>NC_136597.1:10491476-10716476 GCF_910589615.1 Taurulus bubalis
CAAAGAGAGAGAGAGAGATGAGAAAATTGGGCGAATATGTGATGGACACAGACGGTGAGATGATATGAAATTGAAAGAGTTGACCTCTGTGTCACACTCAATCATTGTCCTCCTCCAGCATAGGACATTTTACAATCATGCAATACAAGTGCATTGATTTTATTGCTCTATCGTATAAGTTTTCTAGGAATTTCTGTCCGAATATTGAAGACTGAAACAAGACAGGACATGAATCTCACACAGACAATATAATAATAAGAGCCATACAGTTGCACAGCAAAAGGCCAAAGTCTTCACATAACGTTCTCCAATGAAGTAGATCACCAGCTTTGTACCTTTGTGCCCAGTACTGAAGAAGTGAGTGGTCTCACACAGTGTGTGGGTTTCCTGAAGACAGTGCAACAGGTGGTGGTGTACGTACATGTCATCTCTGATCTGACAAGACGCCTGCAGGTAGATGATATCGCAACCCACTCCACCTGGTTCCTATCGATGGAGGCTCCAGAACAATGTGGGCGTGCTGTGAATAGAGGACGTGGTGTCCTGCTATGAGCTACGGATTCCCTATACGCCTCCTCCCCGGTGTCCAGAGATTGGACGGACAGGGTTGATGGATGGATGAATGGATAGAAAACACAATAGAGGACGGGTAAAGAGGCAGAGGAGAGCATGAGGTCTGAGACATACAAAACAGTAGCCTGAAGACAAAAGAGCAGCTTGGGACTGTGGGTGTGTATGGGCGAGAGTGAAACAGTGACGGACTATGATGAAGATTCATTGTTGTTTTCTTGCCGCCATCCATCTCCACCAACATGCACAGGCACCATTGAATACCCGTGCCACCGAGCTTGTAGTCAGTTTGTTGCGTGGGTGTTTAAATGGAGCTGATGTCAGAGAGGTTAGAGGCAGAAAAAAATCAAACCAAATGTCAGAATAGTGCACAGGAGATAAAAGATGCCATTTGTATCAGCAAACACTGAAACATTTCTTCAATTTAAACGCAGTGTTTTTGTCCGTGAAGCCTGCCGATGGAGCAGAGTTAAAAGACAGCAGATATCATTTACATATCAATTAGACATACTGTGTACATACCATAATGAAAGTTGCAGGATGTCCTCACTTTATCAGAAACTTGGAAGAGATTTTGAGTAGACAAAAATGCCTTAATGAATTTGACTGCTCTAAAAAAAAAGTTTACTTCCAGTCATTTTTCTCTGAAGAAAGAGGCGTAATGCGCTTCATCCCTTAAGTGGCCTGTCCGATGCTCTCAGACTCTTGGACAGGCCGGTTAGGGCAATCTTGTATTGATAGACTTTAGAGATTTGGTCCAAAGTCAACTGGAACACAGGTTTAAAGCAACACACTTTATTAAAATACCCAGCTGTATGATTTCATGAATACAACTGCATAAATATATATTATTTAATAATAATAATGTTTGCAGATGATGTTGCAACATAGAGGCATGTGGAGGAGAAAGGGGAAGTGAGGCAGATACATTTTTGTTGTTGTTATCAAAACCAAAACAGGTGGATGTGAGATGTCCAAACAGGTGTGCAGTCGATGAAGTGTGCAGTGGAGGAGAGAGCTGGAGAGACATTTATTTTGACACACTTTATTAACCAGAGGCCTCCTCCTCAAAGCTGCTCATGTCTGTCTGTTTGAGTTGCACTGACGGGCCTATAGAGGCGAGACGAGAAGTGATTCCAGGAGCAAAGCAGGTATTTACAAAAGCTAACTTCACAAAGGTCAAAAATGCCGGTCATCTAAAACACACACACACATGTACATGCACAGAATCCATGCATGGGTGCTGAGCTACAGAGGGTAGCTTTATTTGAGATGAAAGACTGAGTCTGAAATGTTCTCTGGGCCCAGGGGTGATGGCACAATTTAAAAGGAAGCAAAAAGAAAGTGTGGAGGAAGGATGAAAAGGTAAAAAAAGGAAACTGTAAAAGTCATCCCCTGGTGCCACAGGCTTTGCTGACACATCCCTGTGTTTGTTTAAGCCAGGTAAAAATGGAGTCTGATGTGGCCACGGGTTCTTCTCATCTCCCCGTCTCCCCCTGGCCATCCTCCCAAACTGAAAGTGCAAAAATCAGCTTTAGTTAAACAACCACACAGAAACGAAACACAGTCACATAAACTATTGCCTTAAAAAAAAGAAAAACGTTATGCTCTTTTTCATGATAGCTTTTGTCTTTTTTTTATTGCTTTCTAAATGTAAAGTTGTTTTCTTCTTCATTTTAGTCTCTTTGTTTTCCTTTTGCCTCTGAATATTTCTTTATCAGTGTTTAGCCAGGGTGGATGATTGATAGTTACTTCTTCTGCCACCATTAATCTTAGTTACTTTTGGATTGTACCAGGTCTTTAAGGACACTTTATATTGAGTGCTTGGCAAATATTTTAAAGAGCACTTAAAGAGCTTACGTAACCAGTGGTGCTTCATACATCTCGTCGGGGAGGGCCAGGTTTTATATTAAGCTTTCATTTAGCTCTCTCTGGACTTAAAGCAAAAGTTAAATCACACTGAATTAAACAGTATTTCTCAGTAGAAAGGAAGACAGGAAAAAGCTGGAAAATTGCCCGAGGAAGATGGGTGGAGGGAACAAAATACTAAAGCAGGACAGAGAGCTCGGGAGCGCTGGTCAGCAGAAACGTCAGGAGCAGAAATCAGGCAGATGGTAGGGAACCTACAGACCACAGATGATGCATGAGAAGTGCACTGAAACACACATTACGCGGCCAATATGTCATGTTTGCTGTAAGTTAGATGTAACTGCTTGTGGAGTGGCTTCTTTTTTAAATATTTCATATTTAATAACATTGTTCTTCTCAAGGTTTTAACAAAATAAAAAATAAGCACACACTTCGTCAAAACTGCCCTTGTTCGAAAAAAATCTGTTTTTGGGCACGTTATGAACCTGAAGCAGATACTTTGCGGTTCATCGCCTCAAGCTCCTCGGCCATCAGGACACACAAACTGCCTTTGTTAGGAATAAGACATACACAATTAAATACAAAATAAACAGCTGTTTTTAAGCTCACTAGTATTGGCTTGTGAACACACAAAGCCAACACAGTAGAAGACTGCTACTCAGTGGATGTTTTCTTTTCTCACCCCAGAAAACGTATTGTTGGCTTGTTGCTCACTACAGGGGAGATAAATGGCCATGAGCGGTAATTGTAAATTGACAACAGCTGAAACTGCTGCTCACTTTTCTCCCTGTCTCAGGCTGATAGCAGCACCTCACCACTGCAACAGCTGACATTCAGTTTTCCCAAAGACGTTCCTCCCAGCAGACATTTTGACTTGTCAAAGGCAGGTGTAACTAATGGCTTCGTTTTAGAGGCTGCTGTGCCGGTGGAGGGCACACTGGTTTCCTCGGATGTCTAAATGAGTCATCGTTATGACACGTAAAAATAGTGCATCGAACTTATTTCATGGGTTTAATGCAAACTATAAGTAATGCAACCCTCTCGGTTGGGGCTTATTTTGTTATAAATGACTGATCGTTTTTCTCAACATATTCAGAGCAAGAAATAGACCTGTCGACCTCCTGTATGAGATTGTTGTTATCGGTGTAATTATTCAGCAGGGGTAAGATAAGAAGATGTAAGTATTGATTGTTGGTATAGGTAATCGCTGCAAAATCTCCATAATAGCAGTCGGGGGTCCTCTTTCAGTGTTGTCTTTACTTACGATAATGAAGACAGGAGCACCTTCGGATGTCTTGCTGTTCGATTATTAAGCGAGCTGTTATTTTTTTATTATAGTGAAGTGTTACTGTGTGCATTTACTAAACACACCAACACACATTAACTTGGGAATGTTGTTGTGCGTTTTAGTTGGTCATAGGTGTGTGTCAGTAGTTTTAAATGTATTATTTAGATCTATGTGGTGAATTCCTATACATTATTTGTTGTGTGTTATGAAAGATAGCTTCCAGAAGACCCCAGAACATTTTGCTAGTATCTCCCATTATTACACTTTACACAGACCCTTCTGTCATTCATAATTCACTTCCGCATTTTAATGCATTTCCTTTCACGAAGTAGATACGTGATGGAGAGCTGTGTGCATGTGAGTGTGGCATGGACGGAGAGTTACCTCATTCTACATCGCTGGTTTCAGGTCAAGGGAGCTGTTTGGTGTCGAGTGGGAGGAGGGAGTACTTTAGCATCTTGCATTTAGGCTTTGATGTGCTACGACCAGATGTGCTGAGGTTTTGGTTGCCGTGTGCGATAAACACACAGTTTGATGCACAAGCTCTCAACACACACAGACATATTGTAACGACACACAGCGAAAGCATTGACAACAGAAAAGAACCTTCAGGATCGGCACATTTCTGCTCAAATGCGTCAGAAACGTCACACCAGCAAGAGTTTAGATGTACTTAAAACTTCAAACACTCACAGAATCAGTAGCTATAAGAATGAAAGAGAGAAAGACAACTTGCTGTATTAAAACCCATTGCCTGCAGGTGTCACTGATCCAGCTGGTTATAAGCCAATTAGTATGTTTAGAATCTGATAAAATGGTGAATGCAAAATAAGCAAACACTTACCAGATGTTGCTGAAATTTGCTGGATTTGATCCTACACTGCCTCCTTATGTTTGACATTTTTTAAATGCTCACTGCAGGCACAATGTAGCACCTTTTATTTACTCACGAACAAAACCGATCTTTGTATAGGGACTTTGTTGCATTCGTGTTAGTGTTGTTGCAAACCACCAGCCTCTTGAGAAACCTTTTGTTCAGCATCTTTCTGATAAAAAAACCGTCTTATGTCATGTGGTCTTTTCTGAAAAGCGTAGGCTTTTTGTAAACCTCTGGCGGTGCTCAGCTCTGCCAAAAGAAGCAGCCAGGTGCCTTTTTATTGTGTGGCTGTTCTTCGAACACACAGAACTGATATGACGTATGTTTAAGAAAAGTTGATGGCAGTCAGTGAAAAATAAAATGAATCCGTCCATCTCAGATTTTCGCCATTTAAGACTGAGAAAAAGAGTGAAGGGAAAAATGCCAAGCACAAGTTAATGCACCATTACTGTCTCATGAGAGCAGCCTGTTTGTCGGTTTGTGCATTCGTGTCCATCTCTGTCTGAGAGCGACTCGGTTTCCCTGCAGTAGGCTCAGTGTTGATTAGGTAGGTCAGATTCAGCACCATGCAGGTCGGGATGATTGGCAGTGGACTGTTTGCCTGCTCTGTTTGCCAGCTGCCTCATGTCACACCCCATCAGTAATAATCAGCCTGGACAGAAGAACTAGACCTAATGCGGATGACAGACCTCTCTTACTTATTCCTATTTTTCATCCAACCCTTACTGTGATAGAAAGTACAGAGCAATGCATTTTGTTGCCCAGAGTAAAACATGCTGGGCTGCTCCAACAAAGGGAGAGGAGGCATACGGCTGGATTCCAGCTCGGATGCTTTCTGTCTTTACTCTTTGTCCCCTCCCAACCATTTCTTTTCCTTTTCCACTCATCTGACCCGTATCTTGTTCAAGCTCTACTTACATTTAATCTATAATGATTAAAGGCACCTTTAGCTGTCTTTCCACAGAGTATTTTTCCGAAGGTTGCACTGAATCACTGCTCAGACAGTTTTAATTACTCTGCAAAGATTACAAGCCATCAAAAAGAGGGGTTTATGCTTTGCCTGCTTTCTCTCTCTCAACCACTCAACCTAATGCAAAATCCTGCCCTCAATCAGTCAGACAAATATTTCCATATGATTCTGATTCATTGCAGGCACCCATAATGCAGCTGCCACTGAACTGAAGTGCTATTTCTTTTATTTTGCATGTGAAGCATTAGGCCAGAAATGTTATTTCTCCAAGGAGTAATACCACGTATCTGGTGACAATATGTTTATTAATATATCTGTTGTTGCTCTTTTATAGTTTACACAAATAGTTACTTAGTTACCAGCATTCAGTTTTCTCTTTGTGAAAAATGTATTTCAATACAATTTCAACTTTGATTTTTTTTTTTACATTTCATTTAGCTGACACTTTTCTCCAAAGCGACTTACAATAAGTGCATTCAACCATGAGTACAAACTCAGAACAACAAGAATCAAGAAAGTACAATTCCTTCAACAAAGTTAAACTACAAAGTGCTATCAGTAAGTGTTCTTTACCTCAAGGCCCTGAGGCCAAATGTGACAACACAGAAAAAGTTCTTCTGACCGCTATTGATCCAGAGAGAGATTCCACTGCTCCTCACGGCTAATGTCCTTACATGTCTGCTGTATTGATGTGGACTCAAGCATAACAGAAGTCCAACCACCTTGTCCCAGACCTAAATCAATAGATGGCACACTCTGTGACGTACAGTACAGTGTACACCTCAATATGTGCTGCATGCTGGTAGCAGGAACGCAAGGATGCGTGCACACGATCCAAACAGACCTAATATACATATATAATCTTTATTGCTATACTCGAGAACACAATTATGCACATAGAGACATAATCATTTAATTAAAATGAGCGTGTTATAAGTTTAGGTTAATAATTGTTCATCTTCTCCTGTTTCTCCCTCAGCTGTTTTCCTCACACCATCCCTCCCTCTGCCACCTCCTCCTTCTCCTTTGCTTCTTATTGTCTCCCTGCCATACTCATCTCTGCATCATTAATCTTTCAACCAATAAATTGGAGCCACTGACTCTATCACTATCGACAGCAGACGTCGCTTATTTGTGTTCCATTTTTCTCCCTCTCTTCTTCGCTCAGCCTTTCTACGGTTGTTTCATTGACCGGCATGCAATTTCTTACATGAATAATGCAAGCAAGGAGACAAAAATAGTTGCACTCCTTCTTTCTTTTGGCTGGGATTTGTTCTGCAATAGTTTAACTGAATGTGCTCGGGCTGTTTCTGTTCAGCAGTGCCAGCCACTTTGTTTAAAATGAATAGCGATTTGGATGTGAAGGTACTGGGGCTCCCAAAGCTGTATTCTAACTGAAATAGACTAGAACGGCTGATTGTGAGATCAGGGTGCAGATTTAATCAACCTCTCAGGGCTCATGAGTGCTGATCCAGGATCATTGAGATGGTTCCCAGGACAATCCTAATCATTAGCCAACACCAGGAGCAGCCACAGCAACATCATGGCAGTCTGCAAGCAAATATTTTATTTTCCGTTTCCATCCGTGTTTGCTGACGAGCCACAACCAATCAAAGTGGCCAGCTTCCCCTGCTTTAACGCAATACAGATCATTTCAAGTTAGCACAGCTGTGTTTCTGAACACAGCATGAGAAAAATATATGCATTTTCAAGTATGCAGGAACATGTGAATAGCTCATAAAGTATTTCATACAGGTGTGTGTGTGTGTGTGGTGGCAGACCTCTTGTTGCCATGGTGAGTGTGTTCGTGGATGGTGAAGGAGCAGGCTCACATGGGTCCAACTGACATTTGTGATAATCACCCTGTGTTTCCAAGGACTTGCATAAACAGGCTTTTGAATTCCAACAAGTGAGAGTAATTCAGTTAGTTGCTTGCTCCCTGTGAGGAGGTGGCATAATTGGTCCTCTAAGGCAGCGGTTCCCAAACTTTTTAGGCCACGCACCCCCTTCTACATCCCGACCGGGTTCACGCACCCCCAAAACCCCCACACCTTAAAAAAAAAATATTTTTTATAGCCGCATAAAATCGGACGAATGAGAACTGTTTGCTCGCGCGTGGCGTTTGTTACAAGATTTAGTCCGCTGTATAAATTTCAGTTACACAAGGCGTCACTTTTAAAGAGCAATAAAGGGCCGTTCACACCAGACGCGACTCTCAAAAACGCGTCGCTAGCAAAACCATTGTTTTCCTATGGTACGGCGCGCCTTTCATGCGCGCTTTTTAAATGCCGCGCGACGCGTTTTTAGAGCGTTTTTTCGGCGCGCTTAAAAGTTTAAATATTCTCAACTTTAAGCGCCTTCCGCGGAGTCGCACAGCTCCCTGGATGGCGAGGACACACGCACAGGCTGAGAGGCAGATTGCATTTCACATTTATGTACTTAAACACAGTAAGCCATGTAAAGAACAAAGAGTGGCACATGCATAGGCTCAGAAACAAATCTAAATAAAAAAGGAGGAGTCCATATGAGGATTTTCACATGCAGCGCAGGTGGCTCAGCCTGCAGTAAGAGAGAAGAGAGAGAGAGGGAGAGGGAGAAAGTGAGAGACTCACGTGAATGAGACTGCAATTGTTTTTGGCTGTTTTGTAACTCTTCCAATTTTGATCTAAAAAATGTAAGGGGCTTCTGACTTGCACTGGCATGCTTAGTGTTCAGGTGGCGGAGCAAATAAGAGGCTTCAGACAGCTGTTAGCCAGAACCTCACTGCACAACACGCACTGTGGCTTCGGGCAATCTGCATTGCCAATCCAAGTGAAGCCCAGACCCAGATAATTGTCATCATATTTCCTCTTTTTTTTCCAGTCTGATGCTCACTCTCGTCTCCTCTTTCTCCGACTCCCGGTCGATTTCTTCTCCCGGTCTCTCCCCAACGCACCTCTCCGTTTCTCTCGCCTCCGGTTCCTCTCTCTCTCTCTGTCCCTCTCCTCTTTTATTACTGATAGCTTCAGATGTCTCACCTGACAGCTTCCCCGATTTTAGCCAGTTTCACATATTTTCATGGATGTTGCTGAATGAATGAAATGACGTTAGGTGCACAAGCTAGGCTAGCTAGTGTGTAGTAAAAGACAGTCTGGCGGCCGGACCGGAAGTGCATATATTTATTAAATTGTACGTTTTTAATTTTAAATTTAAATCTTACAAAGGGATATTTTATAATTAAAAAAATCCTACTTAATTTTTTTTATTATTATGTTTAATATTAATTATTACACCATTAGACCACCATTACATTTTTCCTCTCGCGCACCCCCTAGAGGCAGCTCGCGCGCATCACACTTTGGGAATCCCTGCTCTAAGGTCTGAACTGGAGAAATAAAAATGAGCCGCATTGTCTCCCTCTTTGTCCGACTCCCTCGTCTTCTTGCAGAGCATTTAGGAAACCACGGGTTTCCTCACTATTCCCTGCACTGTTTTCTTTATTACTTAAAGAGCCTTGAATGTGAAACCCTGAAATATTCCTAGCACGTTGGTCTTCATATATTATTTACAATGTGACAATACTTGGAGGACTTTTTAATCAAGTTTTGTTTTTCTTAACCATTCTGAAAATTACAAGCATTGATTAGAAACTTACCTACTTTTCCTTTTTTTTTTAATCATCCTTACATTTCTTTAGCATTTCAGATGAGGAAAACTGTGCCGGTAACCTTGGGTAAGGTCAGGTACTTTGCTCTGTCCACATTTCAGGCTGCTTGATAATGTGGACTAGCTGATGTGTGGCAATGGAAAGCCTCGCTGTGACCATGAGAACTTGCCTTTGTTCCAGTTTTAGCTTTGATATGAGTTAACCTAAGCATAACTGATTTCAACAAAACAAAATGTAAAAGAAAGACATGGTGGATGTTACGAAACAAGTTTCTATTATTCTTTTTCTTGCTACCGTGGTGTAGAGAAACTGCACGTCTATGGTTTCCAGTGTTTCCTTAGAATTGATTCTACGATAAAAGAGAGAATATCTCATAAAACAAACGTGTTCCCTGTCCCTGCAGTCATTTTGTGTTCAATGCCTGTATGGCACAGGGAATGAAAGACTCATATATGTTCCATCTGGCCCATTGGAGACTGAATCGATGGCCAGACAGGAGCAGCTCAAGCTCTCAGTGTAGTGGATCTGCAGTTGTAGACTTAGTCTTACTGTTCATAACACTTTCAAATATATTGCAGGATTGTTTCTGTGACTTGCCAATCACCTTTTTTTTGCAACACCAACCATATCTTGGAGAGCTTGTTTTCGCTCTTTGTACTCAATTGTGCAAAGAATTGTGAACTGAAAATCCATCTTTTTCACTTGCATCACATACCGAGCCACAGTGCTGGTGTGCAATACTTCACAGGGCTTTGTGGTGCTGCTCTGAACCGGTCTGTTTGGTCTGTGCAGTACAGAGAGGTGGGAAAGAGATTCTGGCAGTCCGCAGTCGCTTCAGACATTTGCTGTGCCAGAGGGATTTCTGAGAACCAGACTGGCACTGCGCACTGAGCACTACCGATCAAAGAGCTTCTCAGACATGCTTTTTTGTTCTTGTTATTGCTCCATTGGTCACCTTTTCTCTCTTCTGTATGTCTCTTGTTCATCCACCTTGTGTTCTGTTGCTTGTTCGTCAGTCTGCCCATTTTTTATGTCTCTCTTCCTCTTTCTGTCTTTTCTCTTTGTCTGACTCTTTTCTTTTATCTCGCTATTTCGCTCTGTTGAAATCTCTCAGTTTATGCATCACAGCCATGTTGTCACATAGATTACACATGTCTGGTCCATGGTGATATACTGACGCATTCTTATCCAACATTATCTGATGCACAGTATCTGAATGTTTTCTGTATTAGATTTAGAAACATCACTATCACAGATGAGGAAAGCTTTCATTACAGCTTATATTTTTGTGGATGAATCCTTGCCATTAGTAATAACTGCAATAAATGCCACCCAGGCATCTTTGTTTCCCTCTACGCGTATGAATATGAACAGTGAGCATCCAGTGACCAGGAGCCACTGTTGAATCAGCAAGACCACAGGAGGAAGAATGGGAAGCGTCTATAATAATAATAATTATTATTATGGTGGGACTAATTAACATACTGCATATCTCTGTGGTGGTTAACATGAATGAAAAATTATGAATGTAATTATTTCACACTGGTTATTAACTTTCATGTTGCAGGTCGCTGGAGATGAAGCTATGATTTGTGGATTTCTGAAGCTCATTCGCAGTGGTTGTCTTGGTGGTTCGGGTCGAGGGGACCGGGGGGGACATTTGTGACACACACACACACGCACGCGCGCGCGCACACACACACACAATCCTCCTGCAGACGTTTGCTTGTTTGTGTTTAATAAGGGAGATTAATTAAGCTCATTGGTATTCTAGGACACTGGCTCCAGCTGTTTCCCTGGGCTAGGATCAGCAATGCTGTATTGATGTGAGGCGTTTGGGAGGGAACAACTGGGAGGAGAGCCCCCACTACAGTGACTTTAGTTTTTTGACTGGTGTGCAAATGGTTATCAGTGACATAAGCTCACTGATTGGACAGCCGATCTATCATCCAATCCCTTCGAGGTTTACCACTTTGCCACGCGTGTTCATACGTACGACTACTAAGTTCATCTGTAATTAAATGATGCTCTCCCTCACTCTTTCCGTCTCTGATGCATCCCTCCCATAGCACACAAATGCATGCATGGTTAAAGATCATTTGTCTTTTTATTTGACTGAAAGTCAGCAAGGTAAACAGCAATGTAAACACTTGATAAAGAGGATGTCTCATCAGTGTGATTGATGTTCCCTGTTTTGCCTTGATGCAATGTTTAATACATAAGGCCATCTGACAGGCCCTTTTGCATCAACTTTAATTATCAGTGAAACGCAATAACACACTTCTGGGCCCATTGCCAGGACAATGAAGATCTGCTTATAAATTAGAGACTGTAACTCTGAAGTAATGAGTCACGCAAAATGTTACAAGTATTTGTAGTATGCTATAAGTAATGGCAACATCTTGCTGGACTGTAAAGTCGTTATACACTGTAGGGGGAAGAGAGGTACAGCTGATGGATGTTGTGCAACCTCAGGTCAATGAGTTTAACTGTACCTTTTAGTGTTGCATCGATAAGCTGACTTTTAGTTGGATCGAGCTGAGCCAGTGCTTTTGGAAAGTGTTGTCCGTGTGAATTACTGTCCAAACCCACGCAGGGATTTATGGTTGACGTCGTGTTTTTTTCTGAAATTGTTTCTTTCAGTAACCAGTTCCACAGATCATAAAGTCCTTTATCCACACGGATAATCCTTCGTAATCATTCAACCCGTCATCGCACCTGTTCTAATAGTGAAAGCTGATTGGCTGGCAAGGTAACTGTTTGTCACAGACGGAATGAAAAAGCTCTTGGTTTGTTCACAGTTTTCGGCAAACAATGTCACAGAGACATCCACGGTCTAAATGTTGCGAGGAGTGATAGTAACACTGAGCGCTGCAGCGTTGATGACAAAAAACTCAATGCCTTAAATGTAAAAGTGTTAATAAGGAAACAGAGCTGTAGAGATTTGAATGCAAAAGCAGAAATTGCTGTAGAACTAAAACTTCATAAAGATATGATTCAAAGTGAATTATGTTAAGGAAATATATATTTTCTGCAGATGTTGAAATCAGGTTTCCAGAGTTTTTCAACAATTCACCCGATGTCTACGGTTTGAATTTGACTGACCACCGAGTGCAGCCTCATACTTTCATTCTCCTGGTTTCTTTTCATGCCCGACTCTAGCTGATGCAATATGAATGTTGTGTGTGTGTGTGTGTGTGTGTGTGTGTGTGTGTGTGTGTGTGTGTGTGTGTGTGTGTGTGCACAAACATCAGAAACAGCGCTCTGGTGTCAGAAAGGAGGGCAGACTGTTCATCATTACCTTCCCTGCCCCCCTTCATCTCTCTCCCTTGGAAGTTAAAAAAAGTAATCAAAGGCTCGGTAACCGACAGCTCTGTCTCTTTTCCTCTTCTACTTTAAAAAAATATATTTTTCCTGCTCTGATTCTTTTGTAAACACGGGTGCCTTCTCCACAAAAGCACCTCATTCCAGGGGGGCTGGAAACCTCTCCGGCTTGTCTCAGTGGAGGTATGCCTCCTCTCTGACGTCCCTGCTAAATGGAGGATGCTTTGTGACTCATTTAACAGCTCCGCGACTTGGTTGCTTCTCCGGCAGCCAGGCATCCTTTTATCTCCTCATAGCTGAGCACAAACTTGCGCTCCTCTCTGCTCGGTCCTGCCCGTCAAACCACAGCATTAACATTAACACGCTGCTTAGCAGGCCGCAGAGAAAGAACCCTGCAGTGCTCTGGTCGGAGCACCAGGCTAAATCCAAGATCAGGGGGAGAGTTCAGGCTCCCCGGAGAGGAGATCTTGGCCGGCAGGGTGGATGGTTAGAGTATGTTGGAGATTAGGGTTTTGGCGAGTCAAGGGCGGGATTAGGAGTCAATGGTGAAGAGGAGATTCCACAGCATCTTAATAGTAGCCTTCTCGGGAAATAACCGTGTGTGTGTGTGTGTGTGTGTGTGTGTGTGTGTGTGTGTGTGTGTGTGTGTGGGTGTGGCATTCACAGCTGTTTGTATTGTACAGTATGTACTGCTTAATGCTTCCATGAGTTAGAAAGGGCTGTGTTTTTTTGCTAGTGATGCTACTTTATCTCATATCACTATTTTGATGGTGAGGAGTCATGTTACCACAGTGATGGATGGCTGCATGCCTTCATGCATAAATTATTTAGAGAATTAAAACCACCATTAATTTGTATTTTTCCTTTCATCAATGGCTCTTTTTTTGTAGTTACAGAAGAGTAAGTGTTTCTTTGTTTCTCTTGTATTCTTTCAAGGACGATGATCCAATCGCAAGAGGGGCTGATGGCAGAGACCATACCAGCATCCGGAAGTTCCTCAGCCAGCGCCACAAGAAATTGCCATGGAAACCAGAGGTAAAATAAATTAAATTCTCTCTTTTCTTTTTTTTCCCGGAGGCTTGCACTTATCCCTTGATCATCTTTTTTTTTTGTCAAACCCTTCATCTCATCTTCCAGACGCATACGGATTCCTATGTTGAGGCCCTTCAGTTGTTTTTGTGTGACTCGTCAGCTTAACCCGGGAAGGCCTCACACACACGCACCACACTTTCATCAACCTTTATAAAAATTGAGTGTTTTGCTTTTTGTAAATTATAATTCAGCAGCAGATGTTTTACTCCCTTTTTCTTTCACTTGTCCTTTTAAGCACCGTTGATATTTAAGGTCAAATAGAGAGCCAGTCCTTTTTCTGGGGCCATTATCGGAAGAACAAAATGTACCTTGCGGATATGATGATAAATTATTGTGTGAGGATGATAATATATCATCCAAAACCATTAGCGGGTTATATTTAAAGGCACCTATGACCTGAAGATTACAACTTGATTTGATTCATCCTAATTCTTCAGCTAACTCACTGATGTAGTTTGCAGATCCGCTGTAACAAAGGGAGCAGCAGACAGGGCAATTAAGTAGCGGATTTGTGATAAGGGAAGCAGCTATCGATTTGTAACCTGCTCAGCAGAGTTTAATTAAAGGATTTTCTGTGTGTGTCTGTAAACCTAATCTGCAAAATATGATTTATTAGTCGTTCTATACCTGGGGTAAAGTTGAACCATCTCAGCTGAACACACAGTGTGTAGTTGTAGGCAAACTGTGGAAAGTCCAACAGAATAATAGGAAATTACTGTTGCATACGTTATTCTCAAGTAGATCACTGTGACTGCAGCGATACTGGACTTTTTCCATTGCCTCATGCACACGATAACATGACATGGGTGCAGAACACACTACATGCCTGAAGCTGTTACAGTACTGTACCTGTTGTTTTATTTCATAATAAGATGTTCGGACATCCTTTTCTCCATCCTGACATCGATGGAGAGTACTGTTCCGATACCAGTGCGTTGAAAAAAGAAAAGAAGTTACACAGGTCATAAATCCCTGTCGAATATCTATTTTATATTGCAGTGAAAACATCTCCTTTTAAACAACTGTATTCATAGATTTATTAATGTTTCACAACAAAAACAGAATTTTTACAAGACTACATTTGAACACATGATAATTTACCTTCGCCTAAGACACATTTTCACTAAATATAGAGCTTGAATGCGTCACAAAGTTACTCAACGCAACCTCCCTTACTAAACTAGCTCTCCTCGGAACAGTTTTCCATTTGTTTTTTACAATGTAGCATTATCAGTTAAAAAAGAATAGGGTGCACAAGTGTTTATTCATGCGTGTAGTACTAGTTTACACATGCACAGTAGTAGTATACTATTGGTACGGTACAGTACCGCATGTGGCCGCAACGTACCAAATGGCGCTAAACGTACCAAATTACGCCATATTTAAAAAAAAAAAAAACGGAACCCATTTTTTTTCAAAGTTGGTGGCACGTGGGGGAGGGGCGGTGAGTCACATGTAGGTGTGAGGGCTCAGGGAGGGTCTAGGGGTGGGGGCGGAAGCACTTTTTTTCTGTCTCATCCATCTAGTGGTACGTTCCGGGTGATGGGGGCCACATACTGTTAAAACAGGACCCAGGGAACAGGAGGAAGGAAAAAAATAGTAGGTATGTTTTTAAATTTAGCATATGGTGGGGAGGGAGTGTTTAAATGTAGCATTAGCATAGAGGGGGGTGTTTTAAAAAAAAAAAAAAAAAAAAAAAATATATATATATATATATATATATATATATATATATATATATATATATATATATATATATATATATATATATATATATATATATAGGGGATGAGTCAAGGGTTATTTCAGGGCTGTAAGTTAACCGATGTTCTGATATCATACAAACTATAGAGCGGTATGTTAGCCAGTGTTCTGATACTTATAAAAAACTGAGAATATAGTGAGATGATGTTCTGATATTCATACAAACCAAGGCTATAAGTCAGATGTTTTGATAATTGTAGAGTTCTGTAGAATTATACTAGTTTAGGTTATTTTGTCAAAATTGGACTAGCACATGTATATAATGATGTCTTTGTGTACAATACAATACTTAAGATGGACTATTGTCAGCAATATTGTCAGCAACACGTTACATCAAAACGCTAAAATACATTCATGAACCCACGTTCTCATAATTTCTTACTTTGTTTTTAACACTACAAGCAAAGGCAATTGAATTGCTAGACATGACAAATGTCGTCATTTTGGCTTTGGAAATGGCCAAATGTGGATGATATCTGTTCTCAATTATCTGGCCTAGAAACATCTGTTGCCTGAATATTTTGGGCCCTGCATGTACTTGTTGACGATGATTTTGGCATAATTTAAAATGGTGCTACTTAGAAAACGAGACGTCACATTGATGTGAAACAGCCAAGCTAGGACTGCAGCCAAACAAGCTATCTGAATCTGGACCATGTGGACAAATTGCACAAATGTAAATTGATTTCATGGCCTGAGCACAGCAAGACTCTTTATTATGAACATCCTGTTCTGAGCTGTCTGTGTATCATTTTGTATGTGAAAACTGTTTAAACCACAGGACACGATTTGATTTCATTGACCAAACATAATGTATTATTTATGATTTAGCTTGGAGAAGCCAAGCAACATCAGAGGGAAATACATTTTGCAACATCCACACAAACTACATTTTACATTAGGCGTCAAAGCTCACTTGTAAAGTCAACATGCCATTTCTTTGACTCATTTCCAGCCCACTCATAAAGCTACATGCCATTTATTTTCTGTGAATATTCTGGGAATCTAGTATACATCTATAAAATGTTTCATATGTCTTTATGAACTTGTATTCTCAAACATCTCTTCCTTTCTTATGTCAGACTTCTTGTATCCTCAAACCCAAGCCGAGTCTGTCAGAAACCATGGAGCGCAGCAGCGCTTTACTCACTCGCTATTTCTCCTAATTACCGGTTCTAACTTGTTTCCTGGTGTACGGCCAAGATGGCCGAGGTCTGAGGGGCTACTGAGCTGGCACCGTCGGCGGCGTAGAGTCGGGCTGGTGGAGGTAGAGTGGTGCCATATGCCGGTTGTCACAGACTGGCAGAGGTCATCCAGCATGCATTCAGTGCAAGCAAAAGGAATAGGTTGCTCACTTTAGTTCTAACTTGTAAGAGAGACAGCAGGGCTCCGGACTAACGTTTCCCACTCGATGCTCTGGTGCTCCTTACTGAAAACCTTCAGAGCACCAGCAGCACTACATTTTGGCGAACACTTAATAGGCATGCGACGCAACTCTTTGTCTATGTGTTTATATACAAAATGATAAAAATAGCAATGTGTTATAATATTTTAAAGGAAAAGTCACAAAGCAACATAATGCTTTAAGAGAAACAAATATTAAGTGAAATAGTTCATTATAATTTGTAGAATTCTTTCTCTCTCGCTCAGGTGCTTCCAACAACTATCCAAACCGATAATGATAATTGTTCTCGCTTGTCACAGCCCCCGTCCACCTCCAGTTGCGCATCACTGATAAATGTCACTAAGTTCTCGCTCCCTCCCGTTGTTTCACATGATTTACAATGATGATTTCAAATGAATTGTTTATTTGTTTTTAACTAGCATTGATACTCCAAGTTATACAAATATGTACTGTATATATTAGACACAGTGTCTCCAAAAATAGTCGCAAAATGCAACTAAATAGTCACAGTCTGGAACCCTGGATAGAAATAAAAACAGAGAAGGAATGCAATTTTTTTTTTATGAACTGCTGTGAGACCTTCCTGTGTTTTTCCTAGCAGGTGGTTTTCAGCCACTACTGGTGATTTAATGTTGATTACCAGTCAGTGAACTCCTTCAGAGGTGACTGTGGATTAGTGTAGACGTGCAGCTGTTGAGTGGACATCCTCTGTCTGTCAAGGACACTGACATGTCAAGGATACTGACACTGGATGGAGATCAGAGCGACAGGGAGAGAGAGAGAGAGAAAGCTGGCCCACTTTTTAAGAGTCAAGCAGTAGCCAGTCATGAAGGGATAAACAGTCATTTGCAGAAAAGCCGACATGGATCCAGAGAGGATTTTGAGCATAATGAACAATTTTATCTAGTCAGGAGCAGAAAGAAAATGAAAGTAAAAGGGATTACTTTGATATCAGGGGGGGCTTTTAATGATTTCTTTACATGTGTACTGTTCCATATTAAAGCCAAAGAGAACACATCATCTTACATGTATTATACATACGTGCAATAATCATTAATACAGTGCTATTGTGCACAGGGAGCCGTTCAGTCCTGGAGAACTGAACGGCTCAAATGTCTGGTTTTCTGGCTCATGTAGTGTGAAAATCAAAACTGGAGTTGTGGTATTGAATATTTGGCCGGTTTATTATTTACCCCTCAAGAGGGAAGTGAGGAAGATACAGTGGCACAACACAGACCCATGACTCAGGTGGGAGCAGTCGTCACATCTGAGTCCTCACCCAGAAACACATGCAGTCACACGACTGGAGTAGCAGTTAGATCTTCCTCTCGTCCCCGACCCTCCCGTCCTCTCACAGTAACGTGAGATTGGCTAGACTGTGGGAGGACGCAGGAGAAGAAGTGTGGTATTTGTCTCTTCTCACCGTTCCTTCAGTCCATCTTTCTCTCATCTGTCTGTCTATTCCCGACTTCTCGTTACGGTCATGAGAGCGATCAACAGCTTGCTGCAGGAGATTCTCTGTCTCACATTCCTCAGTGCAACGTATCCACTGCAGCCACATCCATCCCCCTCATGCTATAAGAAGACATGTAATTGTAGGACAGATGGCAGATTATACAAATCCTCATTACAGTAGTTGATGAGGCTGGAATCTAGATCATATGAACCTTGCCTTCTATGCTTTTGCTGCTCTCCTCTGTGGGAAATGAGTTCTCATTATCTCTCCATATAATCTCCTTTTTCAAACCTCTGTACCTTTTGGAGAAAAAAAAAACCCTTTTTCCTTGTTGTACCGAGCTACTTATCCCAGTTTCTTTTCATTCCTTCTTCCTGACTTCCTAATGGGCTGAGGAAGATGAGATAGGCATTGAACTATTTAAATGGCCGCTATGAATTCAGATGAAGAGATTTCATAGAATATGTTTAAGCAATGACTTTCCCGTCATAGCCACAGAGGGAATAACTTGCATGTAACATATATCTTGTGATCATTCGTTCAACATTTACATTTCAGCATAACCGCTCAGTAAAACCGCAGTATAGTATGCGTTGTGTGAGCTCTAATGCTGTCTCTCCTATATGCCCTGTGGGAGCAAGCTGAGGACTATTGTATATACCCCAGTGTGTCTTTGCCAGGAACATCCTGCCTCACTTTCTTTTCTTTTTTTTTTATCCAAAAGGGATTTACAGTGTCAGTTGGTGCGATTGCTCGTCAGCGGGTGTGCCGAGCGGCCATTTGTCAGTGCCTCGCTGCCAGCAGGAACGCAGAAGGCTGCACCAGATTTTTGAGAAAGGGACAGACTACTGGATGAGGAGGGAGACAGAAGAGAGAGAGAGATGGAGAGAAGAGAGAGAGTCTGATTTGTTGGTCTGTTTGATAGAGTGAGCAGATGGGCGAGAGAGAGGAGACATTAGAGAGCAGCAGAGATGTGGTTATGTGGAGGAAAATAGGCAAGACAGTAACAGTGCCGTTTAGAGAAGACGCTTAAGCTGAGCAGTATATTTAATTTTTGTTAACGTCTTTATCAATCACTTGTTGTTTTCTTGCTCAGCTTTTATCCCGTGCACTTGTCATTTCCCCTATTTTGTCTTTCCTTGCCTCACTCCTCATATTTGGCAGATGGCATCCCTCTCATCCCCTCTTATTAATGGCAATCTGAGCTGTAGGTTCTCTGTTGCTTTGTATTTGTGGTAGCTTAAGACTATACATTATGTAGGGCAGTTATTGGGACTACCTCTAAAGTGTGATGAGAGGAAGGGAGATACAAATGACAAGGTAGGACACAATGTTTCTGTCTCAAGAGAGACTGACAACAACAGATACATGGACAAAAAGATGAAATAAGGAATGTGAAAATCTCCAGACTTCTTCAGCTCATGATACCTATGTACAAGTATTTGTTTACATCAAATATGCATTAATAGAGTACGAGACATATCTATTTATTGCAAGGCAAACACAGTAGATGGCACTTGCTGAGCGTTTTTTCCCTGTGAGCACGACAACATGCTCTGCAGTGCCTCTCATTCAAACACAAACACATCGCTCTTTCATGGCAGAGCTGTCATTCAATACTGGGGTTTGGTGTATTGCTCAAGGACAGGTGAGCTGCAGGATTCTTTCAATGCTTTCTTAACCTTTCCAAGTCTGTGGATTACACTCCGAGTCCATGCTTGCAGGACAGCACAGGAGTCTGTCTCTGGGTTTGGATTATAGATCAGAGGAAATCAAATGAGAGTGATGAAAGAAAGAAAGACGGCAGCAGCAGCAGCAGTCATTCTGTCTCTTCTTAAGCCAATTAACGAATGGCAATGTGAGCTGACATGGTTGTGAAAAAGATGTCGTTTGAGAAGACACAAACTGCTACAGCACAATCAAGCATGTGTCTAAACAAAAAAAGAACACGCAAGTCACCATCTCCATACAAACTGTTAATGTGTGCGACACTATAGATGATAGAGAGAGAAAGAGCAGGAAACTGACAGCCGACAGCTGAGCTCAGGGAATCTAAAGACAGAGTGTAGAGCAATCAACAGCATCTGGCAGCACAGAGACAGAGATGGAGGGATGGAGAGGCAGAACTAAGGAGGTCAGAGGGAGTAGGAGACAACATTAGGGATAGTGGCACTGAAGGCTTTGAGAGAGACAGAATCAGCACTCACTGGGAAAAAGTCAAATGACATAACATGAGCAAGAGAAAATTTAGCAGTCAGGGAAGCAAAGAAATCAAAGGGTGAGGTTAAAGATGAAGAAAAAAAAACTTCCTTCTTGCTTCATTCCACATGGTGTTGAGGCCGCAGCACAGACAGACCTCTCTCTGCGCTGTCACCTAGAAAATAGAATCAATTATACACAAGCAGCCCCGAGCAGAAAGCTGACTTTACAGCATGTGGCCTCTCCTGGGCTACACAGGGATATGTATGTGAATAATTAGAGACTTTTAAAGTTGGCCTCTTATTGCTATGTGACAGTAGGGGTGAGGAGGGGGCCGATAAAGGTTTGCTTTTAAAACCCAGAGGAAATCTATTAAAGGCTTTTACATGACACATATTTACACAGGGACGAGCAACATCTCTCTAACCTCGCTGTGATTCCCCCTCTCTGCCACTCCTCTCTTGAAACATTAGACATTCTCGCTCATCTTTCTTTCCACTCCCCGCTCTCCTCTGATTCGAATCCGCTGACCTCCGCAAAATCCCTGTTTCTCTGTCTTTGTTTTTCATTAGCACCAGTCTTTCTGCAGGAGGAAAAGAAAAGAAAAACAACATGCACACGGAAAGCCAAGAAATCAAATCGGGAGTGGCACTGCTTTGAACTGACATGTTTGCTCAACAAAAATATACCATGGTTAATGCATGAGCCGTAATTGCCGTGCCGTCAGTGTGCGGGGCACTTAGTTGACCGTACAGAGGCGGGAGATAAATGTAAATGACCACTTGGAGTCAGGCCATCTGTTATTATCATCTGTTATGCTCCTTCTGCAATGCTGAAGGAGCATGACACCTTCCATCCACGTCTTTCTACAGACATGTAGAGGTATTTACCCCGAAAGGCTTCCCCGTCTCACCCCTCTAATCCCTCTGATGAAAGCACAACAGGCTTTGCGGTTATGCGTGTGTTTTTTTGGCAAGAGGTCACGCTCACTTTCCTGATTGATTGATTGGTTTGACAGCTCACACTTGTGGACTTTACAGCAAGCAGTCGCTTTCACACGCAGAACAGCTACCTTTATCCAGCCAGCGTTTGCTTTGATCCGAGCAGGCAACCCGGTCTCGAGCACGGTCTCATTTGGTGAAAGGCGGCTTACGTCTCAAGCTCTGTGTGATGTTCTAAATATCTATGGCGGCATTATAGTGGCATCCTGCTGGGACGGCTGTCACGTATTAAAGAAGGCATATGTGCGTTGGTGCAGTTGCTTGATCGTCCAGTATGAAAAGTTTTCAGGTCATTAAATCCCTGAGACAACCCCCTACGGCCCGATGCGTACTGTTGGTTGCGTTGTGCATGTGTGCACATGTGAAAACATGCATCTGCACATGCAGTCGCTTCTCTAGACCTCATGCCATGCTTAATGGTGCGTGTCTCACTTTCTGAACCACACAATGTATATTGTGGTGAGTGTTTGTGTTTAAGGATGTGAAAAATAGTCATCTTTGCCTTGCTTCGTAGAATATATATATATATATATATATATATATATATATATATATATATATAGTATTTTTTTACATTGTATGTGATACAAAAGACTGCACTTCCAAAGCAGTGTGACTCGCAACTCATTGAAGTGTCATCTCTTCTCGCGTATGAGCAGAACCATGCATGTGTGTGAGGAAACTATACCCCAGGCAGACTGGTTTCACCATCTGTCCTTGCTGTGTCCTGTGATTTCCCTGTGTAATTTAGACAAATGTCAGACTATGGGCTGGGGATGAGCTCTTGACAAACTGCTCCAGACATTCTCAGTTCACACTCCCCCCCCCCCACTCCCCTCCGCGGATACTCCTGACGAGCTCTCTGTCACCTTCTCTTATTCAGGACAGTGAGAACATTGGAAACGTCACGCTGCAGTCATATGTTTCACCAAGAGCTCATTTCTCCCTGCAATGGTGGAGAGGCATCAGAAATAATGTACATTTGAGGGTGAAAATATATCTACTGGAACCAGTGCAAATGGCAGTTTTGCTGTCAGGATGGGACCTCCAGTAGCTGAAGTGCTGAAGCATAACCTGCCTATTTAAGAGCTAATGTGATGCTGTTGTTGCAGCCCACACTAACCTGTCTGTCTGTCTGTCTGTCTGTCTGTCTGTGTCTCTCTCTCTCTCTCTCTCTCTCTCTCTCTCTCTGTGATTGTGTGTTGGCAGTATAAGGGCCAGGCCAACCTGCATGTGTTTGAGGACTGGTGTGGCTCCTCTACAGCCCAACTCAGGAAGAACCTGCACTTCCCTCACTACCCTCACGTATGTATAACAGAGCAGGCGAAGTGACATTTGAAACAATCAATCTTTATCTTCAAACGGAGAGAAGTTGGCTTTTTATTTCTAGCGGGTGATTGTCTATGTTGTTAATGAGATGTCACTGTTACTAATAGATTTTATCAACTGTCTCCAGCTACCTAATTAAATCAGGGCCGTTGGAAAATTCATTAATTGTTTTTGTTAGTGGCTCTGCAAAATGCTTATTTTCATAAATTGCACACACATTTTGGCAAATTCCATGATATTCTGCATTTTACAGCTGATTTCTTTTTTTATTTTGATCATTGAGTTCCGCAGAATCCTCGGGCTCTAACCTAATTAAACTCAATTTAACTCCATGATTTATTAGAATAGGCTGGATTAGAGAATGGTGAGTTAGAGTATATGGTTCACACTCACATGAAACGATATATTGAATCGTATTATGTATACGTAGTATGTATGAATCCAACAACTGCCTCATCTATAGTCTGACTGTATGCCTGTTTCTCTCTGCAGACCAGAACCACACTGAAGAAGCTGGCAGTTGCTCCCAAGTGGAAGAACTATGGCCTGAGAATATTTGGCTTCCTTCACCCATACAGAGATGGTAACTAGCTCTTCTTATTAGCGAGTCCTTCCTCTGAGGCTGAGGGCCTTGGAGCATGTGTCCTTTACACGAGTAGACAATTACCACAGCCCTCTCAATCCAAGCTCTTGAGAGCCACTAATATAGTGAATATTCACATTTTTCTTTGGGCTGAATGCCAGGCATCTCACAGCTAAATCTCATTGTGGAACCCTCGTGGACCTACCCTAGAGTCCAGTTGCTATAGTAACTGAAAAGGCCTGAACACCCAAGTGCCCTTACACAAATTGCACAATACGACGTTATTAATTAGATTAACGTTCATTTTAGTCTTTTACGTGGCCTTTGCTGGTGTTATGGCTCTCTCCAGCTGATGGTTTAAAAGTCATGCTGTCTTCAGGATTCTAATAAGAACCCTTCACCTCACACTGCCAGGCGCAACCTTTACACGCTATTGTGGGTTGATTGACTGTTAAATAACCTGAGTTAGCCGCTTAGAAATGCTTGGAGGTTATCCAGATTACAGACTATAAAAACTGCTCAGTGTCATGACTCATGACCTGCACTCAATCCATAGGCCACTAGTGCAGTGGCTCTTCTAGCATTCTGATTTAGATAGACACAAGATGTAATATGTATATTATACTTAGATATCAACAGGTAACGCTTGCATTTAGTATGACAGTTTGACATAATCCTTCACACTGTAATATAATATTGATTTGTACTATATTCATACTGTAACAAGCAAACAACTACAAAGTCACACTGACATGAACTGTTGACTATATTGTTACTGTTACTACACCAGAAGAAAGTATCATAAGCAGTGACTTGAGGTGTGCATCAGCTGAGGGGAAGTTAGCTTCATGGAGCTCCTACTATTGATAGTTTTGTCAGACAAAATTGACATTTTCCGCATAATCCTGAAGTATCCTGAGTATCTGCTTTTGCACTGAAAGATGATCTTAATTTAATAACTATACTGGCTGCCCATCTAGATCTGTGCTCAAATGTTAATTTACATTCACATAGTTGCTACATATGGATTAGAAATGATTTTCTCTTTAGATATCACTGCGGCCAAATGTGTCATGTCTGACCACTGCAGTCTGGGCATCCATTTTTTCTTTTGCATTTTTCGACCTACGAATTTATTACATGGGGCCATGCCCTATCCGATTACATTCAGATTATACTTATCTGGGATCATGTCTACTTCCGCCAACGTACACTTTGATCATGTTTCCCCCCGCCAGGTGATTTCCAGTTCTCGGTATCGTCTGATGATAACTCTGAGTTCTGGCTGAGTCCTGATGAGAGTCCTCTCAACGCCAGACTGCTGGTCTATGTAGGACAGGTAAGCACCAGGCTGCGCTGCATTCTTGCATAATATCTGAACTACAAAGAGAGTCGATCCACTAAAGATCCCGGTTCAAACTATTTTATGCTTTGTGATTCTCACCAAATACACAAAGTATACGCTTCAAAGTACAGTCTCTGGCTTTAACAAATATTGCTTGGCAACAAGCTTTTACAGCAGGAAGAAGCTAAATCACCTGGGGCCTAAATAGTTTCTGACTCCTCAATGTCATGACTTCAAACACTTCATATATTATAAACCTCTGGGAAAGCACAATATGTGCTGGGAAGTCAAATCCTTATCATTAGAGACACTTTATTATCTAAATTTGTTATTCAGTTATTAAGAGTTCCTCGTAGCTCTACATGGCATCTAATGGATTCCTTTCTTTACACACAATCATGCACACAGCAACATATTGGATATGGGAACATATTCTCTAATTATTAATTGTATTGTAAGGCTCAAAAGCTATGAGACTAGTATTACTTTTTATCTAACATCCATGCTGAGACAGTTATTTCTAGTTGCTCAACCTTACAGCAATGGGTGGGACACTGAGCAATTTGACCTTGTTTGTCTTTAGTAATCACCCGCTACCTCATGTCACCACCCGGACACTCAGGCTATCACTCACCTCCAGCATGCAGGACACTTAAATCCTCCTGTCGAACATCCTGTGAAAAATTGTTTCCTTTTCCATGTATCCTTGAAGTACCCTCTGCCCGCAATCGAATAGACGTCAAGCTGTGCTGCTACTGCCTTCACTAATAAAGTTTTCTTTTGAAACCCTTAGGGTTGAACTACAGGGTATGAGTGCTCTGGGCAAATATTTGTTAAGAGTAAAAGTCCAGCTTCGAAGCTGTCTTTATTCCAACAGGATGTGAGATGTCACCATGTTTCATGGGAGCTGAGATTAATTAGCTGGCTACAATATTGATGTGGCATTTAGCTGTGGAGAAATATCATCTAGGTGATGGCATGGGAGCGATGCTATGGCCGGGGATCACTCATTCTGCCACTGGCTGACTGACAGGCCTCGCTGCCCCTCTGTCTTCAGAGACACATCGCGTTTCACAGATAGAAATCTAACTCTCCTCTTTGTGTGACCCATCTGCCTGCATGTGAGTGAGTGGGGAAAAGAAAAGAAACAAGTTGCTTTTGGAATTAGGGCCTGAAATATTATTTACATTTTGAGCAACGTTTATAAGTTAGGGTTTCATATACTAATTATACTGATGTCCTGGCACATCACAGGTTTCATCCCAAAACCAGATAATGCAGTGCTTTGCTAATCTGAAAAGAAGGCTTACTGTCAAGCTTGCTTCAAAGAACTTTAGCTCGAAAGAGGTCTAACACTTTTCTTCCCACTTGGGGTGCTGTTTAAATGCCCCTAATCACTCACAGCTGTTAATGAAAATTAGATAATTACACAGCAATTACAAACATGTTAAATTATTTAATTAAATATATAATAATTAAAGGGGAAATGAACCACCTTATGTGTGGATATACATCTGTGTTAATGTAGTAGATGGAAGCATTAAATTCCTCTGTATAAAAAAAAGTCAGTGCTTATTTGATCTCACTGGTTCATAAGGTTTTTTGTGCTTTGGCTGCTGCTGGAGTTATTTCAAGAAGTCAAGGAGATGGTAACTATATGTTTTGAGTAGTAGTAGTGGTGTAAAGCACCATTGTTGAACCGCGGATTAATTCAAGTTTAACGCTAACCATCACTGATGTGTGAAATAATATTTTACTAGCGATTGTTATTCGCCAATATTGTGTAATATATTTGATCAGGACATCAGTATTTATGCTTCTCTAGTCGCCGATCTCTGATAATGTTACATTGTGAACAACCAATCCGTGTTTAAAGTTTAAATGGACAGGACTGATGAAGTTTACATTTACATTATGATGCGTTTAGACTCTGTTCAGTGAAAATTGGGTGAAGGTAAATTCAACTTCATCATGATGTGTTCACATGTAATCTCGTAAAATCTAGTGTTGGTGAGAAACTTAAGTGAATCCAGTTGTTTGAAGGAGGTGTTTTCAAAACATAAGTACAGTATATATTAGATAAAAACACTATACATTACTATAACAAAGTAAAATTATCTGGAGCCTTTTATGCCAGCTGCTATAATCAAACAACTAAGGGATCTGTGTCTGCCAATATGGATCATCAAGGATCGGCAATTAGCATCGGCAGCAAAAAAGCGGGATCAGTGATCTGTAAAAGTATATTTGGTCCCTTTTTCCTTTGTGCTGATCTGATCTGTGACTAAAACGTGATGCTATCCGAATCGTGAGTTTCATGATCTGTTGCACCACTAGTTATTAGCAATTAGTCAAATTTGACCCCCTACCATAATGAAACCTCGCTGCGTGTATGCCGGTGTCAGTGTCTGATGAGTTAAAGTGTATTTTGCTATTCCGGCTCTATTCATTACCTGACTCACTGCTCTTAAAATGCACACTGTATTGTGAATGATTTTCACTTCATGTCGGTGGTCACAGCAGTGTCCTCCTCAATCGTGAACCGGCTATATATGGAATGTGCTGCCATGAGACATTTTGCTGTAATAGGACGAGAACCAGAGTGCTGAAGTGTGTCCATGGCGTTTCCGTGGAGACCCCTGTCAGCATTTCGTGGCTAGCTTTGGAAATGTGATTGATATATCCTGATTCCTCGCAGGACATCCTAATGAAAAGATGACATCATCTACAGAGGTCAAATTCGGTCTTTCTCACACAAACACACACACACACACACTCAAAACACACATATATGCAGACAAAAAAGTTCCCTTTTGCACAGACCCTAAAACACATAACTGACCTTGTTTTATGGTCGGTTCCTCAGCTGCGGCCCTCACACGTACCTCGCTGTGGTTAGTGGAGGAGAGAGAGAGACGTGTGGCAGCCCTTCTAGAAAGAAGCAAAACATTCTTATATTCAATCAAATCATCCTATATCAAAGCAAAAAAAACTTACCCCATTGGCAGATTTTTTTGCTTGACAAGATTTCTTAAAAGAAGCCAAAAATCAAGAAAAGTAAGGCATACTTTCCTAAAATTAGATATTTTTTCTAATCAAAACATGCTTAACAAGATTAATATTCTTTTTTTGGGCAAATATGACTTATTTTCTTGATACAAGGCTTTTTTTTACTTTCTTGAAATTCCTTTTTTGCAGTGTGAGAGTGGGGATCACCCATTAGCCTGCCTTGGCATAAATCTTTTGCCCTCAGCTAATCTGTAACGAGGTTTTCCTTCAATCAGACCGCCAACAGTCTCCCGCAGAGCTTCCCCCAGAACCAGACCAGCTCGTCTGAAATTTGAGAGAGCCTGATGAGTAGCACAAAGTGTGTGTGTGTGTGTGTGTGTGTGTGTGTGTGTGTGTGTGTGTGTGTGTGTGTGTGTGTTCATTCGTGCAGTGGTGTAGTGCTCATGGCTGTGTGTTTTTGCAGACACATCCAGGAAGTGGAATCAATATGAGACTCACCAGCAGCCGTAGCTGCTCATTCTCATTCAGTCAAGACTGTCACTGGTAACAGGCACTACTAAACAACCTATCTTATTACCCAATATTATAACAGTAAACTGTGTATATCAGTTGAAAAGGTTATTCATGAAAATTACTTTTTCTTAATATACAAGAATTTTGCTCCAGAATGACCATCTGAAAACAAAACATGTGAAAACTAAACAGCCACTTTCCCACATTGACTGCATCATAGTCGGTGGATGGAAAAGGTCAGTTTTCTGTCGACCTTTTTTTTCCCACCTTTGACATTTCGACATGTCACAGAGAGAAAAGCCCAGGTGTGAATAATACAATACATTTTGGCTGAATTCCATTTTGCTGTTCATCACTGTCAGGGTCGTTCTATTGTGCGTGCGGGCTCTTTGTCCCACTGTCATGTCTTACTGGGACGCTCGAATAGAAAGAAGCCATCATTAATGTAATTAGTCGTGCCTGTGCTTTGCCTGCTGTGACAAATCATATCGTCTGCTGTAACATGACTCATTCTGGTGTTTTTCATATGCTTTATTGCCAGGTAACAACATCTGTCTAAAAATAAAAAATACCACATTTTGGATTGAAAACCACGACAAGCCTATAATAGATTTCATTCATTGTTGAAGTTCCACGTTGAAATTTCCCAAATCTGTGCATCTAGTAAATCATTTGGAAAGAACAAACAGAGTAGAAAATGGATGCCCCCGAGATAAAAGTGTTAAATCTGCTTGAGAGGCAATTCATCACAGCCAGCAACATGTCCATGTCTGCTTTTATTCTTTTCCAGTTACATTAGTGTCTGCAGAAGATTTGATTCAAACTACTCCAACAGATGCATAACCAGCCATTGATAATGTAACTTTGACAACAATAAAAACAGACATAAGGATAATTGTGATGGATTATCAGACTCAAGCCAGTTTGAAGTATCTGCAGATTGATGATACGCCAGACTAAAGTGAATAAGAACCAGCGTCTACCTCGAGGGGAGGCAACCAAAACATTCAAAACCTTTCTCCACAGCGGTTGTAGATAAAATGACTGAAAGAAATATGTACAGTAGATCTGCAAACTCTCTTTCTTTACATCTGTTCATGTGCTGTAGTGAGCGAGGGAGAGCGAGCTGTACCCAACAGTCCTCTCCATAAACTACACACTGTGTACGTAACACATTACTAATAAATATGTCCCCTAGATCTCCAGAACTTGCATCAAACACTTTGGGTGCCTTCAGCAAAACACCCGTCAAGTGTGAAGTCGATCAAATGAATGAATGAATGGCTGTCGTTGATGGGGACAGACATACAAATACACACATACAGAGCCACCATGAACAATGCCAGGGCCATGGCATGGACCCGGTTAAATGGAGTGTGGCCATTATTCCAACAAGAAGAATGCCACCATTCTCCAAATGTCAGGTTTCTTCATGAATGCATGCATGAAAGCGACCAGGATAGGGGGTGGACACTAAACTTTGGAGTCCAAGTTCAATTGAAAAACAGATGCTGAAAACGAGACAGAATAAGAGAGAGAAAACACTCTGAAGTTATATCACAGGTCAGCTGTTTCTCTATTACTTCTCCCTTCACATCTGGAGAAAAAAAGGAGGGAATAGAAAATAAGTTGAATGTCTCCATAGCTCCATTACACACTCATATTTCTTAGATTTCTTGACCCTGTGTTGCGTTTCATTCTTCGGTGTTTCAGGGCCAGTGGCTATCTGAAATTAGTTTTCTTGAGGTACCGGCATATGTGGGTGAGCTTCACTCAGAGACACAGTGTGTGCGTTTGTGTCTGTGTGAGAGAGGTTACTTAGAGCGTGGCTGGTGCGCGGCTGGGTTGTTTGTCTGCTTTAAGTTTGAGAAATTTGGTCCCCAAGTTCCCTGCCTTATTTCTCTGAGGAGACGTCTGAAGTAGAAACAAAATAAGACAATATGTCAGTGAGGGGGTGTGCTTTAAGATGCGATATGAAGAAGTGTGTATGTGCGCACGACTCCCTGGCTGCTTGCCTTCTGATTTACCCCCCCGCCTACTCTGGTGAGGAGATGGTGCTCTCAATAAGCAATGACTCATGGTTCTGCGAGAAATCGTGTCTGTACATATGTGTGTGTTTCTCATGTCGATACGGCGTGTGCACGCGCACCTTGGAGAACATCTGGGAAAGCTTAGATACTGCATGTGTTTTGTCCTTGTGACAATGCCTTTGATCCTGCCATTGTTCACTTCCGCTGATTTACCAACTGATGAGGTAGAAAAGAGACAAACTATCTTTAATTTTGGAACATGATTTTACTCCTTGACACTAATACTTTCCTCCTTTTGTGTGAAGATACAAGTTTTTAAATTCCTCAATTTACAGCTTTTCTCAAAAGAATTCTAGAGCATCTAAAGCCCTGTGAAAGGAGATTGTTCCAACAGATGCAGAGCTACCAACTCTCACGGTTTCGCCGTGTGACACGCGCTTTTGCATGTTTTCACACGCACTCACGCCACACAACCAATTTCTCACGGCAAAAAAAAATCCTGATTTTGGGCCGAGGCGCGTTCGTTCCTTTTCAAACTCCCGACGATAGATGGCGCTAAGGAGCGCATCTGTAAACCTATTCGCTGCATAGACATCCTATTTACCCCAAAGTGGGGGCGGACTGGCCATGGGGGACACCGGGGAAATCCCCGGTGGGCCGACGGCGTTGGGCCGGCCCACCTCCGTCATCAAGCGGCCCGGCCTCTGAGATCGCCGGCCACGACTATATTCTATGGCTCAAAGAAAACATTTAATTTACTCTAATACATGATGTAATTGATCACTGACTTGTAAATGATCACTGACTTGTAAATGATCACTGACTGACATTTATAGTAGTCCTCGCGTCCCTACACACACTCATGGTTTCCACATCCAGCAGCATGCAACACTACTGATCGCGATCTGTATTCACATTCATGGTTTGGATGTTGCTTGCAGGTTTTCAGGATATTCTGCCATTAATTTAATCCAGAACACCGGCACTCCAGCAGAGTTGAAACGTACATTTAAATTTCATTTTCGGAGTAACGTTATCACGTAATCTCTTGACATGTGTCAAGACTAAGAGGCTCAGATGCACAGACGGATGTATCCGGTCATTCTTCAAAATAAAACCTATTTTGCGATTATTTTTTTCTCCATTCTTTCTGTGCGGCCCGGTACTAAGGGGATCTTGCGTCACTCGCTCGCAGACGAAGCCGCTTTTGAGTGTGATTCGACAGCAAGGCACCAACGCGTAAACCTTTAAAGGAGTACTGATATTGTTTTTATTACCATGTGACTGCACACACAATATTTTTTTTTAATTTTTGCTTTTGGATAATTTCTACCCATTGGAGCAGTGCCAGACCGATCAAATGTTGTGGGCGGGGCTAAATTTGGCTGGTACCAGGCTACATCTTTAGCATACCACCCACTAAAATTCATGAAATAACATGTACTTAAACCAAAATGTCCTGGGGGTGGACCATCAGCTATGTCTTTGCTTCACAGAATGTAACCAATGTTGTCCATCTCCAGTAGGCCGCCCCTATCAACGACTTTGGGCCCCACAAACCACCAGAATGCAGGGTACAACATGGGTACAACATGGGTACAACATGGGTACAACATGGGTACAACATGGGTACAACATGAGTACAACGCCAAAATAATTCCAATTTCCTGATATTTGAGCCACCAACGTGTGTGGCCGCGTGCGCGGCAGAATGTTGGTCACCCCCGACAAAATCTCACTCTAAGGTTTTTTGAAAAGTTGGCAGCTCTGCAGATGACAGATTAATGAGAAGGAAATGGCTGGCATACAAAGAATGTTCATGAGCTACTTTATGAATTCAGAACCTTCTAAAACATCATATTCAGTATGGTGCGCTGGGCAAAGGTGTTGCATGAATCACAAAAGAAACCCATTCGTATGTTGTAGTAGTAGTAGTAGTAGTAGTATGTGTTTTATTCAGTCAATAATTACAATGCAATAAGTAAAGCCACAATCTATTATACAAAACAGAAAGACTGAAAAGGTATAGGTAGAAGCATAATGCTTATATATTCCTATCCTAAATTCTTATCAATTAAATTAGATAATTAATTCAATATAATATATATATATACTGTACATACATTTCATTCACACTTGTAATCTTTATAAATAGTTTTTTTTATAAACAATCCTTTTAAAAAACCCCAAATGAGTTAACCATTCTTACATTCATGTTAGTGTTGTTCCATAATTGAACTCCTACAAATACTATAATGAATGAGGGAGTCAGGCTTTAGAAGTGAAAGGATTAAAGAATAGCTTGTGTGGCAATGTATAAGTTGAACGTCTCAGTCCACTTCAATTTTGCTGCTCAGAAGTATAATTTATTATCCAGCTCAACATGACATTTACCTTCATGTCAACTCTTAAATCGAGATGGGATCGTTTCATTTTTCTGCCTCTGTAGTTGCATCTCTCTTCTGAATTTTCATTTTCTTTGGAAACAAATTAAATGATCATGTTTTCTGCCTGTACACATTTTTCTGCCTGTACACATTTTTTTTCACTTGAAATAGATTTACTGTATTTAGAGTCAGCACTAGAAAACACGATTTGACGAGATTAATATTTTTGCATTGCTGTCTCTGCTGTGTGATCGCTCTCTTTTTCATCTGAGCAACCACTCTTTCCAGAGAAAACATTTCACTCGCAGGGAGAATATAAACATGCAAGTACAGTGACTACAGAGACATTTTCAACAGTATTGTAATGCAAGTTTCCCATTTATATTCAGTGCAAAGTTTTAAGTCGCAGCTCCCTTTTTTTCTGCTTTAAAAGATGTTAAAGTGCTGCCGAGGTTCCTCCATTCAGCTGTGATTTGTCAAAGTTCTTTAACTTTCGCTGAAGGTCGGCTGCTTCTCTTAAGAAACCAACAGCACTTTACTGTGACACCGAGTTTATTTTAATGATGATTCTTTTGAAGGAGACTAGCATGAATGAGATTCTGCTGCACTACTTCCTGCAGTTTTCCCTTTTGTAAGTCAGGACAAGCTGAGCATAACGTAATGAAAACTTAAAGCGGTCCAAGAGTTAAATGAGGGTCGGTTATTATTTATTTATGAAGAAAACAAAGTGTTTCAAAACAACTTGCACACATGCATGAAGCACAAGTATTAAAAAAATAAATAAAAAGGGATCTATTTTGACTGATGCAGATCATTATTAATTGCAGTACAGTGCATTGATGAGCAGATACAATTGTTTTGCTTAGCTGCCTGGTCTCCAAAAGACAAATATTGCAGCACTCACAAGCCAGATTTAAGCATATCAGCATCAAAACTGAGCGGTATTATTGTCTGTTTTTGAATGATATGCAAAACCAGCCAACACACTCAATATGTATGAGAGTAAATGACAAGTGTAATGGGTAGTACGACTACTGCCCCCATGATGTTTAGAATATGATTGGACTCTGTAACTGATATTCCAGACAGTCAGTGAGGGATACCGTTGGCTCTCTTTATGGACACATGCTTTATGCGCCGACCTGTACATTGGTCTGTCCAGGCGTCCAACTCCGGGTCTGTAAACTAGAGCTTTCAAAACATCAGTCCACAAACCAATGGCGGACGTGACAACTACGTCCACTTCTTATATACAGTCTATGGTCTGTACACAGGTATAGTTTTTCTGTCTATGTGAAAAAACTATTGTATTCAGCTTGCATAAAGTCTGAGAATTTGCCTCGGGTCATGTCACGGTTGGAGAGTTTAACAGACATTCTCATCCTGGTGGCTAATGTAACATAGCCAGATATCTTGTAGAGCAGTGATTCTCAACTGGTGGGTCGCGGGCCTGTACCTTGGCAAAAAACATTTTATTTTATGGTTTTATTTTGAAGGGACTTTTTTATGCAGGGCTCTGGTTTCAACTTGTTTTGCACTTGTCCCTCCATGTTTTCAGCAGCGTGTGCCAGGTTGGGTCAAACCATCCTGATATGTGGGAGACTCTGGATTTTTAGGATAATTAAATTAAACAGCCTGCTGAATATAAAATTCACAACTGATGGCGCTGCCTGCATGACAGGAAACAACTCGGGGGTTGTGAGGAGAATTGAGTGCTGCTTAATTTTCTGTAAAGCACAATGTTTTTCAGTATTTACCGACTGAAAAGTACATTTTGTATATATGAATCCTTTTGAACTGCTCCTCAAGACAGTGACTTTTTCCATAGTAAAGTGTTTGTCATAGATTCAGTGAGTGTGTATTCTCAGTTAAAGTTAGGTCATTTGAGTCTTTTCGAAACTACTTCTTATTGGTTGGACTTTTTTGTTTGTGCATGAAAACTGTTGAGTCTGTTTAAAAATGGCTGAAGATTCTGAATTGTTATGTATGTTGTAATACCTCCCTGAAGATGCATTTTTTAGTTTTAATTCAAATGCAGCTAATTGAGTGTAAAAGGGAATAGTTCCCTCTATAGCATCGCCACCAGCTGGTCGTTTTGGTTTATCATTAAACTTGTTTTTGTGTTAGGATGCATATTCTGTACTATCTCAGGTACAAACTGCACCATCTTTTCATTAAATACATTTGAGAAGTTGAGAATGTTCCTCCATTTGGGTCGCGGCTTGTTATTCAGTGGTGATAGTGGGTCCCGGAGCCAGACCAGTTGAGAACCACTGCTTTAGAGAATATACACCCTGGCACAGGTGCAATGCTAAATCAGTCTGTCCACAGACTATTTGTTTGTGGAAAGCACAATAACAACATCAATAAAAAAAACTACCGAAGACCATATCAGCATCAAATCATTTACGAGTAAACATGCTCTCCACTCTCCAACATCTTTCAACTTCACAAAGCTATTTCAGAAAAATCAGCACAGAGTAATTTGCTGCAAATTAATAATTAGTTTGAATAAATGTGTATTGATTTGAGAGAAAGGTTTCCATCGTGTATATGTACATTTTGTAAATGAGTTTAGTGAGCTTAATCTGCGACCTAACTCACGGTTTTCATTTGAATATTCTCTCCCGGTGATTTAACTTCCAGCATTCTTTCTGTGCCGGAGGAGGAATATGTGAGGAAACTGTTGCTGTGGAAATGTACTACGGCAGCAGCATGCTGTGGGCTTCGGAGTGAAGGCACAGTAGCGCACATTGTGTCCTCCTCTCCTGCCAACTGCTTCACAGAGACTCTCAGAGGCTTTGGCACAGCCAGGGGCCTGGTTGGTTTTGGGCCAACATTACTGCCTGTTTTCTTACCATAGTGGCTCTATTCTCGCGCCAGCGAACACGTTCAGAGGTGCAATTGTACGATTGCCATTTCATATGTGTGTATGTCATTGTCTTGTAGGTGTGCGTGATTGTGTGTGCTGCTCTCTGTGAAAACATCGTGGTACCCCGAGTGAGGATCAGCAGCTATTTACAAGCTGAAAGGCTCTTGTGATGTGTTAACACCACACGCCGCAATGTTTTCTGACCAGTTTCGAGCCCAGAAGTGTGGCCAGCACAAACAATTAAAGGCATGCCCACTATGATCTTAGCCTTATTCTTTCATTATGGATCAGCAGCAGCAGGGGCCCTAATTAGTCACGTTGGCTTGCTGAGGAAAATGAATGGGCACTGATTCGACCGCGGGGCTGAAACCGGAGCCCCGAGTGTCCCGATGAGCCGGCTTCTTAGTCTCAGTATTGGCAGGGAAGGACTCTTTCTGATTTTCTGTCTGTTTATAGCCATTAGCACTCATCTGTTTGCTCACATGCCTATCAGAACCAGCCTCCTGATTGACTCTCCCTGTTGCCTCGGGGCATATTATTTAGTTTTCCAATTTACTCTTCATCTGCTGTGTTATTGTATCTCCAAGACCATTCCAAAATAGTTATTGCCAGTGTCTAACAATCATAAAGTTGGGGTTTTTATCTTCACGAATACTCCGCAGTTGCAAACTGTGCTTAGTTATTTCTTATACTGCTCTTATTCCCTGCTCTCTCGCACTTGCCCTGATCTGTGTCTCCTCTCTTGTGTGTTTCAGCTGGGTACAGAGTGGACCGCTCCAGGCGAGTTCAGCAAGTTCAGGTCCCAGTCCTCCAAGTCTGTGCAGTAAGTACCTGTGACAACTGCGCACGTTTTTTTAGCTTCTCAGTGCATTCACTCTCAAGCCAGCACAGAGCCCAGGATAGGAGACCCTGCTAACATCTAACAACAAGCTTGACAAATACACCCCACCACTGGAGCTCCTCTCAGGACCGGCCTTGTGGTCGTTACCGGTGGAGTGTCTCTCTAACTGTTGAGAGGTAGTTTGTACCGATCATGGCCGGTGTAGAGGCAGTTCATGTTGGTCTACAGTCCCTTTTACAACATAATTGCTTCAAAGGGCTTTTACTGCTCACATGAAGGAGGAAATCGATGGCTCAAGTGTTCACTGGTCAAAGCAGGTGGTGTGTCTCTTCTGTGTGTACTCCCATGTATGTATGAATTAACATATCTGGAGCATCTCATCAGGTGTCAGACTGATGAGGATCATAACAGTTGAAAGGCCTCTCTCTCTCATTGTAAAATGAAAATGTATCACCCTATCGGCTCCTCTCAGATTCCCCACATCTCTCTCCCTAACTGCTGGGATCTGCTCGCATAAAAACATCCTCTAATATTAGCACTGATCTGCAGTCAGTTTGCCTCTACAGTCATTGTTAAGTTGGTATTATTATGCAGCAAGAGAAGTACTCCTCAAGAACAGCGCTCCTATTCCCTTTGGTTCCTACATTTGCCTGATTGGATGAAGATGCAGAGTGCTGGCTTAAATTATTTACACACACTGGCAATGTTTTTTTTTTAGTGAAGGTTCAGAATATTTGATCACTTCAAAACGGTGCAAGTCGGATGATGAACGCAAACAGCAAAGACAACCAATAACTATGTTTTGTTAATGTTCAGTATTTACTTCTTTCAAAAGCTGAAAGCTGTGGGTGATGGATACAATGTGACTTTTAGTGTTTATTATGGTTGACTGACAAGACAAGTAAGTACAAGAACTGGTCAAAACTGCTTTCTGGGTCTTGGTGATATGGTTTGAATCAATATGCTAATATTAAAGAGATAATTAATGTCCAATCGGTAGTCATGGTAAATATAGTAAATACGCCAGTGCCTGTGTATCCCAGGATGCATTGCATCTTGCACGGCTAACGGAGCTGCAGCTTTGGCCTCTCTCAGCTGCATAACTTTGTCCGTATACTATGGCTCAAATAAATATGACTAAATACCCAAGTCAGCCAAAACTGTAAGATATATCCATGCCATAACAACGCCATAACAAGATTAGTTTTTATTTTAATTACACAATGGATATTATAACAAAGACACTCAAAAAGGTTTTGTTTTTGAGTGGCATAAAGAGCATGCAAGCATCCTGGCTACCCAGAGACGGAGACGAGAAATCCAAGCTGCAAAAACCTGTAGTTCTCCCTGCATCTAACTCACTGTCACGTCGAATGACGATGCTGGTTGCAGAACGAACAACACATTTTGCAGCTGCTTCAATCGACTCCATTTACCATCAACACTGATTGGACATGCACATAAAAGGTGATAAATTTTTAGAATATAATAGTGATATTATAGAACAGAACAGTAATCTGTTACAAAGCCACATGCAGACAATGAACTGTCACGTATTATATGACTGTTGATATGTTCTGTGTGCAAAACAAAAACTGATTTAGTTTTTGTAATTTCAACTAACATAATATGATCAGAGCATCATGATACAAATCTGCTTAAAGTCGATGAGTGATACTACTGAGCCCAACCCAATCAGAAAGCCATGTCATACCGGCAGGACAGAAGTACAACCCTCAAGGGGGACTAGAGTGCACACATGATAACACACTAGGTGATGAAATATACTTCATAATGTCTGATGAGTCGTGGAAATAGTGAAACGGTTTACTGGTTTAATTGCCCATGAATCACGTTGCAACGCAGTGGTGGCAGCCGCAATATCAGCAGCAGTATTAATGCACCACTCTAGTTGGTGACAGTGGATTTGGCGATCTGGAAAATCAGCTAGTGATCTGAGTGGCACTAATGACTTTGTGATCCCGACTGAACTTATGAATGATATACATGACCCACATTTGTGGAATAATAGAGAATTGATTTAAAGCCCCAGATGGTCCGAGTTATAGTACATTTACTGATATAATATAACACACTCATATAGATCAAAGGCCCTGATCTTCCACAAAAACTCTGTCTCTTATCTTATGTTTGCTACAAGTTTTAGTTTAGAGGTTTAAAAATGTAAAATTGTAAAAACATGTCCTGCATCAAATTAACTCTTAATATCAGAACATGTTACTTGTGGAGTTTTACCCATACATTAAAATGAAAATGGTATGCATGGTACGGTCATGCATGTAGTAATTATAGCGGTGCCCAACATCATGCAAGGAAGATTACAAGTCCAATCTATGACAAACAAATGAGAAGGAAGACATTCAGTGAGAGTGTCTTATGGCATACAATATATTCTTTTGTTTTGCTAGCCATATTAATTTGACGTTGCTGTTAGTTCAGTCTGACTGCATCGCTCCGATGTCTCATCATGTGTCAAGGTCTCATCATAACTGTTTATGTATCATTCTGAGAGGGATTATAAAACCACAAAAAAATGTCAATGCTCTTTAAAAAACATGCATATATTGAACATTCTGCCTCCCTTCTGAAATGACAAATTTACACACACACACACACACACACACACACACACACGCACATACAGCACATAATGTAATTAATGAAAATCCATCAATGCCAGAAGGGACTGAAGCAGACCAGGACTTGTTGGCGGGTATTTGTGTTTGTCTGTGCGTAGGATTAGCTCGGCCTGGTTAGCACAGAAGGCAAACCAGGCTACGAGTAAGCAAAGAGAGATGACTAAAGATTAAGTAGAAGAAGAAGAGCGATGATGAGGAGGAGGCTGCTGGGAGTATTTTTCTGTTTTCTCCTCCTGTCTGACAAGCGTCTTGTGTTCTCCGACAATAACACGAACAAAGCAACCAAGAGTGCAGCCAGAATATGACACGAACATTACAAAAAAAACTTCAGTGGAGGAATTAGTGGTGGAAAGTAACGAACTACATTCACTAAAGTACTGTATGGAAGTTAAATTGTGATGTAATTGTACTTTACTTGAGTGTCCACTACTTTATACCACTACACTTTAGAGGCCAATATTGTACTCTTTACTCCATTACATTTATTTGATACCTTTAATTTCTAGTTACTTTGAATTTTTATGAATGATAATCAGAAATAATTGATGATGATGATGTATTATCATACCTTTTAGATAGGACTCACGAGTCACTTGGCAGCATATATAGTAATTTAAACTAGCCTTTATCAGTTGCAACATTAATGCATCAATAATCATATCCAAATAAAATTATTTACTTTATGCAGTAATACAGTTTACCTGTAATACTGTATTTTTACACTATGGAATTGTTACTTTAACTAATGTAAAAGTGTGTGTGTGTGTGTGTGTGTGTGTGTGTGTGTGTGTGTGTGTGTGTGTGTGTGTGTGTGTGTGTCTGCACATGGCTTTATGCACGTACTTTACATCTCTATATACGCTGCAGAATAGCTTCCTATAGTTTGGCCATGCTGTCAGTAATAAAATGGACCACTCAAGGAGAACTGTTGCAAAGAACATGCCTCCGCTGTGTGCTCTCTCTACCCCACTGAGATCTAATACAACAGTGATGTATCACACACACACACACGACCTTCTCTCAACATATTTTTTATATTTTCTAACCTGTGTAAAGTGCTTCATGATTCCAGTGTCATTTCACAAAAGTCTCGGTGAAGATAAATAGGCTAAATCTAGTTTGATGTTGCTGTGTGGGCGTGCAGGAGAGAACATGTTTTGTTTTTTTGCGTGCAAGCAAATACACACATCTGTGCATTAATGTGCATTTGTCTGTGGAAGACCGTGACATTTTAAATTCCTCTCTGCATCTGATGACTTTATTGAAACATCCCGCAGCAAAGGCAGTTTATTTGTCATCCGCATGTTCCCTCTGCTGCACTGTGCGACATCACACGCCATTACACTCAACCTGTTTATAGCAAAGCTGATATGCTCCTGAGCGTGGCAAATTGTGTGTGCAGCAGGATTAATCGCCGTGCATTCATAAAAATGAATTCCTCAAATTAGATGGGATAGAATTGAAATGAGCAAATTAGCAGGGCAGAACAGAACAAGATATAATTTTCAAAAAGAAAAAAAAGTTATGTGTACAGCAATAATAATCAGTTATTAGATTGTATCACCTGGTAATTTAAAACATTTGTATAGCTGATAAAATAAAGAAATACATTGAACCAAACAAATTTGATGTTTCTTGACTATTGGATGGAAAGCCACTGTGAAAATGATTTGTTATTACGTACGAGGCTACATCTAACCGTTGGCAATATGTTATGATGAAAGTAAGTTCAGGGCCATTTGAGTCTATTTTCAGACTCCATTCTACCACAAATCTGCAATTTAAAACAGCTTTCACAATGTATATGCTGCTGTTCCTAGTTATTGTCATATTGAGCCCAGGATGAAATGCGACTAAAGTAAAATTTGAGCATAAAAGAATAGAGTTGAATTACAAAATGTAATTGAACACAGAGCAGAATGAAACACAGCAGACACTCCCACTTTAGCAAGGTTGTAGAGACCCTGTTTTTTTTGTGTGTGTTTTATTGTAACCTTCTTTCTTTTCTCGCGCTTTGGACTGGGGTTACTTATTCGTCTCGGTTCATTGGAGCTGTACAGCCGACTGTCGTAGAGCTGAGTGAACAGTGACTAATGGCTGCTGCAGGGTTGAATCATAGTGTCAGGGAATGAAACATATTGTTGTTGAGGGGTTCACTTGAAACACTTCTCTCGCCTGTTGGAGTTCTCCACACAATGCAATCGATCGCTACTGAAACCACACACACATAAACACTGTATATATATATACAAATTATACCACATTTTCCCCATCAGCCCCTCATTCTATCTCTGTCTCTCACTCACTCACTTTTTATGGCCTTCTCTCTCTCCAACGACAGAATGGCATTTACATTTGGGGAGGGAATTTAAAGCTATAAAAGCAGATGAGGTAGAAGAGGGAAAGGGCTTTCAGAAGTGTGCATATGCTGTTGTGCAAACAGCGCGCGGAGGGAGACCCACGCTGTTCAAAAACGGACAGAAATGGAGCTCCACTAGTGGGCTGCAACCGTGGTGTGTGAAAGTTTGTCCTATGGTGGCAATTTAAATAGATGGGATGGACAGGAAAGTAGGATCAGTACACCTGTTTGGGAGATCTGGTCGCCGTCCACACCACCTGGCTATGGCCACCTGCAGGCAATGACTCACACTATTGTGTGTGTGTGTGTGTTCAAATTCTAAAGTTAGCTGAACACAACTTGAGGATGGAAGAACATTTGTCCCTCTTGCTGTATCAGTTTCTTTCTATCTTTTGAGGCTACATGACACTGAAACGGATCAATGTGGGGATTCATGCGATAATATCGTCAAATTAAATGTACTACCATAAAAACTAACTACTTATATCCCCAGTGACTTGCTTATTTGGGTTGATAGACCCAATTTTTATAATTGATTACCATTTTTAAGTGCAAATACAAAACAAGTACCTGTCCAGCTTCTGAAATGATATGATTGCTGCTCTTTCTGCTATTGGAAATGTGTCATGAGTGAATTGGAAATGAAAATGATCGTTGATTGGACAACATTCTGAAAAACAAGCCTTAAACTAGATACTGGCATCACACTGACCGCGATGCCAGTTCTCCAGGACCACATTTCGCCATGATGACACACAGAGGCTTACAAGGTGAAACCAATACTCAAACTAGACTGAATCAAAGTTAGAAGTACCAAAATGCTTCTTCTTTCTGATGGCACCCACAACCTGACATTTAAAATAATACCCGTGTCAAGTTGAAAGTGCTTCTTTTTGTTTGTCTCCACCTCTGCTCATACCTGTGAAGTAATAGTTTGGCAGTGTCTGCTAGGCGCTGTCACAACAGCTTGATGAGTGACAGTGAAGTAGTCCGATGAGGAACCAAGATAACCCTGTCAACACTACCTCCGCTCTCTGAGCCTCGAGCTATATAGACATCTGCGGGGAGATTGACATTTGCTAAAATTCTATAAACTGAACTGTGCCGAGTTGCATACTGAGCTAAATCTGACGGCGAGCCTGGCGTCAAGTATTTCACAACCTTTTGAGCAGCTCAGACTGGGATGTGTTTGAAAGTACGAACGATTGGAGGGACTATTGTTTGAAAGATATTGGCGCTTAATGAGGCGAGAATAAGGTGAGAGTTCCCAAAAATGCCATAAGACAAAACAGCGTAAATTAAACGCGTTCTGTGTGTTTTTCGATTCACCTGCATGTGCTTCTGTGGATACGTTTCCAAACATTAGAGTAATGGTCTGTCGAGATTTTCACCTTTTTTAGGTGTAATGATTGAAATTCAAAATGGCTGCTGCTGACCTTTTGACAGAGGCGTGGTGAGGAGGTGAAGTCAGAAGAGGATTCCAAGGTTTTCTGGGCTGCCGCAGCTGGCATTTTGAAGGAACAGCTTTCTGTCCACAAACTGCTGGGAATGACATTTACGTTGGATCCTCCACAGACATGTGGGCGTTGATGTGTGTTCTTCCTTTTCTATGTGCAAGTATGTGTGTGCCTTCTTACTTTTTAGGCCTTTTCCTGCTTCTCTTAACACTCCCCGTTTTCATTCCTGCTCTTTCTTTCTCTTTCATTCTCGTGCTTTTAACACGCAGCAAACGCTCCCATTTGTTTCCCATACGCTTGACATACCACAAAACCTCCAAAGGCCGATAATAGTTGGAAGTCGGGAGTTAACCGTTGCTTTTCCTTCAACAATGAGGGAAACTCAGTGGCAAATGACCAGCTATTTCACTAAGGGATCTCTCAGTATCTATAATTGAATCATTTAAGCACTGCTTGCTATTAGCTGGCGTGGACACTCAAGCACTTAAAGAGAGAAAAGTATAGTACTTGTGCTCATGGCATCATAGGAATACTGATTGAGCGAGGATGGGAGCTGAATATTGCACCTGCACTGTCTCATATTTATGTATATATACATTTAGATGTGAGTGAACTTCTGTATATTTATTCTTGTGTGCACACATCTCCGTGATTTGTGTTTGAGTGCGAGTACCAACCTTAATGTCAACATCTCTCCGCTCAAGGTAATTGGTTGCTACACCGTAGCAGTTGAATTAGACTGAAGCTGTTTGCCAGCAAGCTGCAAAGATTTCTCTGTACCACTTTCTTCCCTCAGGCCCTTACTTTACCATCTGTTTCTATGAGTGATGGGAGCCTGCTGAGGCACAAATCTATGTTTGAGTGTGTGCGTCCCTCTGTGTCCGTGTGTGCGTTGGCTTATGTTTAATCAGAATGTCTTTGAGCGGTTGATACACATCTCTTGAGATGTGAAAGACTGTTGTAGCGGACATCGGATTGGCAGTAAGGCGCGAGTACCACCGAACGGTAACACAGGGCTGCTTCTGGCCAAACGTGGTTAGAGACAGTAATGATGACGGAGGGTCAGCTCAGCCTGAGGAAACACAGGAATTAGATTCTGAGCAGCTGCGGAACGGATATTTAAGCTATTTGGAAAGTGACAAGTATTGAGATATCATAAAAAGAGATCAGTAGTTAGGCACGAAAGCAGACAACGCCATGGGCACGTGTTTACACACACACACGCACACGCCTAGACAGGAGTTGAAAAGATAAGGCTTGCATTATTCTATATTTTTCTCATTTTCAACAAACCCCATGAAAACCATGGACAAGTGTCAGGAAGCTCCACCCAAAGTGCTTGTCGAATGGTCCAACCGAGTCTGAATATCTTCATCGTCAGTGTTGGGGCAGGGGGCTGCATCCGTCAATTTCTGTAACTTTCCAAAACCTACAATGCCCACACAATCCATGCCCAACACATGCCCACACTTGCCATGTGTGCGGAGGTGAGGAAGTAGCAGGGTTTGTACTTCGCTCTAAAGCTCTTATTTTTCATCTAATTCTGTTTGTGTCAGTGTGTACAGCCGAGTGCAACACTATAAATGCCTTCCAGGAAACAGAGCAACATTATCGCCATATTTAAACAATTATCTCGTCTTCTCACCCTGCCTTAGAGTGGCGGTTCGAAACAGCTGTAAACACTCTTGTCTTCCAACAAAGTAATGAATGGTCTTGGGGCTACACACACCCATCACTGCGGAATACATCAATCTTAAAGAAAGGTTCTTCACTGGCCTATAGTTTTTTTTTCTTTCTTTTTTGAAAGGCCTAGTCAATGCTTTAAACAACTGGGATCTGTGTTTTTGTGCATATCCAAATAAAGTACATAGTTTATTTACACTTGTGAGTGTTTATAGCACCGCTGTGTGTTGGATTGGACTAAAATAAACTACAGATCCCGTGTTTATCGTAATGATGAAATATTCCAGCCATTGCAGCAGTGTGGTTTATTGGTGTGTGTTTTAGACAATATATTGGAGCTCTGTAGCGTAGACGAATAGGCTTCATCAGGCTTTGGATACACAGATTATACTTCGGTACCTACTTTAGTATGCTACGTTAGTTCGATCCATTTTTTCTTTGGTTTTGATTGCATAATGCGATTTGTTAACATTATAAAAATGTTGTTAGCCTCGGCAAATCCTTCCAACTTGCTAATAGGCTGTATAATTGTGTATCTCTTACATGTCTCCTGTACATGAATTGTTTGACCTTGATGAAATGTAATACTTGTAATTGCACTTTGCTGTGAAGAAAAGAGCATATGCTTCTCAGCGTGGCACAAATACACAAACCCCAGGAGAGCAAGGCATTGCTAGTCACCGATTTATTGTTTTGTGTCATTTCTTCACATATCTGCGCATTCAGGCCAGTAGCAGAGGAGAAGGAGTGTTAATACAAAATCAAAGTGAGAAAGTGAGGAAGTGGAGGCGTAGAAAAGAAAAAGCATTGAAGAAGATAATGCTGTAACGCTATATTAGATAATTACATATGGGAGAATTGGACGCGTTAGATAGCAGAGAAGAGAAGCGTCGGGTAGAAGCAACGGACAAGATACAGGAGAGGAGGGGGGAAGGAGATGGGGATGAAGGAGAGGAGAGGGGGACGAAGCGAAGGGAGGGGGATGGAAGAAAGAGGATTTATTGAGGCTGCAGGGAAGAGCAGCGTGATAGCTCTCTGATGGATTAGAGGAATGCATGAGAAATGGAGTGAAGAGGGGAGTGAGCGCGAGGGGAGAAAAGTGAAGTTTGTGCGTCTCCTTGGGGCAGCTCTAAACACTGGTATCATTAATGTAGTTGAGAGGAGAGCACTCGCCGAGCACAGTCTTTTATTTAAAGGGCCACCTGTGGGTATTGGAGAGGGAGGAATCTGGCAAGAGAGAGAGACAGGGTGACAGTCAGATAGCATAAATGAGAAATTGAGTTGGAAAAAGAGAGGAGATACTGGAAAAGTAGAATCAGGAAATTGCTGTAGCCGGCAGGCAGATAGATGAGATGAAGGGGACGTAAAAGAAAGAGGGCTGGTATTTACCAAGGGCAGAAAATATACTGTTTCTCTGCTCACTACAAGCCAGGTTAGTTACACAGAGGGTGTGTGTGTGAATGTGTGTTCAATCTGTCTGACGGTCCTCAGGATGTTGTGCACCAATGGATGTTCTTGCCAAATAAATATTTCATACTTTGGATGATTCTCTCTGAATATTGTGTCGCTCCAACAGTCCCGTCTTGTGTTATCCAGCCCAGTCGAGCTCCTTTGTCTGACTCTATCCGTTCAGCCCAATGAAGGGAAACTGGAAACAAAGACTCCAATTAGTCAGGCAATTAGACTCTTGTTTTGTGTCCTCTACTCATCCTCTGAGTCACACGCTAATAGCTATTCTTTCCTCTTCCATCTCTCATTTGCCCTTCACTTGCTTTTTTATGTTTTTTTCCTCTTATGGCGTGGCATTCTATATGAAATCCCATCTCAGGGATAGTCATTGTAATATATTTTTCCTTTTAAGATAAATAAAGCATTTATATATTCCTCTCTGTTTCTGCTCTTCATTGCTATTTATCGCTTCTCCTTCCTATTTTTCTCTTTCAACCGTAGCTCGCCTCGTCATCCATCACAGGGAGACAGGTGTGACCAGTGCACCCACATACACATCGACTCAGGCAACACCTCTGTACTTTATCTCCGGTCTTTCAGTTTCGTGTAATACCTTTCGATAGAGATTTAGACATTTTTTTTGTTTCACTATTGTCTTTCTTTCAAATAACAGCATTCACATCTTTCTCATTTGTCTCTGATCACGTCTTCATTTGGACCTTCATGACAAATATTTCGGACTTATTCACGTCCAATTAAAAAAAAAAAGACATAGATAATGAAAAATACTAAGAAAAGGAAATACCTTTCAGTAGACAACTGCAGACAAGAAATTAACAAACATCTCACCTTCACAGAGAAACTAAATTGCTAAATGAAATTGCTTTTGAATTGGCATACAAATTACTTAAACTCACAAAGAGAATATGTAAAGGATGTAGCTAAACGATAGATACCTGTGTGAATAGGACGTAATGCTCTGCTGTCTGCATCTGTTTCTCAGTCTCTGTCTCTCAGTAGCTTTCACACAGCCTGTTCAAGGTGCCTTTCTTCCACCTCGCCGTTCTATGTAAAAAGTGTGAATGGCAATGCTGCTCAGCCACAAAGCTATTTTATGAATTGTGATATAATCTTTTTGTTTGTCTCCATCTGTTGAGAGGCTGACTATTTTGCGTCGTGTGTGTGAATGGGTACATTGTCTTATCTGGAATCTTGGAGCAGGTAAACGGGTTTCTCTTGGCTGAGCGGCTGCTGTCACTGCTGAGGTTCAGGTGCTTTTGGGTGTGTTGTCTTCTTTTTTTAAAGATTAGATTAGATATAGAAATTTACAGGATTACATCAGCAAACTGGCTAAAGTGCACACAAGAGACATAGTAAAAATCAAAAACAAGTAATATATATATATATATATATATATATATATATATATATATATATATATATATATATATATATATACACACACATACATACAGGCAGGATAAATAACTATTTTTAACAGTGTAATAATATTGCACAGGTTGGGTGTTTGAAGTGATGTGTTTTGGGGGTTTCTGAGAGTGGCAGGGAGAAGGTACAATTGCTATTCATGTTAAGTGTCCTCCTTGTCTGTGGTTATGTATTAGCCTGACACTGTGGCGGCAGACTGCCTACTCTCAGCTCTAACATTAGATTATCCCCCAGATGGACTCAGATTATGGGCAGAAACAGACTAATGAAGGGTCAGGAAATGTAGCAATATCCCTAAAAACCCATCTACAGTCGTCTGCTCAGGGGCAGGAACTCAATAAACGAAGGCCTCCAAAAAATATCATTTTGAATTCAGGATGTAAAAAGACACGCCAACTTGAAATTTAATTTGCTAGAATAGAGGGAGTGAGATTCAATTCTCCATAAATGCTTTTTGGGAACCAGTTGTGTTTTTTCTGACAGTAATGTGCCCATATTATAAATTACTTTATATTACACTACAGACACAATTCTGCCCTCAGTTCTCTGTTTAAGATGATTACTCAATTTCCCCACAAAATCATTGTAGTCATTGCATTTTCATCTGATCTAATCTAATCTAATGACTCTTTGATTATTCTGTCTGAGGCGAATAAAGTAACACGTTATTTTCTCTTCTATTTTTTTAAAGTGTGGCTTCGCTTAAAGTCATGGCATGGCGTTATGTTTGAATCATTTGGGAAAGGGCATGTTGGGTGCCAGGAGCTGAAAGAGGCACTTAGGTTCGCTGAGTGCCGTTTCAGCAGCTGCACAGAGGGACGTTGCCTATTCATGAGAGTGACCTTAGCACACTGTCACTGCTCTCCTGCACCTGCAATGATTTATTGGTTACAGAACACTGGGCAGCCGGATGATACGCTGGCGTTTGTGCATGGAGCAACACGCAACCGTAACCCCTTGAGCCTTTGTCCTTCCCTTTCAACTCGGTCAGCCACATCAGGAACAAAAACACACACACGCTGCCAATAAGTCTACACTATAACTGTATGTTGCCAATCTTTATTGTGAAAGACCAGGCTTGTATGTCTGATAGTGCTGAAACAATCAGTCTGTCATTTATCAAGCGGAAATACTCCGGCTCTGACTTCTCAATGTGACCATTTTTCTGCTTGTCTCTTTTGAGTTTTGAACCGCTGGTTGCGCAAAACAAGCAACTTTAAAATGTCACCTTGGGCTCTGGGAACTTTTGACACTTTTGTCATTTTATAGAATATTTCATCTTTTTAACTTGTGAACATGCACATTACTCGAGAACAAGGATAACTTCATGCAGCAAAAGTGTATCTGTTTGCTTGCTTCTCACTGTTTCATGTTATCTCCGTTTTTTGTGGGGCTATTTTCTATTCAAAACAAAGACTTCATCAAAGAAGATGAGCTTTTGTTTGTTTCAGGAGACAAACGGGAGACAGGAGAGAGAAACCAGGCCATCAGAGAGAGAGAAAAGGAAACCGAAACAAAGACAGAAAGAAAATGAGCAGCAAAACAGAGAAAACCATCGCATAGCGTATTGAATCTCCATGAAAATGGAGGAGCCAAATAACTCCAAAGTTCAGAGTAGCAAATGTTTTACAAATCACCAGACAAACGGAATCAACATGAGCTTGTTTATAGGAATTAGATTATCCAAGATGCATGCTATGCAATCCATCAAAGATGAGCATGTCTATGCATTTAAGGCACATTTATATTAAAAAAAGGGCATTCATGCACTGTAGATGTGTAGTATATATGAATACATGCAAAAACATGATTTCATGCACCGCCCAACAATGTGTCTGTGTATTAAAATATGTTTGAAGATCTAATGATGTGAGGACCAGTGCTCGGGTGTCACTCATTCAGCAGCAGATGCTGGCGTATCATCCGAGCTGTGTTTTTGATAAGAAAGTGTGTGTGTGTGTGTGTGTGTGTGTGTGTGTGTGTGTGTGTGTGTGTGTGTGTTTCATCAGTACAGGGAATAACATGTGCAGTAAAACTTCAAATCAAATCTTTACTCAGTCCAAGCAGGAGATCCAGAAAAATACTGGAGCCTGTGTAAGTGTAAAATGTTGATTTATGTGGAGCATCGATTTTCTTCCTCACCATCTCAGAAGGAGTGTTTTATTCAGGACCCGAGGCTGATAATATCCTGGCTCACAGACGTCTCTTTTGCCATCTTGCCTGTAGCACAGATTTATACTCTCGGCTGATTAACCTGTCTATTCTCAGGTCCAGTTGCTATATGTTTTTATGACTATTCTGTGCTGTTAAAGTCAAACGGTTTACTTTGCTTCACTGCAGTCTCATTAAACCCTGTGATAGCTTTAGTTTTTGGTGACACAAAGTTGCTCACAGTTGTATTTCTGGTCGGTCTCGACACATAACAGATCCAAAGGTGGAAGGAGCTGCAGTGGCTTATTATAGAAGATAGATTATTATTTTTTCATCAGCGTCAAAAATCTAACAATAGCTCTCTCTCCCCTCAGCCTAATCTCGTCCAGACGATACTACTTTGAGATCCTGCACAAGCAGGATGACAAGGGCTCGGATCACGTGGAGGTTGGGGTAAGTGGAGAAATCTAATCGCATGAGCTCACTTCCTCTACTCAACCTCTCTGTCTACACGTCTTATCCCTCGCCGTCATTGCACTCTAGCCCACTCTTAACTTGTAACCTGTGTTTAACCGAGTCAGAGTGGTGGCTGGTGACAAATGAAAGGGAGCGTTTGAAGTGGAAAGATCTCTCCCTCCTTTGCTGTACATTACTTAGCGTTGTGCTCCTTTTCCCATGGTCTCATGTGATCACAACTGCATGCCATGAGAATGACCTCCTTGTTGTCACGCTGGCTACCCCTCCGAGCAGGGAGCAACTACTATCCTATTCCTCCTTCTGTCATTACTTTCCTCCTCCGTCTCACTCTCCCGCTACACTTCTCATTGGTTTTCCCTCGGTCTGTATCTTTGTTCTGTACTTTTTGTTCTTCCCCTCTAACTTTCCATGTTCCCTCCCGTTCGCTTTGACTCTCCACTGCACCATTCCTCGCTCAGTAGTGGTGTTCTGCACCTCAGGCAAAGCTCAGAGATGAGTGGGGCTTAATTCTGAGATGAAGTTTCAAACGAGAGCCCACACGCCTTGTGTGAGCGTGTACTTTGAGTGGGAGGGTAGATGGAAAAAAAGAGATCACGTGTGTGTGTGTGTGTGTGTGTGTGTGTGTGTGTGTGTGTGTGTGTGTGTGTGTGTGTGTGTGTGTGTGGAATGAATCTCTGAACAAGCCCTGGGTTATTGCCATCATGGTGACCATCATCATCAGCAGAGCTGGAGCTGCTCTCTTCTTTCACAAAACTTCAGTGTCATTTTTGCACCCTGATGGTTAATGATTTTTTACTTCTTTCTCAGTCTATCTTTATCCCTTGCAAACTCTGTGTGATTGCCCCTGGCTACTCTCCTCTACCACATGTATGTCTTCCTATTAGCTCTTGTTAGTTTCTTCCTGGATATTTATATTCTAAACTGTCCTGTCATATTTTTCTTTTCTTTTTGCCCACCGTGTTTCCACAAGCCACTCCTTAGTCTTGGCCACAGCTTTCCAGCACTGCTGCACTCTTTTCTGTGAGAGAGATGCATCTACTTTACAGTGGTGCCATACTGACACTTGGGTCCCCAATCTGGCTCGGTAATAGTGAATCTGGTGATTTTATGGCACAGTCAGCTATACCTATGTCAAGGTTTTCACACAGACTGTAATGAAATGTGCTGTTGGTGGCAGGTCTCCCAAGTATTATTTTGTTGCTGTGGGAAGCTGTGGGTCGTTGGTGTGGGTGTGTTATGAATATTCAGCTGATGATGTGCAAGTGTGACTAATACATTAAAGCCTGTGACAGCAGCATCCCAGTGACAAACAAATTAAACTTGACTTGGAGAGTCTCTGTATCGGGCAAATGGACTGAGTTGGTGAGATAGGCTACAATCCAATAACATGTTTATGTTCCTGCCGGACTGGTGAATTCTACTGGTTAATCTGGTGCCAGTGGGGAGGAGGGGGTCCCGGGGCTAGATGATGTGTTCCAACCCAGTCACACTCCCAACCTGCCGCTTCGTCCGTGGTCAGTATTAGATGGTCGAGCAAAAAAATCCGCTCAGGGCAGGTGGGAGGGGAGGTTGGATGGGTCAAACAAATACAGCAGACCACTGTTCATGTTCTGCGTAAAACCAAGTCATGGTACATTGCGTACTTTTCCAACGCCAGTTTATACAAAGATGTACTTATTTTAACCCCAACCAGGATATTTTAGGATCTAAGCCAAACCAAGTAATTTAGTTGACTAAGTAAATACATGGGAAGTTCTTTTGAAAAGAGACTGTGTACATGTACGAGCTAGCGGATACAGACACACAGCCCCAGGATATTCTGGCAAAATCATTTAAGCTGGCTCAACTTTTGCGACAACATAGCATGTCATCTACGAGCAGCGTAGTATCATTACACCGCTCATTGTAAAGCGAATGGTGTAATTCTCAGTGGGTTTGTCGCCCCAGTTGACCCATATCACATAGCATACACCGTAGTCTGTTTAAATATAAAAATATTGATGAGAGCAGTTTTAAAATATATACACAATTGATACGTTATTTAAACCTGAAATCCTGGATCATATTAAGTCTTCTCACAGATATCTGGAGCAACATACCCACAAAAACACAGACCTGCGTTGTTATAATGCTTGGCTTTTCCTGTTTTGACTCCATATGTATCAGAGGAGACACATGGCTGTCCACATCGTCCCCGGGTGGACAGTGTTGACCCGCACATGGCAAATCCAAAAGTGCCCAAAAAATAAATTGGCTTTTGCACAGGCAATTAAGAAAGATTTATGGCATTGAAACTTAAGGTTTTGGTCTCTTAATCACAGATTATTGGTTTGATCTAAGGACAGAGACTGAATGGACACAGATGTCAAAAAAAAAGGGAGGAGACAGAAATAAGGGGGAAATAATAAATAGGACAGGAGTCTGCAGAAATATATATATATATATATATATATATATATATATTTATATACATATATATACATATATATACATGTGTATGTATATATATATATACATATATATATATATATATATATATATATACATATATATATATACATATATATACATGTGTATGTATATATATATATACATGTGTGTGTATATATATATATATATATATATATATATATATATATATATATATATATATATATATATATATATATATACTGTTCACTCGAGGATATATATTCCTGTTCTCTGTGCCTCGTGGTATTTCATTCAAATCATCCAGAAAGTGTTCATGTGATTATGTCTAATCAAGGTCATGTGGACATCTCTGTCTCTCTCCTTCACCCCATCCCCCCAGCCAACTACTCATGAGGCCATCAATGTGGGTTTGTACTAGTAGAAACGATTTAATGAAGCGTATAAAAGTCATGCAGCAAATCAAGATACTCTGCGGGAATGTGTGCATGTGTGTACGCAGCGCTGTCTTAGCAAGTCCCCTGTGTGTGATTTAGCAGCGGAATACATTTCACACCTTGACAAAAATAGCAGATTTACCGTGACCAGCCCACAACAGCATAAGCCCAGGGCTCACATAAATCCACAGAAACCCAGGCACTCATTTGTTAAAGAGCAGATAGCGTGGATTCACAGCTCTTTCTCCTGTGTTCTGCACCAAGCTGTGATTGCATGGTCAAAGGTGGGCTGTTCCTCTGGGAAAGTATTTGTTTAGCAGCGCTTGTTATAAAGAAACAAGAGGGTGTAAATATCGGATAACACACAAGTCTAGAAGTTACCTTTTGGCAAGAAAATAAGAAAGAGAACCCTTTTCTCTGTGTGTTGGTCCCTTTATTTTCTATCGTGTGAAGGAGTTAGTGGAAATGGCTGCAGGAAGGCGGAACATAAACAACATTAGAGACAGGAAGAGACAGGTTAGGAATAGTGTGCCTTTCTCAAGGGGGTGGAAAGAACTGCATTTGTATGTATGAACAGCAGGCCAACCCATGAGGAGATTGTTGAGTTGTTAGAATGAGTAGGTCGCGTTACTACATCTGCAATCTGACTGAACATTTCCACTGCTGCGCTCAACACTCTTCAATTAATTTCAAACAAACTCTTTGGAGTGATGACTGTTTTTTAAATGGATTACATGAGTTGAAAGAAGACTTGGTGAGATTCTTAAATGTCATCTGGATCTTTGTCAGTGACACACAGGACCTTTCCACTTGCCTAATGGAAAATGTCTCTTGCTTGGTCTTGTGACAGAATGAAGGAAAGCGTTGGCCATTAAACGGTGTGATTGAGAGGTGGAGGGAGTGGGAGAAAGAAGAGAAGAAAGTCACGCCTTAATTAGTAATGGCAACTTTATGGAGAGGCATGGCTGTTGGATTTAAATGTGGGATTTTAATGGCAACGTTTTTATCACTTCTGCCAGACCAAGTCTCAAACTGCCGACCGATTAATACACACACCCATGCATGCATATGCACCCATCTACCCCGGCCTCCGCAGACTCATTCCCTTAGGCACAACCATACTCACACTGGCCTCTCAGCATCTGCCAATATAAATCAGCAGTGGCCCATGTGACCTGAAACCAGCTAGTAGAGTATATTGTGTGTGTCGTTTTACTTTGGAAATCATTCCGCTTCCTCTCAGTCTCTTTCCCACCTTTCAGGGTTGACTTTAGTTCAGCATGGAGTCTTTTGTATCAATTTACTTTTCGGTTTTCACTGTGCTTGTTTTCATATCTTTTGTTCCACTTTAATTTGTTCTAATGTAATTATTATCTCATTTACTTCGCTCTTTATCATTAACATGCGGGAGGGCGACATCAATGCCAGTCAGTATGACTGTAATGATTGCATGGCGATCACCCAGGCTCTCTCTCATTATGAGGATGAAAATGAATGAAAAGTGCAAGACATGTTGTTGGAAGAAAAAACATCAATTTCTGTCTCACTGTTATATTAATTATCATATGTTCTGTTTATTAATCATATACTGTGTAAAGGCTTGTGGCTTCTCATTTGACCTACTTTCCTGTTAAAACATACGTATGCTTTTCAAGTGACCTTCTGATAGTCATGAGACTGTGGATGCCTACTTGTCTATGTTTTGAGAACATACGCTTGGTATCATATGACCATGCCAATGAAAGCCAATTTAAAGACGTCATGAGAGCTTCTGTGACTGTGTGATTAATGTATTTAAGAGGTAACTCTTTGCTCGTTCAGAGAGCAGTGCAGGATACGCAATTCACATACGATGTTGTGTAATTCTTCTCTGCTCCTTCCTTGCAACGAATAAATGTCCTGATCAATGATTTTACCACCAGGTGTCGAGTAAATATTTTCGTTACACATGGACATCATTTCTCAATCGGAAGTGCTCATCATATAACTCAATTATTCTAATTCATGTTTTATCCATTTGTAAAAACCACTGGCTGAAGATTACGTGGATTTAAAGCCATTAGTCGAGCGGATGCTCACATCTCTCTTCCTTTCTTTCATTCCAACACTTTGTCTTGTCATCATGCAGATTTGATCAGGCACTTCCCAAAGAGCACCGTCCCACACACGGCATATCATTTAAACATTAAAAAGGAAGCTACATGGTGTCCCATCCACCTTGCTCATTGTGTCGTTTTCATATTAACTTTCATGTGCTTACAGTATTTTACCAACTGAATCTCACATAAATTATAATATCCTTGAGCAGGTGGCCGTTTCTCAGTAGGTCGTGTTTCTGGTAAGAAATTACCCCAAAATCTTTCTTCCCCTGTTTGGTGGGTCTAGACTACAGTTTGTATGTGTGTTTGAAGCCACTTGTATTTAAAGACACACTGGTGTTATTCGGGTATTCAGGTCATGTTGAATGTGGTAGATTACATTCTGCTGTTGTATTTTATCATTGGATGTTTTTTTAATGTGCCATTGGCTGCGTCGGTGCAATCATGTTAATCATTCCTGTGTTCTCTTGTTTCCAGTAAGCAATATGTTGACCGAAGTCTGTGGCTGCAGAGCAAGCAAGTGGAATTTTGAGAGGTGTGCAAGGACATTCTTCATGTCATGGAAGTTTGACTTGATTTGAATCTAGTGAGAGTGTGAGTGTGACTAACCGGTTCCCCCTCACAGCACACAGGGCATCGCTGTAAACGCACGCACTACGACGTGCCAGTAATTGCTATGGATATTGGGCTCATTTGTCTTTCTGAGATGTCTGGTCTGAGAGACTATGGCTAATGTATAATTCAACATAGAAAATAAAACACCCCGTCACTGTATCCACCTCCTCATCTCTCTTTGAATATCGGTCCTTCGTCTCCAGGCGAGACATGATATGACATGGAAAAACACGCCACTGTTTTCACGTCAGTGTGACAGGGAATAGAGAGGCATGGAAGTGTTTAGCTCGGTTTAACTGTCAATTGGAATAAGAGCATAATCAGTCATGAGCTTTATGTTCTTGTTTCCTTGCTGTAGTTTTTGGTGAGGGTGCTTTTTCCATAGCTTGTCTTGCATCTCATCAGTAAATGGAGCATTTTCTTGTCATTGCTTGTCATCTCACATATCGTAACCCTATTCTTGAGAAACAAATGTATCATTATTTAAAATCAGGTCATAAACACTGAGTTGAATTGCCAGTTTTATCAAATAAAAGCATTTAAAATATCTTTTAAAATATTTGCTTTTCAACATTGTTTGGCTAGAATAAGTCAACATGCCCCAAAAGGACTGCAATCATTTTCTCAGAGCACGACGTGAGAGTGCTGCGTTCAAAGTCACAGCCTCGACACTGTGTTTGTCTCTGTTGAGTAAAAAACACAGTCCAAGCAGAGTTGCAGGTATCAGATTTATAATGCAATATTAAAAAACATACAACACACATATCAAATTACACATAAGATTCATTAAGCATCAATGCAAAACCCATTAAAACTCATGTTTGTAGGTGTATAACATGTTAATTAGTGAGCTGTAGGGTGCTAGTTGGCAGGTTGTATTACCGTTGGACAAAAGCAGCATAGCTATGTCCTCCTGTTTCCAGTCTTAATGCTAAGCTAAGCTAGCCGGCTGCTGGACGTTGCTTCATATTTACCGTACAAGCATGAGAGTGGAGTCGACCTTCTCATCCAACTCTTGGTAAGAAAGGTAACACGCATATTTCCAATAATGTGGAAGTGTTCCTTAAATTAATGTGTGTTACCATGACAGCAGATATGAGAGCTCTGAGTCAGATTGCACAGAACATATTTCACAAATGTCTGACAGCTACTGGTTGCTCATCACACAAATCGTTCCGTACAGGTCCTGGGGACTTAAATAGAATAAATTGTGCCACATTCCCCTAAAAAACACTCAAAGGTTGTTGATATGAGCTGCCATGAGCTTGTGAGCTGTCACTTTGCCCTTTTTTGCACCACAACTACACCAAATAATGATTGGTTTGTTGGCAACATGCCAGACTTAGTTAAGCCACCGTTTCTACGGCCGAGCATTCAAACTCAAAATGAAAGAGCACACCATTTAGGTGGTTGAAGGAAAGCTTATAAGATATATTAACTGTTCTGGCAATAGTGAGATTTGTGTCTTTCCCTTTTCCTCAGTAACAACATCCACTCTCCTTGTTTCCCGTGATTGTTTTGCATCTTGGCTGAGAGGTATACTCTTTTAAACTGCTACATGTAGTGTGTTTCAGAAAGATTACAACAATACATTTTGTCAACCATACATGTCAAACTCTGCAGGACTTTCAACTTATGACATTTTATCTCAGTGGTATACTGGAGTCTTCTTTCTTCTTTCTTTCTTTTTCCATCCGCTCCCCATGACTAAAGCACAACTCTGAGAACAAACAAGCCTTCCTGAAGCAATATTTGCCTCATCCATCCCTGATCTTGCCTTGGCCGACATCTCAAGATCCTTTTTTTCACAACTCAACTTCAACAGCTTGGATAATTTGTATCTTATGTCTGTCAGCAACTATTATTATAAATCACATATATGTTTGAATTATAAGGCTTTTTGGTTATTGTCAATACATTACATGAAAAGGATAAAAACAGCAATGCATTATCTTGTCTCTAAATACTTTCCAGCTTCCCTGTCTATGGCCCTCAGTCCCATTCAGTTTTATTGAAGATCCAAATTGTTTGGGTTTGGTCACAAATATATAGTTTAAATTTGAACTAAGACTAAGTGATCAAAACAGCTGGGCACTGTAGCTTTTAGCAAACGCTAGAGAAGTAAATACTGCATTTGTTGAGAACTATTTTCAGCCTTGGAATAATACACATTTGCTACGCTAGTGAATCACTTTAAACCACCCTTCATGTCATATCCTTCCATCTTAGTCTCCAACATTTGGTGCAGTAAGTAGCCTTAATAACTACAATTTCCAGGCTATCCTGCCCTCGAACAATCAATGTAACTGTAAAGATGGTCCTGTTCTCAATGACCATGCCTTACGAGCCTACCTACCTATAAATAAATAACAACAGTGTAGTGCCACTCTCTTCCTGCCTTTTTCCCTCAGGCAGGTGTTGTCAGGCTTGTTAACATTTGTCTTGTTCCGCTGTCCACACTGCCACAGACTTTTCTCTGTTTACCACTCTACTAATTTGGGCCTTAGGCCAAGTGTCCGTGATTGAGACACAGAGAAAGAGATAGAAAATTGATAGGACGCACACAGTCAACCGCTCTGTCCTCTACTGAACAAATGGACATGGACAACAGCTGGACGGCCTTTGTCCGGTTGAGCCGTCTGATTCGATTCACCTTCATTCCTTTAATTCCCTCGAAAGTCTAGGACCTGACTGGGAGACCACTAACTGGAAGTGTTGACTTTCTTTTGGCCCTGAAATCTAAATTGATTTGTATGCATTAAATACAAAAGGTAAGATAGTTTAATTATGTTATTACCTATTCATGGCGCCTGAGGCTTTGGAGTAGTCGATTGTTTTGAAGGAAACAACTTGTCAGTGTGTGTGTGCATGCATGTCTACTCAAACAACAAACCACACACTCTTTGTGTGAGTTGGAGCAACACCCTCTTTGGCCAGCTGAATGAAAACAATATCCAAACCTCATATGTCACCGGGTGGTCCGGGAATGACGAAACGTGATGAAACAACACTGCTGGCGGCCCATTGCTATTTTGCTCTGCGATCGGTACTTTTTATCATTTCCTTGGATATTGATTTTCTTTCCTCTCTGTTGAACTTATGGGGCAAGCAGGCCTCTGCTTCTTCCTGCTGCACCCTGTCAACACTATTTCACACACCCGTGCAGACAGGGTACCCACACACACACACACACACACACACACACACACACACACACACACACAACATCATACTTCTATCTTTGTGGGGACATTCATTGACATAAAGCATTCCCTGAACATTAAAACCCTAAAGCAGACTGTTGAAGGTCTGTCCTAGTGAGGATTGGCCAAAATGTCCTTCCTTACTTACTACACACATACACAAATGTGTTGTGTATGTGTACACATAAGATGCACATGCACACCAGGTCAATATCTCCCTTGTAGGAATCAATCTGAGAATATATGGGGCCCTGCCATTGACCCTCTCCCTACATCCCTACTTACAGTCAAAACATCAACTGTCATTGACTCGGCTAAAAGTAAAATTTACAAACAAATACATGCTTTGTTTTGAGTTGGATTTTGTTTCAGAAAATAGAACCTTGTTTTTATTTTGCAGCAAAGCAGTCAGTCAATCACAGCCCATATTGTTGTACTACAAAGCACCAGAAGAAGACCTTCACACGTGACACCAGAAAAAGCTAGGAAGACCTTGAGATAAGATTTTCAAGAATTAACTTTTTCACAAAACAGCTTTTTTATATTCAAGTATGATTTTCAATAGTTGAACACTGACACGCTATGCTGTGTGATTCGACTGTCAGTGAAACTAGACCAAGTTACAACTCCCAGGTGCTTTCCACTTGTTTTTGCTGTTTGTAGAGTCGGCTTTGACAGCCGTCTGCCTCGACCTTGAGGACAATCACCCTGAAATAATGGCACAATGCTGAAGCCTTGGGTGGCCTGTTGGGCTGCTCCCTGCTGCTGCTCAGCATGATGTCGCCCCGTGTCCTTGTGTGTTGTTCTTTTATAGGAGCACTTGTTTGGGTATGTGTGCCTCTGTGTTCATGTGTCAGGTGTGGAGGAGTAGCATACAATAACCAGCAGTATCTAAAACCGTGTGTGTGTGTGTGTGTGTGTGTGTTACATACACAATTGGAGGTATTTGCATAAGCTTAAGGAGGCTGCTTGTATTTGTACGCTAACCCAAGGGCTGGAAAATGACCTGTCTCCGGTCATTATATCCTCGGTAACCAGAAGTGACGTAGTAATTGTGAAATCTATTTAAAAGAATTGTAGCTCTCTCTCTTTGTTTCCAACCCCCCACGCGTCTCTCTGTTTTTCAGGTCATTACAAGATCTTCCTCTTCACACCTACTTGTCACGGCTCTGTTCCTGTCTGTTTTCTCATGTTTTTTTTTTTGGGAGGGGGGGGGGTTCTCCGTCAGCTTCTTGTTCTCTGCTCATGTGCCACACTTTTTTTCTTCTGCTTCCTCTTCCCTCTCTGGCTAAGTGTGTTTATACAGAAACCGAGCATTAGATCAATCCTGTGATGCTGCTAAGATCAATAACACAGAGAGTGTGACAGTTTAGCCAGCAAACAGTGATGGATGCCTTCTGCTCACCTTATACTTTCCACATGTTGACATTTAGTTTTCTACTCTCACCAATTCCTCTCCCTCTCTGCTTTCACACACAGTGGCGTCCGTTCCTCCCTGGTCTGAAATATGAAGTGATAGACTCAGCCTACATCTCCCTGTACACAGGTAAGAGCAATGCTGCCATGCTGAAAGCATGAAAGGCTTCTTGTCTTGGACATAAAATACATTCCATGATGATTTTTTTTTTATTTAATTGACTTTCAAGTGTTTTGTTGTTTGCAGCTAAGATACACATGGGACTCTTTAAAGTTTTATCGTTTCTATTTTTATTTTGTGATCAGAGCTTGCCAAATTGAAACAGGAAATGATGCCACAAAAAATCCGCTTCATTAGTCTTGTCTGGTATCGATCAGTAGCCTTCTTGGATCAAGATGTGCTTCTCTATTGTCCTTTAAACAAACTCATATTTAAGTCTCAATGAAGGCTTAAAATTATAATTTTGTCTTGTATCATATTTATTTCTTCTCATATAGGAGAAGCTGCAGATTGTCCCCATGGGAGTATTACATTTCTTCTCTATGTGGGGCCAAAGAGAAGACACAGAATGCAATAGATGCCGTATTTCTCTCTATAGGCGTCATTCATAGCTGAGATGAGAGCATAAGCTCCCAGGTAGATCTCTAGTCTAACCTCTATAGCTCCAAGAATAGCAATGTGTCTCAGGGATTCAGCATCGTTAGCAAGGGAAAATGCCAGCTGCACAGAGAATGATGTGTGGAGTTGTCATTTTGGGCAAAGCTGCAGGTTGCTGGGGATGTGTGCCTTCTTGTGTATGACCGGCTTTGACAGGGAAGAAGGAGGCCTTGTAGAGTTTATGAGGTCACCTGCTGGACTGAAACACGACCATGTCCTCATCTGCCTCCCTCCACCCATCCATCCCTATACTCCTCCCTTTATGTCATGCTTTCTGTCCTACTGCCTTTCCCCATTTTCTCACTGTAGAAAGTGTTTCGTATACATTCCCGTTTGACACAGGGAAACCTTGTGTAGGCTTTCCCAGTTTAATTTGGTCTCTGATTGGCTTTCAATTAACGTCATTGTGAGTTCAGTAATTGTAGCACTTAAAGCTAGCGTTGTAGCATAGTAGAACGCTAGATTTTTGTAATTATCCAACCAGCCAATTATTTTTCCATGCAAGTAGCTAGCAGCAGGAGCTAGCAGCACAAGTCCCAAAAGTTGCTAAATCTAGTGAGAAAGTTGCAAACTACAATGCTGTACATGCACAAACATTTAGTGATCCTGAACTAACTTTTTCTGCTCGTGTCTCTGGAAAACTAGCAATAATTTTTTTTTAAATCTTTTAATTGATTATTTCCTGAATGTAGTATCTCATCTGAATGATTTTCTCAACATCTGTCTTCATAGTCAATTAATTTGTACAAATAAAATCACCCTGTATGTCATTATATAATTGTTTGTGGTATATTTGCAGGGCAGTTCAATGCAGCTCCAAATACTGCACATCAGTTGTTAATCACACACACATACAGATTTTCTACAGAGACCAGGGAAATCAAATGAGCACAAAACTCTAAATGGTTTCCATATTTGCTTTGTATTACCACATGGATGAGGTCTTAATATCTATGCCATACAGACAGAATGCTTATTACAACCCAACTACATCTGTGCAACATGATAGCAATGAATCAAAAGAAAGAGAAGAAGAGTTCTGTTGTTTTCTTTGTTTGTTTGCTTCTTGGGAGGATTTCAGTAACGTAGATAATTAGTTATTCTTGGCAAAGCTTGTGTGTACTGTAAAGCAGGTATGTGATCAGCAGATGTCTTATTGTTAGAAGAAACAAAAGAGGCTTTCTCAGTGTAGCGTGTGCACAGAGAGACACACAAACTGGATGTGCACACTGCACCCTAAAAATGATGCTGACCACCACGTTAATTCCAAAGCATTTCTCCCATCAGGCCTTGCTCCTGACATGCCATTAATCACAGATGCTCCCCCCTCCTTCTCTGTTATCGATTGGTATAATTATGACTCTTCTCTGTATTTGTTTTCTTCCAACTTTTTTTTCTCTTTCTGATCCTCTCACTTCAGCTTCTGTTTCTGCTCTCTTCCTCTATTCCCTTTGCTCCCTTCCTCTCCGCTTCACCTTTTGTCTTTTTTTCTCCACGTTCTTCACCCTTTCACGGTCGGTTAAAATTGATGGTGATTGCGATATTATCCTTCCAACAGTTAACGTAAAATTTGTTCAGCATTAAATCAAACATTCACATAACGGTGTGAACTAAAGATCGTCCCCTTTCCCTATACTACATCGTCTCTGCCTCACTCTTTGTCTCTCTGTATTTTTCAGACGAGTCCAATCTGAAGATGAACAGCGTGGACCACATCCCCCAGACCTTGGCCAGTCACATCCGTCTCCCAGAGGAGGCTCGGGGAAGCAGCCTCACGCGGCACGGAGCGGATATGCTGAAGCCGGACCCCAGGGACACCTTCTACAGCAGTAAATCTAAATGTCATCGTTTCAGGCTGTCACCTTTTTTCTTTCCTCATCCTGGTTTTCTGGCCTGTCATTTTCTCTATCTGACTGATTGACTGTATGGCTCACAGTCTCTCTGGCTGTCAGTTTAGCTGTACTGAGACTTTTGTCATTTCGTCTGGCTGGCTCCTCGTTTTGCCGTTGCCCTGATCATTTCCTAGTTTTCTGACTCTTAAGTTTATACAAAGCAGAATTCAGTATACACAATTGTTTGTAAATTATCTCAAATAGTCACCTCTCCTTCTCTCTTTCTCCTTTCTCCTCAGCTCCTTTGATTGACCCCTCCCGACTGGAAAATGTTCTTCCAGCATGTCTCTACTCTCCAACATATGTGGTCAAAGATTTTCCCATCGCCAGATACCAGGGTTTGCAATTTGTAAGTCACCTTCCCTCTGGATCAGAGAAAGACCTGCAGTCATTTCAACATTGCCTGTTTGCTTTAGACCGTTTTTTAAGAACCTCATTACATGATTTAAAAATGTATGTAAATATTTAACTTAAGCACTGCACACTACCACATTCACAGTATATCTGATTATTTGTTGTTAAATACGCAGATTCTGTTTGCTCATATCATGATGAAGGCTAAGACTAGCTTCTACTCATTTTTCAACCTTGAATAAACTCATTTGTTAATTCATCTATTCAAACGTATTTTCAACATCATATTGTTTAGTGGGTCAGTGTGTGTGAGAGAGTGAGTTCCGACCAAAATTGGACTGATGGGCTTATCCAAATTACTATACATAGCATGACAGTAGTATTTTACCTTGCTTACAAGTATCCCCTTGCAGAGTCAGCATAATATTCAGATCGACTGACGAGTAAAGACAAGACAAGAGCAGAGAAGCTAGGTCTATGCTGGTTTGGTCATTACAACTGCATCTCTCCCGTTGGATCACGACACATTGAGGAAGCAGTGTTGAGCGCTGCTCCCCCCTTTAGGACAACATGAGTTACTGCAGTAGCTGCTACTGGCTGCGGAGATTAAGTGGAAATTAGAGCCACATCACACAGCAAATCCATTTTAGATTTGACAGGAATCACTTCAGCAAACACACAGCATAATGGAGAGCAAGAGGCGGATACGGGTTAAATGCCGGTATTAGATTAAACAGAATGAACCCCTTTCTAAGTGTTTTCTGAGGTTATTGAATTTTTGATTGACATATAATCTTTCTTCAGGTCTATCTGTCCTTCGTTTACCCCAATGACTTCACACGTCTCACCCACATGGAGCGAGAGAACAAGTGTTTCTACAGAGAGTCCCCTATCTATTTGGAGAAGTAAGGACATTATTTTGTTTTACCTCTTGGAGAGCAAAGGGAACATTTGTCTTTGTCTTATATACATGAACAAATACACTGATTATGCAGAATAACTGCTCAAGTGTCTGTGAATTTGATGGCAGTGATTCATGCGACCTCTCACCAAGAGATTACGTTTATTATGCTGCCAGGCACATTGAAACATCAACCTTCTTTTAATGCGCGGGGTTGTGTGTGTTAAAGTGTGTGTGCTGCCTCCTCTTGTGTCTGCCAGGTTTGGGTTCTACAAATATATGAAGATGGATGAGGAGGAAGACGACAAACCGTTCTTCTTCCCTAACCCAGATGGTAAACTAATCTAACCAACACACACTTACGCACATACACATACATACACACACGTACTGTAGACACACTCTCTTTCATCTTTGTGTTGATGTCTCCAGATTTCTTAGATGAAGAGGAGGTTGTAGATGTAGAGGACGAGGTAGAGATCGTTGGCACACAGTCGCCCAAGAAGCCCTCTCATCCCAGCCAGACCAGCCACACCTCCTACCCCTCCCATCAGCACTCTAAGCCTGCGCCAACACAAGCTGACAGAGAGGGGGGAGAAGAAGAGGCGGACCCTGATGAAGAGGAGGAGGGAGCTGTCAACAGTATCATACACCGAAGAGAAAGGAGACATTTTCCTCACAGAGATGGACAGCTGGGAAGGGATCTGGACAAAGACTGGGGAAGAGATCACACAGACCTGAGACAGGATGCCAAGAAGGGACTTGAGGAGCTCCATACCAGGGTGCTTCCGCCTGACATGGACAATGTAGTCCGAGGTCGCTCCCTGACTTGGATCCGCACTGGTCCTGCAGAGTTGAGCCCTGGCAGGAAAGGAGGAGGAACAGGTGGCGGAGGAGGAGAGAAAGGAGCTGAAACACTGCCTAAACTGAGAAAGTCTTCACTCCTTTTCCCCCAAAAGTCCTCCCTCTCTGCCCTTGCCAGCCGAGCCAAGCAGATCCTCAGCAACTCCGCCCATAGCAACAACCTCCACGATGACAAAAACAAGCTCGCTGGAAACAAGAAGGAGAAGAGGGAGGAGAACAAGATCTACATCACAAGGCCTCGGCCGGCCAAGGAGCGGGAGAAGGAGAAGGAGAGGGAGCAGCGTCGAGAGAGGAGGGAGGAGAGGGCTTCTCGCCACCCGAGAGAGGTGTTCCCGGGGGTCTTTCTGTACCAAACCGGGAAGACCACAAGGCTGGTGAACCTGGGGGCCAAAGGAGGAGGCATAACAAGAAGTAGAAGTCTTGTTAGTGCCCCTCAGCTCTGGCCCAACCCCCCCACAAAAGAGGGTAAGACATTGCCCCACAATGGAAGCATCAATGTACAGGATGAAAGTGTACAGAAGTCTGACCGCAGGGCAAAACAACAGGAGAAAAGCAAGAGGAAAGGGGAGCACCGGGTTGTAAAGACTCCTATCACTGCTGATGTACCCGGCAAAGGTGACCCGCTAACCCCTCTGTCCCATCATCAAGATCCCGCTCCAGTTACCCAGAAACGGTTAAACTCCACAGAAAACACACTCCACGGTCAAACACGGGTCACCTCTTACCTCAGGACCTCCGAGATCACAGAGTCCCATCAGCAGCCAGACCCGGACCCCAACCCGCCAGAACTCGGCCAGGAAACAAGTCGCTCTAATCCTGACGCCGACCCTGACCCTGAGCCGGAACCGGAGGAGGGCGAGATGTCGGACTACAGCTACGAGGAGGTCGAGGCTCGGCCGGGTTGGGCTGAGGAGAGCATCAACTGGCAGAGGACCTTCTCAGTCAATCCGATGGACTTTGAGCTGCTGCGCTCTGACTGGAATGACCTGCGCTGCAATGTGTCCGGCAACCTCCAGCTGGCAGAGAGTGAGGTGGTGGACGTGCTGGCGCAGTACATGGAGAAACTCAACGAACGCAATGGAGGGTGAGGATAAAGGGCAGGGAATGGGAATAATGTGAGACTAGAAGGCTGTTTATGTTTCCCTGCAACCCTGTCAGTATAAATGTGGTTTCTTATGCTGAGCATTATCTAAAGCAAGAAGTAATTTCACTGAGAACACATTGGTCATGCCCCAGTGCTTTGACTTCATGTTAGCAGTCCTCTATGTGCCGATTACCATTTTCTTCAGCAGTGCTTACAAACATTGACGTCATTTTTGGAAAGAAGCTTGGCCACTCTGTTTTCATTTTCTTCCCAAATCGCACCATGCAGACTTCTCTCTTTGCAGATAAGGTGGAGACACTTTTTTTTTTTAGGTGGCCTGCCTACAGTCAAACAATAATTAATCCAGTTGGGAGAATAAAATAAGAAACTGTGTATTCTGTATTTGCATCCGCTCTCTTTCTTTCATATCATCTGTGTCTTCTGAAGCTTTTTATTCTGTCTTTGCCGCAGGATCTACACCCTGCTGAGAATTGTCAACGTTGAGAAGCGGCGCGACTCGGCGAGAGGGAACCGTTACCTCGTGGAGCTGGAGCTAATGGAGAGAGGCCGCAGCGTGGTGCGTCTGTCGGAATACATTTACCTGCTGCTTCACCGCAGCAGGCAAGGTGAGGAAAGTCTAGAGAACACTGACTTTGCTCCGGCCTCGGCACCAGCTTCGGCCCCATCAGCTGCCACGTCCAGCCTCGACACCCCGCCTCCCCCGCCTCCCTCCACCAGGTCCCCCGTTCGGCCCGGAGCGACCCCCTGGAGCACCGCCTATGCTAAGCCGCTGCTCTGCCAGCCGGTCATGCTGCAGTGGAGGAAAGATGTTATGGTGCACTTTGTGGTGCCAGGTAAGTCAAAAGGGGGACTTTGGTTAACTTTCAAAACTGAATAAACAGTATTAAAACTAAAATAAACTAAGATTATTGAGGTCAGTTTTTATATTTTCTTTGATCCATCTACTTTTCCCTCTGTTCTTACTCTCCTTCAGTGAAAAACCAGGCTCGCTGGGTCCAGCAGTTCATCTCTGACATGGAGAATCTTCATCACGAGACAAAAGATGACAATTTCAACATCATAATTGTCGACTTTGAGAGTGAAGACATGGACGTGGAGCAGGCACTGAGAGAGAGCAGTGTACCAAGGTGTGTGTGTGTGTGTGTGTGTGTGTGTGTGTGTGTGTGTGTGTGTGTGTGTGTGTGTGTGTGTGAGACACAATCAGCCCTGTGCATCAGGACATTAAATGCATTTTAGAATATTTGTGTGTATATATTTTTGTTTTGACAGATATGAGTATCTAAGGAGAGAAGGGAACTTTGAGCGCTCAGCGGGATTGCAGATCGGAGTGGACACTATTGAGGTTAGAGAAACACACACAGAGGCAAGACAACAATATGCGAGCTGACAGGAAAAAGACACTCACTGAAGGTCAGCGACTCACACTGACCGCATGACCTTTACTGATGGACAGACAGAAAGAACACTCATGCATAATGAATACATAACTGCTTGGCCGGTCTGTCATGGGCCGTGGATCTCGCCCTTACCTCCGAGCCGCCTCCTGCGTCCCTTCGCCTTCTCCCACAGAACCCAGCTGTGGCTGACAGGGAATCGCTTAGACAGTTAGCTGCATTTCCTCTGTCATGTGTATGCCATCGCTGTCACATCCATTCCCTTTCACAGGTTATTTGTGTGCATGCGCCCTTACGCCGCTTTCTGGCTGTCTCTCTGTCACACACGCATCCACACTCACCCACCCAGGGGTGTGGAACGGCTGGCAATATGGACAGACGTTGATCCGTCAGTTGAGTGTCAGGGCTGTCACGGAGGGATGACAGGGCCGTCACTCATGTCTGAATGACCTGCAGGCTGTGGAAGTGAAGACAAGCCACAGATGCTGAGCCCAGACTTCTCCACTTTCTTTAATCCTAAAATCCCACAATAGGCAAATAGGAACACATGCAGCTCATGCACAGACTCATCCATGCACACTTTTCTTCCTTTTGCTTCTTCAACATCTAAAGATTATTTAGATTTTATTTATAGATGTAACAAGTGTGTGCTTGTTTGTGTTTCCTCTTGCAGGATAGTCACAGCATTGTGTTCCTGTGTGATCTGCACATCCACTTCCCTCTCAACATCCTGGAGAGCATCCGGAAGCACTGCGTGGAGGGACGCCTTGCTTTTGCTCCAATTGTCATGAGACTCAGCTGCGGCAGTTCGCCACAGGAGCCTGATGGTAACACACAACAAAACACACACACACACATTACACGAATGCACGGACACTCATACAGGAATAATCACACTTGCGTATCAACATAGTTTTCAAGTTTTGGTAGTTTCACTCAAACTCATTCCCCAGTTCCAGACAGCTACTTTACATTCATTATACTGGATTTCAATTTACATGCATTATAAAAGTTCTTGCATCAGAAGCACATACTTGTACTGCAATGGCGTGCAATGGGACCAATATTTCCTTTTTGTTCTTTCCACAGGTTACTGGGAGGTGAACGGCTTTGGCCTGTTTGGAATTTATAAGTCAGATTTTGATAAGATCGGAGGGATGAACACAGAGGAATTCAAAGACCGGTGGGGGGGAGAGGACTGGGAGCTGCTGGACAGGTAACCCAGCAACGAGACCACACAGTACCCCTGCAGGGAATACTATTATAGAGTGTGTTGGAGCAATTTTAACATTTGAAGTTGTAGTTAAATTGTTTCATTATATTCATTATATGCGTTTTTAATGGTCGTTGTGTTGTACCAGATTGCATCATGTTGTACAGAAGCTTATGCAATTGCTGCCACCGTCTGTATATTAAGTCATTACTGTTTGGGTACAATATTTATATTTTTGTCTTGGATTGTCTCTGCTGTACCTCAGGTGTAGATAGTAAATGTTCTCTTTTAAAGCACTGAAGCTGGATAGTGTGCACAATGCCAATAGGATGCAAGTGCAGGACAAAAACAGCAGGAGAAACGGAGATAGTCTGCACAATAAATATTGCAAGCAAGGTTTTTAAATATTCAGTGTGTGAAATGTCACTTACAAGACTGTTAGAAAGGCCGCTGCTATCAAAACGTGTTGAAATTATGATCTGAATTTGGGTCTAGAAGCAGCCAGATGGATAATTGGGCAAATAAAACTAAAATGATCTGCATGTTTGCATACCACCAAGATGTAAGTTGGGTAAATTGACAGTTTAATAAAAGAAATTATGTTTTTCAGGATTTTGAACATGACCCAGGAACAGTTGCTAAGGCTGTTATAGTTCCTCCCAATGAAAGCAGCTTGTAACCCACGACAGTTTAAATCACCCAGTTTTAACCCGCTGTTTCTCCCTCCCGCCCCCTCCAGGGTACTGCAGAATGGTTTGGAGGTAGAGAGACTGCGTTTGAGGAACTTCTTTCACTACTACCACTCCAAACGAGGCATGTGGAACGCCCAGAACAAGAAAACCCCAAAGGGATAGCGCCCCCTCCTGGTCTGAGGATTCTGAATCTACCTGCAGATCCACTGTGTGTGAGAGAGAGACCTGTGGGAGCTCGCTCACTGCCTGAACTCTGCCTTTATTTGAAACGGGCTCCTTTCAGGGACGCCTCTGCTTCTCCATCAGCCCCTCTTGTACACTTGTCTGTACGAGGAAACGGAGTCTAAATCTGAACTTTACAAGCGAGCCGTTTACGCAGACAGACCTGAGTCATCGCTTTGCCTCACTGACAGAACTACTGTACAGAGAGAAGAGAGGTATTTTTGTTCTCCTTCTCTCTGTCCTTTTTTTTTTGGTGCAATGTTTTCAGACAGACTGGGAAGCAGCAGTTTTTGTGTGTGTGGTGTGTGTGTGTATGCGTGGGTGGGTGTATATATATATATATAGGTGTATGTGAGAGTGTTGCTGCTTGTGTGTGCTTATGATGACATAAAGCACTTTTTTTCTAACAAGGAGATGTGAAGACAACCTAAGATCTTTTTTTCTAACATGCTCTCACGTGAGAGCCCAATAGAATGTGTGTCAACATGTTATTCAGATAGATTCAGACATGCTGGCATAGATCGAGTAGTGGAGGAAATCTGTCTTCGGTAAAATAGTTTCTAAATACATCAACTTCTACCTGTTTGACTTCATTATGACCGAGGTGCTGACGTTCTCCTGATACCTGATATTATGAAACAAAGAAAGGTTGTGAATCAGAAAAGCCCTTTTCAACACAGATAATGATGGATTTGTCCTCTCTATGTCTCTTTCTGCCCCTCTCTCTCCCTCTGTATCTTTTTATTCTTCAACTCATCACTGCCTCTTTCTGTTTCAATGTCATGCATATGTGTGTATAAGTTTTACATACGACACCCATATTAATGCTAGCTATCGGTTTGGACTTATTTAATTTGTTTTCGTTAACTGAAGCTTTTTCTGCTGTCTTTTATTTTTACTTGTCCTGACTGAGTATGGATGCACCGACACTTTGGGTGCTATTTTCTGTTCTAAAACACTGAATTTGTGAACAGTTTACACATTTCAATTCTACTGACGGTATCCTCCATTCCCTCCACATCTCTAACCTCATTGTCAACTGGAACATAACACTTTAATAGGAGGGAAGCAGAGGACAGCAGTAGCAGCTTTGTGACGTTTGATTTCACACTGTCACACCATTGTATGAAGCATTTTCTTAGCTGAAAGTTGCATTTTAAATATTATATTTGAGGGATTATACTCTGTCTCTCATATTAAAATACCACAGAGACAGGGGACGCTTAGCTGACATCGACACTCTTCTTTTAAGCTTGTATAAAGCTCCAACAGAAGGGAGACCAGTTCATGTGTTGGACACAATGTGGCAAGGCATGGCTGTTTCACAAATGTGTGCCTTTATCAGGGTTTGGCTGCAGGCAGTTTTTAAACTACTCTAACGACAGAAGAGGGCAGGGACAGACAGAAATACACGGTTATTTATCAGCAGGCTGTAATGTCATTGTAAATTCAGATAGACTGTAAAAGAAGGAAACATGGTTCTCTTCAATGGATTACAGAGACGTGTCAGTGTGTTTGTTGTATTAGCTTAGAAGCAGGAAGGAGTGGTCTTTGCAAGCCAGTTGCCCTGTTGGTGAGATACATAGAGATGGTACTAATGACTACTGAGTAAAATCAGGAGGTGTGATGGAGACTCACTGGCAGCTGCCGTCCAGCAGGACCCCACCTGCTCCCATTCGTTTCGGCTGGAGGCCGGGCTCCTAATGCCTCTGTTTATGCAACATGGTACTTTTATTGATGGAGAGTGGCTTGAGGGCTCAAGGCTGGACACACATGTGGAAGACAGTTATTGATCTGTTGTTGACTATATGATTGTCAAAATGCCCTCCATGACCCTTTCTTTGCCTCTACAGGAAGAGGTCTACTGTACGTCATTTAACACTGACATGGGACTATTTAAAGAACAAAAGAATCACATAAATATAATCATATATATATATATATATATATATATATATACATATATATGTATATATATATAGAACATAAAAATGAAAAATAGGAATATACATTCCAAGGTAATTTCTGTGAAATTGTTTTGTAGAGAAAAAGTTTTAAGAATGTATTGTACTTTTATTTTAATTTGTTGGGTTTTTTGCAAATAAAATTTTATGCTTACGTCCAGGTAATATTTTTGATGTTTTTTTCTTTGTTAAACTTTCTGAAAAATATCAGCTGTAACAAGTCTATTCCTTATCTGACCACATGGTGGTGCTCCACCCATACATGCATACAATATATAGGTACATACCCAGCTCAAAAGAAGTGAATGTGGCTCAATAACTCTGATTGACCTGTCAAAACTATTATTGAAGCTTTTTTTAAATTATAAATGACATATATTCTGGCATCTAGTCAAGATGCCTCCTGGACGCCTCCCATTAGAGGTTTTCCAGGCACGCCCAACTGGTAAGAGACCCCGGGGAAGACCGAGGACACGCTGGAGGGATTATATCTCCCGGCTGGCCTTGAAACGCCTCGGGATCCCCCAGAATGAGCTGGAAAGTGTTGCGGGTGAGAGGGAAGCCTGGGTCGGCCTGCTGAACCTGCTGCCACCGCGACCCGACCCCGGATAAGCGGCTGATAATGGATGGATGGATGGATGGATATATTCTGCTAGATTAAGTGACTTTCAAACTGATTCCAAAAGGTCCTGGTTTACTTTTATTGCTACAAATGTGAAGTAAGCATGACACCATGTCAACAACCCTCTGTAACCCTCTCTGAGGCTGACGTCATCCAGTTACCCATTCTAAGTTATACTGACGCAATATCACATTGATCTTGTTTCATGACCAATGCAGGGAGATATATTTTGAACTCCAGCAGAGCTTTAATGTTTTCAGGATCACATTAAATTATTTGCAGGTTTTTTTGTTTTGTTTGCCCCTTAGCTCTGGGTGGTGGTCTCTGCTCTGAGCGTGCACACTCACACAGAGACATCATGAGGTCAACACTGTCCACACCACAGCTACGTGAGGTCTGGATGAGGCAAGTGCTAACCTCCTCTGATCTCTTCTACGCCCTGTGTGTCTTCTGATCTCATTTAGAAAAGCTTTTGACTAACTGGCCTGAAAGTCAGTCCCCCTGACAGTGATTCATAGACTATGATATATGAGTGTGTCTGTGTGTGTTTTAGAGTCACTTTTTCCACTTTGAGTACACACATTATGCCTTATAACATCCAGGTATGTATATGTGTAGGAAAACATTCATTACAGCCACTTTCACAATGTGTTGCAGTCTCATATGCATGCAGGCTGAGTGTTGGGCCCTAACCCGATTATGTAATAATGTTGGACTCTGTCCCAGTGGAGGCACACCCTACCTGTCTATGCGAGTGTGGAGTGATGGAAAACATGTAGTCACAGCCATCTTCAACATGTTTGCTTTATTTTACTTGAAACGTGTGACAGCACCTTACCAGAAACAACAAACAGGGACGCACAACGCTCCAAAAATGAAGTTTCGCAAGAGGATTTGCACAAAGTTTGTTTTTAAAAGCGGGAGCTGACACTGTTTCGTCATTACCTCTGCTGAATTGGTACTGAATGAGCACAAATTCTAAATTCACTTATTCAAGCTATTACAACACATCAGTCTTCTTTACAATCCCAAATAAGCTTTTAAAGTGCATTTTCAGTGAAAACCCTGAGCCTAATCAAAGTAAACACTACTCCACCTCTTACGTTATTACCACGGGCTTTACAGATTTGATTTCTGTTTCAGACTGCTGGTGAGAGATTAGCTCATGTGCAGGCAGCAATCCAAGTTCCCCAGAGTCAACATGAGGAAATAACTAAAGTCTGCTTGACCCATTAGTTATTGTATAGACTAACGCTATATTATATTATTATGTTATACATTATTTTATTTATTTGTAGTAAAAGTTGTCATTACATTATAATACGAATAATAAAGGCATTGGACACATGTGTAAAACATTTGAAGTATTTGGAGGCTATTCTACGGATTTGTGTGAACGTGTATTCAAAATACATTACTCGAGCAAGAAGGCAAATATCCTTCAGACATATCTGGGTCACACATGTTGAGGTCATTTCTTTGTTGCACGTCTGAGGCAAAACAAAGTTCAGTTATTCTCCCAAAATCGGGAAACATTTTGATCCGGGTCTTGATTGGCTGCCGGCAAAAGTTGGCCCCTCTCCTGATTGGTGCTCGAGCTGCTTCCGGGCTGTCACTCAGCAGCGGTCCCGCCTCACAGACATCTGCGGCGGAGCGTCCCCAACAGGCTGTTCCTGACCAAGCGCAGGGACGGGAGGGCGATGAGCTAGTCTCGGACTTTTCCACGGTTATCTACAGAAACGAAGCAGTTTTCGGTCCGTCGAGCGGCTGAACGGGACATGCTGTAACACGTGAGCTTGGGTCTGGCTGTATTCAAACGCGGGGAGACATTTCATGCGCGCTTTAAAAGACTGTGGATCCCGGAGGAAAGTTTCAATCCCCTGCGCTGTCCGGGGAAAGGTGAGACCGGTGCGACTTCAAGTCTCGTTTATCACCACAATATAGGGGGGTTTTGACAACAAAAAGTAGCTCGAGGGATTTTATCTGCGCGTGCAATTGTGTTGTTTGGCTGCCTTGAAGTGAACTCTGTTTTAGCAGCATGTCTGACAAGCGTGCCGCTGTGTAACCAGTTTGTCCAGCACCGCGGGGAGTTTCGACTGCTGCTTGATTGACTTCAGGTAAACCGTTGACGAGGTGTTCCGCGTCCTCCAAAAACACTGTCGAAATAGTTTCCCAATAATGGCTGGTCTGAGCAACGTCCACATGAAAACCCTGGAGGACCTGACGCTGGACTCCGGCTATGGGGCAGGGGACTCCTGCAAGTCCCTCAGCCTGTCCTCCTCCAAGTCCAACTCCCAGGCCTTCATGACGGCCCCTCACCGGGGCAACTGGTGGTACTACTCCGGCTCCATGAACAGCAGGAACAACAGCTGGGACACGGTCAACACCGTCCTCCCAGAAGACCCGGAGGACATCTTCTCCAAGTGTCCCCGCTTGCCGGAGTTGGAAGAGTTCCCCTGGATGGAAGAGGAGGTGGCCAAGATACTTCGCAAAGTGGCCGGGAGCGCGAGCGTCAAAGTGGGCCCCGCACCTGTGTTCTCCCCGGAGGCCGTGAGGCGGCTGTCCGCTCTCCTCCGCCGGGCTCTCATCCGCATCTCCAGAGAGGCTCAGCGGCTCAGCGTCATGCACTGCCGCTGCACGCGCTTCGAGGTGCAGAGCGCCATGCGGCTGGTGCTCAGCTGGTCCCTGGCCGACCACTGCGTCTCTGCCACGGTCAAGGCCATCTCCATGTACAGCATGAGCGCCGGGGAGCTGCTGAGGAAGGGCAAGTCCGCCCGCTGCGGCCTCTCCTTCTCCGTGGGACGCTTCTTCCGCTGGATGGTGGACACCCGCATCTCCGTGCGCATCCACGAGTATGCGGCTATATGCCTGACTGCATGCATGGAAGCGCTGGTGGAGGAGATAGGAGCCCGCGTGCTGATGGCCGAGAGGGGTCCTTCGTGGCCGGATTCGGGGTCAGCAGGCGCCTTAATGAGCGCCGAGGCCCTCGAGGGGGTGGTGAACAATGACGCGGAACTGTGGGGAGTCCTGCAGCTCTACGAGCACCTGATCTGTGGGAAGAACGCCAATGGTAAATCTATTTCAAGTTTTTTTCTTTCTTCTCCCTTTCAATATACACGTAAAACAACATAATGTCCAGTTGTTCTGTGGGTTCATTGATTGAAATGGCAGCATTCTGTGTGTTTTGCTGTGTGGTGATGGATGTAAAAATACAGCTCAAACTTGTATTTTATTTCTGTCACACACTCTACCTCCAGAGTGCTGCTGGTCACCCTTTTCCACTCCCTCACAGTGTGGAAAAGGTGCAATGTGGCCTGCTGCTGGATACAATAGCAGCTCTTTGTGCGTGAGCCTTTGACGGACTCGTTGCTAATTTGACCTGCCAGAATAGGAAAACACAGAACGCTATCAGATACGAACAAAGAAGGTATTTTGTTTCGGACCAAGGTCGTAAGAGGAGAAACGACTGCTGGATTTATTTTTTGTTGTTGTTGAACTGCCAACTTTAATTTTGACGACTTCAATCAGTCAGCTACAAGATTGAGTCCTCATATGTCACTCTTGTTCTAAGGTTACAATACGGGGTGCAGAGCGCCTTAGTGCACAGGCAGGAGGCCTGTATGTTGACACAGCTCTTTGTGGAGGCGGACTTCACCTCTCATCCTCCTGCTGTGTTGGCTGCACTCCTTTCAAATCCTCCCCTTCTTCCATTTCCTCATCCCGCTCTCCTCCTGTTGGACAAAATCCCTTTCACCCACCACCATCTCCACATATCTTCCATCTCTCCCTCCTCTCTCCTCCAGATCCAGCTGTGCATCCTGCTCCCTGTCCATTTGTTTTCCTCCACCCTCACATCCTTCTATCAACTCTCTTTACCTTCCCTCTTTGTCAAACCCCAGTAGACTCATAGTGCTCTTTCCGTGGCTGCTTTTGGCAGCCCAGTGTTGATTTGATTCATGAGCTTGTGTTGGGACATTGTAACCAGCCTTTGTTTGTGGCCCACTACCAGCTCCCAAAGCGGAGCTCTTCACTACAGCACAATGGCCTTTTGTTGTGAGATTGTGCAGCTTAGCCCAACACAGAGGGAGTGAAAACAAATGCTGTGGAAGCTGGGCATACACATCCATGTACATACACATACATAACCGAGGGAGAGAAAGATAGCTATTATGACAGGGCCACGGGCTCACTATTAATAGAAGTTAAGACGTTGTAATGCAGGAGCACCTTTACACGCAAGCATGGCATGTATGTGGAGAAGGGGTTAATGCCGTAGCACTGCCAACTTCCTAAAGGTCTGAGATCAATTCAGCATCTAAAACAAAGTAGCCTGCATGCACACACTCATTCACTGATCCATTACATTTCATATTATGTGCAGTTTCCACTGGTTTCTTCACAATGTGCCCTCCATTCAAGCCTGGAAGTGTTAAAAACAATAGAGCGCAGCGATTTGGACTTTCCCATAATATGACCATGTGCTTGAGTTAGAGCTATTAATTTCAAAATAAGTTAAAGAGCAGCTTTTTGTATTTCACCGGATGTCTTTTGGTTGGGTCCTATTTTGGGGAGTTCAGTCATTGGTTTTGAAAAGTGTGTGTGTGTGTGTGTGTGTGTGTGTGTGTGTGTGTGTGTGTGTGTGTAATAACAACAGACCCTTATTCTGACCACCCTAGCTTTTTATAGGCCCAAGAGCAGGCTGTGCAAGCCACATACCCATACCCCCTTACCACCTGACCACCTGACACCCCACACCCTAAACCTTGCTTTCCGCAGACTTTCCGCTGCTGAAGCCCCCCACAGCCACCACAACCATCAGTGTAAACAAAGGCAATGTCCGCTTATTCTGCTCTCAAACCAGATGGTCTCCGGATGGGAGGGTAGACTACTGATCATATGAAAGGATACAGTCGGATAAATCCTCCTCCTTCTTGATTTCTCTCTGACTCTTTCTCTTTCTCAGGGGCTGGCCCACATCTGGAACTATTTAAGTCAAAATGACTTCTACGGCTCCAATAACAGTTCTGAAAACTCCCTCCCTCCTCTCCTCTTGCCCTCTCATGCTCACTCTCGCTCTTCTCTCTCTCTCTCTCTCTCTCTCTCTCTCTCTCTCTCTCTCTCTCTCTCTCTCTCTCTCTCTCTCTCTCTATCTCTCTCTCTCTCTTTTCTTTGCTATTGCGTTCACGTCCACTTCATCTTTATCTGTTTATTTCCTCTGGTCCACAGGGAGTGCATTAGAGGAACCCGGTTGTGATGTGCCAGGATCTTATTCATTACTCATGCACACACTCGCACATTCCCGTGTACACACACACACACACACACACACACACACACACACACACACACACATCATGAAAAACCGTTTAGTCTGCTTTGCATGTGTTCAAATGGCTCCACATCTCTGGTTGAACACAGTGCCGCTATACAGACGAATCCATTTGTCATTCATTTCTTCTCACAAGGAAATAGCACAAGCTTCCTGGTTTGAATTGTATTGATAGTGCTGTGGGGCATTTCAAAGTGCAGAGTAGTAGCTTTACTAATGGACAGTGGAAGTGGCTATGCAGTGATGGTCTTTATGACTTGCACATGCGTCTGTTAATCTCTGGTCTGGCTGACGGATCAGTTTTCCAAGTGCATCTCCTTTTGAGTTTTTGTGACACTGTCCAATGTTCTCAGAGTGTTTGTGTCCGTTTTTGTTTCCCAAATTAGCTGTTTATGCAGTAATTTAATATATTTGCAGTAGATAAGCAAACTAGTGACTAGATCTTGATCAACAGTGCTAACTCCCAACAGCGTTGTGGAAGCTTTTGGTTGGAAAGTGCTCCTCTGTGGCTTGAATCTGTACTACTGTATGAATCAGTGAAAGAGAGCATTCATGCTCAGCAACATTTACCTGGACCAATAAACTTTGATTTGGTCCAGCACTAAAAAAAAGCAAAGTTCAGTCTCCCTGCTCCAGCTCTATAAAAGTAGTAAAAAAGGACTTCACTGAGAGAGTAAAACACATGATTTGCTGCAGTATTCCCCTAAATATGTATTTAGCCCAGAAAGAGGCGTGGGAACAGTGGGCAGAAAGATGCAGGGAGAGCAGCCCAGCACTGTGGTCACACAGATGGGGAAACCAGCACTCTTAAAATACACTCCTTGCCCCACAAATCTGGAACAGGATCAACTAGAGTTTTGGAAAACACATCGAGATATTAATATTATGGTGAGATAGACTTATGTTCATCCGATAGGCGCGCTGCCAAATTTGCAGGCATTAAAATCAAGCCTGTGTTTGCCCTGAATGACTGTATGGATGAATTTAGGTTAACCATGTGAGCGCCATTAGAAGGTCATAGTGTGTATAGAGCTCAAACCAAAAGGTATATAGCTTTAGTATAATAAGGGTTAATCCGTCACAAATCCCTAGAATTTCTGTTTCTGTGTGAGGGTGTTTTTGTGTGGGTACCACACACACTGATGGTCCATGTCCCTGTTTGCATAGGCTCTTTGTCTGGTCCCAGCTGTAAAAACACTGACCCATTAGACTGCTGGTGTGCACATGTGTTTCAATGTGCTCATCTGTGGGAGCTTCAATGCACTTGTGTGGGTATAGACTATTCTTGGAAAACCGTGAGTAATGCTTTTGCAGATATGACACCGCATAAGATTTGCCAAGCTATTACAAAACCAATGACATTGATTCTGGAAGCTCACATTTATTTCACATCCTTTTGATACAGATCATTTAGTTTGTAAAATGAATAACAACGAAAGTGAAATAACAGGCAGGCTTACTCCCCTGGGTGGAGCCCGTCTTTACTCGCTCCTCTTTCTCTCTTGAAACTTCAGTCATTATTTTGATCTCCAGCCATGCTCCTCCTACTCCATTACAGCAGCATGAGTCACGCTTTTTAAAACTGTTTACAGTGAAGCACTGATAGGGAGGAAGCAAATACGACGAGGATGACAGAAAAATGGCAATGGACACAAACAGAGACACAAAAATAGTGACCGCAAACTTTAAAACGTCTGCCTTTGGAAACCCTGATTTATTCTTTCTAATCCCATTCTTGGAGAGTCATGCTTGGGTCTATCCAGAGAGAAGACGAGAGTTCAGATTGGTATTGAGCCTCTTTGGCTTGTTTGAATTGGAAAATGTGCAGCCAGTGTGTCACATGCATTACCACAGAGTCCTGGCTATGCTTCTCGAGGGAATCTGTCCTGCACGTTGGTTTGGAGTTCTCGCCGGACTACTTAATGAGGGAAGCAGGAAGACTGGCTGGAAGATGGCTGGAATCTTGGACCAGGCAGGGTTGTGCATTGCCTGGATGCAAGTAGTGGTTTTGTTGAAAGGAACCACTGTGCATCCCATCATCTGTGTGAAGTCGGCTTTGAGACAGCATCGCCACATGCACCTGTGTTGGGAGTCTGGCTTAGTCGTTATACAACGGAAATATATAAATGTTCGTTTTTAAGGGTCATAGGTTAATGGTCAGTGGTGGTCATACTAGTGTTTTTTAATAGATGCCGTGACGCTAGTGATTGGCGGTTGACGATTGGACACCTACAGATGATATGGAAATTATCAATATCATTTTGATGCCATTTGTACACATTTATTTGCTGTTTACTGTAGTAAGCTGGACATGAGAAATACACTAAAGTATGCTCACATGCCTCGTGAGCCTGGTAATGTTTTACACTTCTTGGTGATCAAGTGACTTGCATGGTGATGCTCTGAAACCATGGACTGGGGCTGAGGAGCCAACTTTGCTTTGGACTGCAGGCTAATCAGTGCTTCTGCCTCCTTGGATCATATTGGTTCCCACAAGTTACCAGTCCTTTTTTTTTGCCGATCTTTCCCACTGAATCCGTAGCTATAGCAACACAAGCCAAAAAGGAAAACGGGTAATATGGCGAACCGATAATGATTCAACATTGGGTGTAATGTATGAGACTAATGTTGAGGTGCAAGAGAAAACACCGTCTAACGTAACGGCTTCGACAGAGTGAGGAGGTGAGGATCAGGGCAAAAGGGTTGAGGAATATGAAGGCTTTTCTTCACATAACATTTAGCTCCCACAGCTCATATTCATTTTCTCCCACTGACTGAAATGCTGCGAGGGAAGCTCCGGTCTGCCTGACCTTTACATGAAATTGGAGTGAAAATACCACCAAAGACCTGTGTAAATGTTTGCTTAAAAGTCCTGAGGCAGATACAAATTTGCTGAAGCAAAAGTAAAAAGTCATAAATTACATAAAGAAAATGCATGTCAACATGTATTTGACTAGACAAAGTGTATTTGCTCAATGCAAAACATATTGTAATTATGACTGGAAATGCAGAAAAGACCATGTGCATGATAAGCTACTATGTTACAGTAGTTATTGTACCCTACCTAGACATAAACCAAGTGCAGTCAGTCACTGTAAGAAATATGTCATTGCTACTAAAAGACTATCATTTAAGACATAAATGGTTTAATTAAGTGTTGCGGCATATGGTTTGCAAAGTAGGGCGGCACCCTGATAGTCATCTAATCAGTCACTTTGATCTTACCGGTAGTCTACTAAGATTTCTTTAGTCAATTAGTTGTTGTAATACATGTTTTTTTTCATGCTTAATGACTTATTTCCAAGACACTTATGAGCACAACGCTTACAGGCACAATATGTAAAGTGGTGCCTCTCTGGTTCTTTTTTTCTACATATTTGTCTATTAAATCTCCTCTGAGTCTCTGTCAAACCACAAATCATCAGTTTTCCTGCTCCTTTCCCCTGAAAACCAATGCCAACCATCACATTTCTAATTGCTAATAGGCATTAGCTGACATGCATCAGCCTCTCTGCCTGTGTGCTCTAACAAAATTGAAGCCAGTTGTGTAGTCGATACAGAACCATTTTGTGGGTGATTTGGTTGTAATATTTAATTACACACAAGCAGATCAGATGGGCAGACTGGGGGAGGAAGTGAGTAGAGCGAACTTGGAGGGGGTTCAGGGAGTGTGTAGTTTAAGTGGAAACAGATTTGTCTGACCAGGGATTGGAGATAATAACCCCTTGCTGTGTTCCCTGGTGAAATATGTTGGAGGCACACTGACTCTGCTGGATGGAGCCATGGAGAGATAGAGCTGCAAGCCCACATATCCTCCCTGATTGTGATCCGTATAACAAGGTCGGCCAAAGTCAAGCAGCTGAGGAAAAGTGTGTGTGTGTGTGCGTGTTTGTGCGCACTTCCATCAGCCGGCACTGAAAATAAAAAGAACACGGCTTCTTTTGGATGTTGTTCATCCACGCTAGGAAAGTGATGTTTTTCTTTTCCCTTTTTTTCCCCTTTCATGCATAAACTGTTGTTTTTGTAAACGGGCTGAGAGAGGGCGCTTTTTGTGATGCCGTCAGTGACCTCTTTGTCCAGCGGAGTCAGAGCGGCAGTGTGTGGAGCCTGAATGGCAAAGCTCCGACATATCGCACTGGAAAAGCAAACGCGCCGGTCTGTAGACACACTGTTTCACACATGACTCTCTCCTCTGGTCACCGTTTTCACGCTTATGCACGGACAGATATCCATTACATGTACACTATGTACACATAAGTAGACTTGAAGGCGTTTCGATTATTTATCTTACTCTCACTACAGTTGACATGCAACACAAACGGAAGCAAAAAACTCCATGGGTAGTAAACCACTCTGTACACTAATACCCCCTCCCCTGCACACACATATACAAACACTCGCCCTTAGAAGCGGAGAAGGAGAAGAAGAGGCTCTTCCTTCTAACTTGCATTACTGCTCAGGTTATGAGTGTGCAGAGGGTGGAGCAAGCAAACATTTTTCAGTGGACAAAAACACTCTGTTCAGCATTTTCTATCATGTTTCTTTACTGTTGAGTACGTTGTTGATCCAAACGTCCTTTAAATAGAAACATATCGGTAGGCATATCTGTAGTATACTTCCTGCGTCCTGCACGGGGATATCTGAACCGGCCTCACAGACCGTCTTCTATAGGTTGAGTGAAAGTTCACAGCTTGTATGATGTTTGGAAACAGTTTCGCCAACACCCTGAACAGCCAGCCAATTTTCCAGAGTGAGAATTTGGAAAGTGTGAGAGAGAAAGTGAAAAAGAACAAGAAGGAGAAGCAACAGCAGCTTTTATGGCAAGCTGGTCGGTGAGTGTGTCAGCTTCAGGAGGTATCATGACAGGTTATCTGAGCTGTGCGCATGTGTGTGTGTGTTAATGTGTGAAATGTTGCCCTTTAGCCATAAGTAGGCCACCACCGCCTTTTACATTTCTTCTGCATGTTTTTGCTTTTGATGTCTTGTTGTCTCTCCCATCTCTGTCTCTCTCCTCTGACGCTGATGGTATCCGTGCCTTTGAAAGAGAATATGTGTTTGCGCATATTTGTTTGTGTGTGTTGGCTGGAGTTTGCCTCTTCAGTCAGCAGAGTTGATTGAGGACGGACTGAGTGACAGTAAACACAGACATCCATTCACTGGGGGTGTCGAGTCATGTTTGATGAGGCGTTCTTTGGAATCAAAGCGCAAGGGCGAGAGAGGTTTGCTTTTTATTACTTTCATGAAAAGTCCGTTGACCTGCCAGTGACCGGAATAGATGCAGTATATCTCCATACGTTTTTATTGCAACCATGAAACGGGCTAGCTATGATACTCATTCTCTTACCACCCTCCCTTCTTCCAACTGTCTCGTCTCTCTCATCAGACACTGGAATGTGTTTGTTTGCGCATCGAGCCTCTGGCAGCTTTGTCAGCAACAATGCGTACGTAAACATCAAAGCTCAGCGGCCTGTTTAAATCCCTTTTGCCCACATCACAAGATACGTCGCCCCTCCCCCCAAGTTATGTTGACAACCAAACCTTGTTGGGTTTTTAAGTCATCTAGAATTGTTCACTCTGAGAGTTTCTCCTGTTATGCTTTAACAAACCTGGGCATATGATTTCCAACATTCAAAACATCACGCCAGCCTCTTCCATCTTCCTTCCTTTTGACTTCCTTTTGACTTAGCTTTTTAGCCTTGTCTTTTTATTGTTTTTCGCGGCTCTTCTCAATCCACATTGATTGCAGTCTCTGACCTTAACCTTGTCTGTTCATCTCTCCTATCTTCCTGTACCTTACCCTGGCCTCTTTGTACTTCCTACTTACTCTCTACAGTGAAACTTAGTAAAATAAAGTTTGAATCCTTTTTTTCTTTTACAAAATCTTTGCTTTTCCATCTCCTAAAACATCACCTGTTGGGTCAAGGTCACCCTGATAAACGTGGTGATTTAAAAAAAGCCACAGTGGCTCACACCGCATATTTAGCAGGAAACTACGTACAGTACGGCTCCCTGGAATTCCCTCGTGGTTAGTGGAAGGAAGGGGCACATTTAGAGCGGAGCCACATGGAGAACACATGTGGGCACAGGAAAAAAGACTGTCAAGACAGGACACCCTTGGCCAGAGCCTTTAGTCTCTTTCTGTTGATAAGATCTGCACAGCACATGTGCCACATGTGGATTTCTTCCTGGAATGAATATAAATAGTTCAGATCTCATCGGTAACCAACAGAAGATGCGCATTTTTAGGGAGGTAATCATTTAGGGGTGCATAAACATAAAGGTTTCGATAATATTTGGGGGACGCAGACGGAGCGGGAACATTCATCATCAGGTTGCCCTGTAGACCATGTCTATAGGGTTTCCTTTCAAATGCTGAGGAGTGTGTTTGGGTTAGAGTCTATGTTGTGTTTGTGCGGCGAGGAAAACTTGTACGGCTTGACTGCCTGCACATGAGGCTGCTGCGATATGAAAAATCTGATCTGACACTTTGTTTGCATTACTGTGTCTGTACAGGATATGTCTCTTTGGAAATGTTCCCACTATTGTGGGTTACATATGCATGTGTGGGCACATGTCCATGTGAGTATGTGTTGTTTGAATATTTTTGGGTGAATTAATAGGCTCTGTCTATTGAGCTACATCTGCTGTGTCTTTCTGTCTGTCTATCCGTGTTGTGTTGCCCATCTGTGTTCCACTGCAGGGTCGCAGACAGGGCTGGACATAATACACTCTCGCAAGGGTGGCCAAGTTTCCTCTCCGACATTGAGATAATCTGCCTATTGAGCATTGGAGGGAGAAGATAGAAGAGGGAATTGGGCGGTGTGTGGTGGAATTTCACACTGATGAAAGGATGCTTTGTTTGAGGGTGGAATTTTCTTCGGTTCAACTTGTGTAAAACAGGAATGATGCTCATCTTCATAAAATGGGTGCCCACTGTTTCCCCTTTTTTCAGTGGTTGAACCTAATTCTTCCCTTTTGCCTTGTGTCTCTCGGTGCATAATGTGTGAATATGAATTGGACTATTAGTATCTTGTGTGGCTTTGTGCCGGTAGTGTGTCTCTGCAGTGGAGCGGCGGTTGCAGAGGAAGTCAGTCAGACAGCAGTTAAACAGACCATGACTTAAGCCAGGCTCAGAACACCCCTCAATGCTTCCCCTTCTTCTCCACCCCAAAGAGCTAAATACAGCCTCTAAAAACGCCAACATGATCATCAACTCATCAAACCTGTTTCTGTTTAACTCTTTGCAAACCCAATGGGAATATTGTGTGACTAATTTCGGCTCTATTAAACAAGCATTATCATTGCTAACCATGTGTTTTACATTAGGTATCGGACTATACAGTGCACACACTCTATACATATATAGACATATATATATATATATATATATATATATATATATATATATATGATATATGATGCATATATATTATATGTATGTATGTGTGTCAGTGCCCTGGCCTTATGGTGCTTCTGTTAAAAGGGGCTGTAAAGACACACTCAAAGGCAACCTGACTGTAGGTAAATATATAATGCAAAACCCAGCCAAGCATTCACTCTGGCAGAGGTCAAGAGGTCAACACACCTTTATGCCATTAAGCAGACTCTTGACAATTCTATGCTTTGTCTTTAGTTAAACGTCTGCCTCTGGTAGGGAATATCTTGAACGCTCCAGAAGGAGTCTTTCAGCAGTCCAGTCAGGTGCTAAGAATGGGCGTGTGTGTCTGCTTGATGGGGTTGAAGGGGGCAGATGTGTCAGTGGTTTAAAGTGGGCAAGGGGGGGGGGGGTCGGCCTGAGGGTCAGAGAGTCATAAATACTGTAACACCCACCCAGCTGGAGTGCAAGGAGCTTTTACTCATAGAGGTGGTTTCATACAAATATATCGCCAAAGTAGTTTTATTGCATTGTTTTGACATCAGGTCTGCAGACAGGATCCTACAGAGAGGCCATCTGATGTCAGGAGAACAATGGGACATTTTATGGCAGTTACCAGAGAGGCAATCCCACACGTGAAAGCACAAGGAAGAGATGCCTTGCTGTCTCTCTGTGTCTCTGATAACATTGTGGCTCTATCCCGGTGTCTGAATAGACAATAACACACTCGCACGCACACACTCTCAAAGAAAATCTAAAATCACTTGAGATAAGGACGCAGACTGATAAGTAGCAAACAGGCAGACAGAGATGGAAAGGATTTACACTATCAGCATGTGGTGGGCTTTTCCTCTGTATGCAGGTGTGACAACTAGTGCTTCTTAACCTCATTAGGATGTCTGTGTGATATCTGCTGCTGAGATCCCTGACATCCATCATGTCTGGATGGATAGCATTTCCAGCCGCATGCTGGGAGACACAAACATTAGTGGAGGCCCCTCTTCTTGTCTCAACCCCGTGGAAACCTCCCAGGAGCTCCATCTCTCTCTCCTCACCTGCATGCCTCCTTCTCTTCATTCTAGGAAACCACTACCACTGTATGTTGTGTATGTGAGACAGGGACTGAAGAGAATACAGATGTTTGTATGTCTATGAATTCTTAACTACTGATGAATAGAGAAGAAATAGGGGCCCTGATTTCAAAACAATTGAACTTTTACATGTTACAAGGTGTGGCACATTGCACTTTTAAGTTAACAACTTTATCAGCAGAAGAGAGGTGAGACGTGTAAATAATGTGTTTTCAAATGGTTGAACATGTGGAGATTGAGATTCTTATAGGTACAGTGCACAGGCACAGTGACAAGCACAGAGACAAAAAAAAAAAAAGAGCAGGAGATGAACCTGCCATGTGGTTCTTGGCTCTAGTGCACTTCTGCTCTGAAGGCTGCAATTACACTGTGACCGACTCGTGTTGGTAGCTAGAGAGTGGTGAGGTTAGCGCTCAGCCGGCCTGCACCGTGAGGTCAAGTACTATTCATGCCCTGGCTTGTGCATTTCTGCTTGCAGCTCTCCATCTAACGCTCTCTGGCGCTCTGTTTGGGCTTTCTTTGTCGCACTTATGTGTGCGTGCACGTCTGCAAGCCAGTTTGTGTGTCACCGCAGTCTGAAAATCAAATCATAGAAAAACTGGCCTCCCCTTCATCTCCTGTCCTCCGAACTTTGTCTTTCCTTATTCCGCTTCTCCTCCTGTCTTTCACCTTCTCTCTGTGCACCCTGCCAGTTCTCCTCTGGCCAAGGGTCAGCCAGAGAGGAAGCACAGGGCTTCTGTTGGAGTCAGGCTCCTGAGAACCTGTAGCTCAGACAACGGCTGGGGAAGGCATCATTACTCACACACACACACACACACACACACACACACACACACACACACACACACACACACACACACACACACACACACACACACACACACACACACACACACACACACACACACACACACACACACACACAAGATGGATGGAGGATGTTCTCCTTTCTTACCATTCTTTAAATAGCACCACTGTCTCAATGCAGAATTGCTCCTTAGCACAAGTTCTCTCCAGCTTCTTCCCATCTTCATTATGGTGTGTGTTATTTTCTTCCCATGTTTCTCTCAAGAGGCAAAAGGTAAATGGAGCTAATTATCACCCTGCAGTTTTTGCAAGTCCTTCTGAGACTTCACAGGCTGAAATTGGAGAATGGGAGTAGTCCCAGGGTAGGGAAACAATGTGTGTGTGTGTGTGTGTGTGTGTGTGTGTGTGTGTGTGTGTGTGTGTGTGTGTGTGTGTGTGTGTGTGTGTGTGTGTGTGTGTGTGTGTGTGTGTGTGTGTGTGTGTGTGTATTGTTCAAACCCAAACTCTGAACACTTGGCAAGCAGTTGAATGAAATATCCCTCGCCTCGCCTTCTTCTGTATGTCTGGCCATTTGTGGTCATGGGGTTTCCCAAGTGGGTAAAGCAGGGGCTGTTGTTTATCTTGGAATGAGTAAGTAAGTACAATAACTAAAATTCAGAACAAGAATTAGAAAAAAAGATGAAGGATTGGGCTGAAAAGAGAGATTGTGTCGAGTAAAAACCTGGCAGACATGGAACAAATGCAGGAGGGGGTGTCGATGAAGATCGTCAGGCCGCACACATGCCCAGCCGTCATCCTTTCACTCCGGCATCGTGAAAAGGAGAATGAAAACAGATTTGTCACTCAGTCTGCTGTTTGCACAGGAGCTATGTTAGCATGTGCAAGAATAGTCCTCTCCCCCAACACGTACACACAAACATTCCTCTAAAACACTCACACACCCACGCCACTCCTTTAAAGGGTCTCTGCTGGGCAGTCGGGTCTCTCTGGGAAGGGTAGAGGGGTTTGTGTGTTTTAGTGTGTGTGGTCAGGATGTGGCTAGCACCTCTCACTCGTCATGATTTACTAACAATACCCATGGTGGTTAGACCCTGTCACTCAGCACATATTACAAGTCTGAGTGGGTCGACCGAACAACAATCTGGAAACTTTCTCCCGTTCCCTGATTTTGTTCACATTGTAGCACAGTTTCACTCACAAAGTGTGTGCGTCTGATGATTTATCGATTGCTTCCTGCCAAGCTAGGTTTTTATTAATTTCTGTGAAGGGCGTAGTTGGTGATATACAATGTGGTCTAAATACAATATACAATGTGGCCAGTCTAAATCTCATGCGTGAGTTTGCTATGGTGTGAGTTTCTGTGTGTTTGTGCGGTTTCAAGTCTGTCTGCTATTATTTAGTCATTGTGGCTTGGGGAGGGTTGCGGGAACGTCAGTTGAAGGGAATTGACCGGGTCTTCTGCGATACTCGGGAAGAAGTGCATTAACTCACAAACATGCACACTCATGAGAAACACTTAAAAGCAAATGGCCTTTAAACTTTGATATTGCCACTACTTCTTAAAGTTATTTGTTTGTTGTGGCTCTGGTTTAATAGTTAGAAGAAATATGGAGGTGATTTAAAAAGACAATTCTCTCTCTCTCTCTCTCTCTCTCTCTCTCTCGCTCTCGGTGATACCTTTCCTTGTCTCCTCCATCTGCTGCTGCGAGAGGAAGCCTACAGTGGGTGGTCCACAGAGACCCCTGGATCAGTAGCCTCTTGTGAACTACATAACACACAGACACACACACTCATACGTAAACACACACATTAAAAGGCACAGCCAGACACATTAAAACAGACTGCGCAGATTAAACCTGTCTGAAGTTGTTAAGATGACCGTATAAAGTATTTCGATGACTAACACTGAGTCAAGCTCGCCTGCAGCACCTGCACAGGCAACAGCTGGGAACACACGGTAACAAACGCCACCTAGTGCACATATGCACACGCACTTGCGTTCACCTCCCACTAATGTATTTGTGTTGCTGCCATGCCTGGGCAGAGGAATGTGTGAGACAGGTGCCCCCTGCAGAGAAAAGGCAGCAAACACTTTGTGAGTTGTTTGTATTGGAGTCGCAACACTGTTTGCTTAGTGTTTGAAAGACAAGACAACTGTAGAGAATGGCTCAGGAGGATGCTTTAGTTGTTTCAAGTGTTACTTCTTCCCTTTGTTCATCATTCCTTTCACTCATTGTGCTTTTTATTGCTAGTTTGCTCCTCTCTTGCACAAAGTGTGCGAAAGAGTTCAGACGGTCACACAAGAACAATCATCGTTTCCATAGGAAGAGGAAAGAGTGATAGTTTTATCAGTCCGAGCACTGAAAGACAACATAGATGTCTCCAAAACCCTCAGTCCAACATCCTTCTCTGTCTGTCTGTGAATTGTATCAGTTTTAGCATTTCCTTTGAGACAAGGAAAAGAGAGAGAAGATGTTAAAGTATTTAGTCAAAGGAAAAAACAAAGAAAATGTGAAAACAAATCTAAAATGTTTGCTTTTCTGTTTCTATTTTGTTTTAATTATCTTGCAGCACCATTAGTATTCAAGGTATTATTACCCTTTATATCCAGCATTGGTGAGGTCCCGACCCCGACGTCCAGGTTACTTGCACTGCAGGTGTCTAAGTATGTGTGTTCACTAACGATGACGTGGACACAATGAGGCTTTGTTTAACTTTTAGTGCGTCCCATAGCGCTGACCCCATGTGAGCGCTTGTCAGCTCGTGGACATTGAGGAGGCTGGCAGAAATGTGAGTGTCTGACTTTGTGTGAGTAAGTGTTGCTTTGTGGGTGCGAAGATTTGTGGGTCAAAAGGGGACATTACTGCATAAGAGGATGGACCTTTTCAGCAGGCTCCTTTTGAGGTGTGGACACTCCCTCTGCATTCAGTGTGTGTGTGTGTGTGTGTGTGTGTGTGTGTGTGTGTGTGTGAGAGAGAGGGGTGTGTGCAGGATCAGGGGTGAGCTGTAAACCCCTTTGGGTGTCAGATGGGTCATACAGCCAGTTGAATGAGGTGACTTGTCAGGCTAAGGGTAGTTTACTGCCTCCTGCCTTCTGCTAAAGAGATGGACATCCCGACACGCCCTGCAGGTCCCTAACACACCCTGTTCGTTCACGCGCACACACACACAGAATATGTAGAGCTGCTCTCTGTGCTCAGCTGTCATCTGCAAGACTGACACATGGCCACATGATTTATGATTTAGATGCCTGGTGCATTCCATTATTTGATCCTGGGCTAATATGAACGTGTCTGCACTATGCACATGAATCAGAATGTCATCATGTGTGTCTGAGGTTGGGTGGTCCATTGATTTACTGTCAGGGTGTCACTCTTACACATGTTCCAACAGTGGCATTGATTTCCCGACTAATTGCATGAGGTACCATGCCCACTCTAACCGGCCGAAGTTACGACCGATGTGTATCCCGTCCGAGCATCAAACTCAGCCCTCTCTTTAGTCTTTCTGTGAGGACAGTTGTTGTCAACAATGGCACGGACAATAGTCGAGTCAGGCGGCTGTAAATGGACCAACCCTACTCATTACTGCAGACAAAAGAGCTGCGGGCCTTTTGAACAAAGCTCTTCTCTGTTCACTGCCCGCTGCTGTAAAATGCTGCTTAGATGCCCATGAAATAATGCATACTCATCCTCTCTATTTATCTTATCCATGGCAGGTTATAATGGGATGTAGTGTGTGTGGTGGTTCTTTCTTAATGCAGTCTTTATTGGAGCATCATAGTACGAAGAGGGTTAATGCAACAGCGCTCTATACAAATAGTTTTCTGTCTATAGAAGTAAATGTAGCCTCTCTTGTTTATTGCGCTGACTGTGCAGGTTTTACTCACTTAAACTAAGATATCTATAGCCACTAATGGAAAGTAACATAGTGCATTCACTTAAGATGCAATATGGTGTATGAGGTACATAGAAAACATATAATATGTTAGAGAACTAGCCAACAGTGTATAAAGCAGTGAGTGCCACTTGATCAACATCAACATTAAAATGCTACAATAATAATAACAATAATGATAGTAATAATCCAATAGTATAATATGCCAGATTACAGCACTGACAGGAACCCGCCTTTTTTAATGAGTACTCTTTCGAGTTAAAGTACAAAGTACGTAAAGTACATTTACGGAAGTATAGTTTTCCATGTTTGACTTTTACTTATAATGGAGTGTTTTTAATTTGTGGTCAAACTGTTAACATAAGAGAGGACCTGATTACTTATTCTACCACTGTCTGTCGTTGATGCAAGTATAAGCCACACCTTAGCACACACAGAGACACACACACACTGTACAACACACTTGTCTGTGTGGCTGCCCAGAAAGTGGTTGGCCTTTCCTTTCCTGAGCCTTTTCCACTCTGCTGTGAAACCCAATCCAAAGATTAAGTTTGAAAGAGAGAGTAGGAGAAAGAATGAAAGGAGTGACTGAAAGAGTGAGTGAACCTCCAGTCCTAATCGTAAAATACTTCCACCATCCCCTGACCCATGCTGTTTTTTCCTCTCCTTTGACTCACCCTGTTCTGCGTCATGACCCAGCCCAACATGGAATGTTAATCAGCAGAAAGCTGCTTTAGATTTACACGGGGGAATTTGGATCCAGTTCTTTGAAACATCAAACTCCTAAGATCCTCTATCAAAAACCTCCCGTTGGATTGTGAGAACCACGCTGCCGCAACAAGAGTTTTTAAACTGAACGGTACCTGTGGCTGCCTGTGGAAGTCACTCTGGTGTGAGAGGCCCGGCATAGCACTCCAAATGTGTGTGAATACAAATCTGAGCTAACGTGTGAATGCTTCATTTAGTGTGTAAGAGAATAATTAATAAGGAGAGAAATAATCAATCTAATAAGTAATCAGTGAGTCACAGAAATGAGCCTTATAATGGGTGTTATTCCTGAAGTGATAATGAATCAGCAACACATGCATCTCTGTGCGACACAGAAGTGCGACACAGTTTATTTCTGACTGAGGTTATTTCAGTATTTCTCTATTTTTAAAGGTGAACGTTTATAACAATGACGGAACTAATGAGCAAACATGAAACAAATGCAAATTGTGATTAATCTGCAAGTTATGGTCTTTCAGAAAAAAATGAATAAAGCTGAAAAGCCCTGTTGGGAAGTTGCATGATGTCACTAAAACAATGCTTTTTCAGCTACTTTACTTGGAGTTTACATGGAAGGGATGCAAACTGGCAAAACTTGAGTGTGCGACTATGAACATGGGGAGCAGATGAAGCTCTAGTGTGAAATGGTCCTGCTGGCTCATTGCATTTTCACACAATTATTGTTCAATCCCTGCCCATTTTCAAACCTTTACTTGCAGACTGGCAAGGGGACAAATATGTTAAGAGGTTGCTCTGTTTTTTGTTATTAATTATAAGTTCAAGGCTCAAACGATTTAATTCCATGATGGAAAGACTTCACATCTGGCTAACACCAAATGTAGCCAGAGTTCATGTTTATTTGATGGTGAGTGGTTTTAAACATCCATCACAGCAAAAGTTAGAAGCATTTTTAGGCATTTGAGAGATTCACACAGTCAACTGGCCAGTGGAATTTGAACTGTAGTTTCCTCTTCTGAAAAAAATATGAACCTCCAACTGAGTCTTGATTATCGTGATTTACTGATGGTAATGTGGGTGTGTGTGTGTGTGTGTGTGTGTGTGTGTGTGTGTGTGTGTGTGTGTGTGTGTGTGTGTTACTGACGACGGCGGCAGCGATCTAGAGTTCAGGTTTGGGCCTTTTCTCAATGAGCATGTTGTCTGCCATCCAAACTGACTGGCTCTCTGTTCTCTCTCTCTTGAGGGTCCAATTGAGAGTAAATGAGCTGATCACACAGACAGAATGGGAGCAATTAGTGCAAACGCACACTCACATACACACTTTGTGCCTCTTTGACCAGCCTGCTGCCCATAGTGTTACTTGTCGGGAAACTGAATAGAGGGCAGCTTGTTCTTAAAAGGGAGGTTAACTGTTTCTTTTTAAAACAGGCAAATAAAACAGCCAGCCCTTGATCTGTTTCTGCCAATAAAGTCCCGTCTTTACTATGGTCACAGTGACCAGTTTATAAAATGGTACAATGAGAAGTGTTCTCCAAACCGAAGTGCATGTATTACCACCATTATATCTTGACTATGTCTTTTATTTTCCAAACGCTTCCCCTCTTGGCAATGCTTTCAATGGTGACCTCATCTCAAAAGCAATAGATTATATATGAGAGGGCGGATTAGAGGTTATGTTTATGTGGACGTGTTAGCTGTGTGTAATATCCGTCTCCCTGTGTCATAAAGGAAACAAAACCAGCGTCCATATACAGTGTATTGTATTTCCAGCTCCAGTGGTGTACAATAAGCCAGTGAAACCTATAAACCCTAGTCGTCCAATAATGGAGCTATACTGTCCCTTTGCACATTATGTGAAGTGGCGTCACATATGGAAACGGGGAATGTTCAGCGAGACTAGATAGCCACAGGCACCACAGTTGGCCCGGAATGTAAAGTATAAAACATGATTAGAGAGAGAAAGAGGGAGAGTTAAGGAGGGGTGAGGATAGGGGGGAGAACGCTGAAGTCATGTTTAGGATTAGGGTTAGTTGTATAGAGGAGCTTATGGCGATACTTTTTCAGGGCTGTGGGAAACCAACTGTGTGTGTGTGTGTGTGTGTGTGTGTGTGTGTGTGTGTGTGTGTGTGTGTGTGTGTGTGTAATAACAACAGACCTTTTTTTGTGTCCTTTTTCCGGGGTGGTGGTGGTGGTATGCATGTTTTTACAGCTCAACAGTTCCACTGTTGACCACTTTGAATCCAACTGAATTTAAATAGCATTTTATTTGTCAAGCAAGCCCAGCCGAAGGGATACCATGAGGTATCGGCCTGCGTAGATGGAGACCTCATTAGCTTTCCTGCTAAAGTCTCCTTCTTATCGAACTTACAAACATGAACACACGTCTTGTCCTTAAGTTGTTGCACGAGCAACCGCGTAAACAAACAAACATCCACCCGGGTGCGTTGCTAACGTTTTGCAGGCTGGACAGTTAATTAGCTGCTTAGCTGCTGCACATCAAACGTAAATGTACGTGCAAAAGTCACTTTGGTCTGGTAAGATGCTGGTGTGGTCATTTCTCTATTTCCACTACGTGCCAGCTGCTGTCAATCAAACTGGCTTGAGAGAAAAAGAGCATTTCTGATATGTCTTCCTTTTTAATAATTAATTACATATATTGACAATATATGTAAAAAACATGTTGGCATTATCTTTCACTACAAAAAAAAGATGACTAAATGTAATTTCAGTTGGACTTTAATGTGGCCTATTTGCATGAGTTTTAGCTCCTCAGATCTTCTCAAGACCATTGATACTAGATGTGTATTCCATCTAGCTGGATTGTATAACATTATATTCTTTAAGACGTATGTGTAATATTTGCAATATCATGTCAGAGTTTCTGAACACAGACAGCCTACTTCTTTTGAAGATTCAGCATACCCAGTGTGGAGAATTAGATGTAATCTTTGTGGCTTTGCACTCTGGGATTTCAGGAAGACTTCTAACAGTGGACTCATCCAGAATTATTACTAAAAGCTTATACGGGCAGGAACAAAATTTCACACTTTCAAATCTGTTTTTCTTTTCTTTCAATCTTAGTTTTAACCTTTTTTGTGGTTTTACTTCCTAGACATCTTTACAAGCCAAAAGCTTCATGCTGGATTACAGCAAAAGTCTGAGAACAGCAGGCAGATTAGGCACAAGAAATCCTTTTTAACTCTACGTGTGTTTCCTTCACATTCACCAAAGATAGAAACTTTCCTATCTTTCCATCTTAGCTTGGGTCTTGCAGTGATTAATGATGTGTGTGTGTTCTTACTCAGTGACTTAGGGAAGCCCCATTTTACACAGCTGATAAGGTTACTTCCTCTTTTAGCCCCAGCTGAGCGCCACCTCTGACCCATGGCCCCTTGCAGCCGAGGGTCACCATAGGTGTCAGGGGACGTCGACCAGACCCCACAACTCTTAGCTATCTCGGTCTGGTATTTTATCAGGCTCGAACAGGCGTGTGTGAGTCTGTGATTGTGTGAGTGAGATCAGTAATTGTGATGCCTTTTTTTATTCAGCAACATCTCTAATCGCTCACATGCATAGTCAAGTGAAAGGTCGAGTGTTCTGTTAGCAGCTTCAGCTTATGAATGCTTCTCTGTCTGCCATCAAATCCACATCGGTAGTTTGTATTTTGAAAGACATGCTTATTTGCTAACATGTCAAACGAATGATTATTTTTAGCCGAAATACTAATAGACTACTTTAAGTTTCTAAATGCCCCTCTGTCCCACTTGAATGCTGTTAAGATAAGGAGCGGGATGAGGGTCCACCAGAGCAAGCAAACATGTGGATATTTTTAACCCTGTATGCTGAAACTCAGAGAGACATACAATAAAGTTCATTCATCAATCTCACTGTTATTCTCTCAGAAAATCATGCTCAGTGCTTCCAACAGAAGACCTGTGTGTTGCACAGAATCTTTAAGAAACGGCGAGAGGTGTGTGTGTGTGTGTGTGTGTGTGTGTGTGTGTGTGTGTGTGTGTGTGTGTGTGTGTGTGTGTGTGTGTGTGTGTGTGTGAGGTTGGATGTGTGAAAAACAGGCGTTTTGGTGGTTTTAAGTGTGGAAAACAAAAGGTCAGGCTCGTGAGTGAAGGATCACATCTGGCCTTTGGTTTTTCACTTACATGAAATAAAGCACAAGCATGCGTGGGTCTTTTGCTGTGTGAAAGACACACTCTCTGAAAGACAGAGGAGAGCAGGATACTGTGGGGTGATACACACCCAATAAGCGCTCTGCCAAACACTGTACTATTGTGTGACTGTCCACCCTCCAGCCTCCGCACAGGGAGCGTGTAGCCTCCTGGCCCAGAATCAGAGCTTCCTCCTGGGCAGGGGAAGTGTCTTTGAAGCCCCCTTTCCCTGACTTGCTGATCCATCCACCCTGTAATGAATGAAGAGGCTGTTAATAGAGACAAAGCAGGTGCTCACTGCCTTGTGTGTGTTTGTGTGTGTGTGACTGAGTTTTTCCTCTCAGATAACCGAGATCATACAGCAGGAGCAAAGCTGATCATGTCCTTCTGTCTTTCACACACTCTCTACGGTAGACAAAACATATCCGCACACAGACCAATTATGGTCCAAGAATGCAGTTTTATCAGGGCTGAGCTGGTGGAAACAGAAATGAAAGTTGTTATATTGTCTTGTGCTAGTTGCAATATAAACTAACGTATTACTAAATATTTTTGGATGCATCATAGTCACACAATTGTTCGGTTTTCTTTATCCTTCTTAAGTATGAATGCCATTTTCTACAGATAAAGTCAAGCATGAAGTGACCTTTTGAGTGAAATGTTACTGATTTAAAATGGTTATGATATTTACTCATGAAAGCTTGGCATAGTGAACAAATGATCATAAGCAGATTCAACATTTGTCGGGTTTCGCTATTCTGAGAATTTAGAGCTGTTTTTTTCTGGCCGGTTATTGAAGGTGAAGCCCAAATATCTTCCAAATATTTGCTGAAAAAGTAGGCATGTGAAGCAGTAATGTCCTCCAAAGTAGCGACCAAGCCAATGTGTGCAAAAAACAACAACACGAAATTGGAGTAAAGTAGAAAAAATGTTGACATTGGGAGATAACACGAGATATCACAAGAGCAACGAAGAATGCGAGTCGAGGCTTGTGGGAAAGGCAGTTCAAAGTGTTTGCTGGCACATTGTTTTAGCAAGTCGCTGTTCAAAGTATGTATGATTTCCTGACAATAGATTGAAATTTGATTTGACGTCAATATTATGAAGGTGATATGACTCATTAAAGCGCCTAAGTGAGAGTGACGGCGCCACTGGGCAAAGTTTCAAAACCTTCCAGGGTAATAGAAAGGAGTTTTTCTGACCTTGTAATGGCAGTCTGGCCCGCATCACGGTGAGGGATATCTTGGCTGAGCGAGGAGGAGCCGTAATGGTTTTGAGAGATAGTTTGGATGGGCTGGGGACCGCCGCAGGCTTTTTGGTACGTTTCAGCTGTGATTTGTAGCTGTGATTCCCTCATGACATCTGCAGGGTCAAACTCAGAAATGGAACCGTAACGGCCGCAAAAGAAAGAATCCATTGTGCCACTTGTCTTCCCCCTCCTCACCCTTTTCACAGTCTCAGATATTGCTGTTTCCTCCCCCTCACTCCAAGTTCCTCCTCAGCTATACCCCTCCTGTGCATGACTCATTCATCTTCCACCAAAGCTCTACAACCCTCAGTCCCTCTCCTCCTCTCGGCTTCTACTCTCATCCCCTCCTCTCTGTCTTATCCTAAGCCTCTCGCAGTGCCAAAGAAAAATGATGCATGTAGTGCTGGAGCTGCTGCTGGTGCTCGTGATATTAGTGGTGGTGGCGGGGACCGGCCCGGGTTGGCTTGCAGACCTCCATCAGGCCCAATGACGCAGGCTGGGGTTCAGCGGTGAAGCAAGCAACGGGGTGGGACTGTGGGAACTGCTGAGCGTGTGGTGGTGGGTGAATATTTGCCATAGCTTTGAACAAATATGGCAGAATCAATTAACCTACATTAACATGTCAAAACATTTTGCTTTTGTTCAAGACATGTCTATTTTAGGCATGCTAAATATAGGCGAAAGATGAATCTGTAAAAGTACATGCAACTTCCCAATCACCGCCTGTTTGGTTTTGTAAAGAATTTAAAGTGTGATGTTTTGAAATGTAGTTTTGAATCAGCTTACTTCCTTACCAGAAGGAAAAGGACTGAATGCCTTCTTAAGTCTGTAACGGTTCATAATTATACTGGTTTAATTGGTCCTGCAGGTATTATTATGTTTCTATTTTGAACCAATTAATATATTTATACAAGTAGGTCGAGTTTGAAGACGTCAGTGTGACGTTAATACAGATGCTACTTACAGTCTTCAATCACATGCACTCCAGGGAGTCAGATGTTCCTTTGCACACCATTGCTCACTCCCATAGACACGCAATCTTGTGCACACCTGCCAAGCATCAGTTCTTTCCCCACACCCTCACCCACACTAATGAGACAGTATCTCTCAGAATGGCTCTTACACCTCCGGAGGCATGAGTCTCTGACATGAGTTGGAATCAAGCCATTTCTGAATGAGGTATTCACATTACACGTACCATACAGTACCAACACCTTCTACTCTGTCATGGGGGCCGCTGCAGTTTTAGTGGTCGTAAAACATGGTGATGTACACTCAGTGAGTCAGTTCAGGGGAGTAGAACATGGAAAAGTTAACACAATAATGTTGGGTCTCTCGCACATGCAGCCATCACTATGAAACACGTCCAGCCTTCCAAGGCCTTGAGAGATTAATGGGGAGTGGGGAGAGATTCACACAAAGTATTGTACAAATGTTAGAGCTCCAGATGCTTCGGCCACGTTTATATGTGTGCAATGTCATTTTTAGGAATGATAAACAAGCTGCAAAGGCAAATCCCTCGTCATAATTATATAAATACCTGAAGTGATACATGAAAGAGGTTCAAACCTACTTTATATGCACAGGCGTGTGTGTATGGGTATGTTTGTGCTTGTGTGGGTGAACATGGAAACATTAAAGCTTGTGTATGGAGGTTGTCTGACGCACACGTTCTTTGTAGCACTGCTACTCTGCTGGACTCAGCCGTTTCCATTGTGTCGGAATGGAGAGTCAGCACATAGTCAGATGGTGCATAGAAAGTACCAGAGGGAGGGGGAGGGATAGATGATACTTTAAATGTTTTTTTCATTCATGTATATATTATTATTCACTTAGTCGATTAGTCAACTAACACAATTTTGCTCTTGGTCAGCTCAGACTTCTTTAGTCTGTTTGTTTTTTTCATACTGAATAACTTATTTCCAAGAAATGTATGTGCACAACTCTGGTAAACACCAGATTTAAAGTGGTGTTTTTGTGTGACTCTTTTGATTAAATCAACTAATCCATTAGTCACAAGCTGGTACAAGTAGTAGTCGACTAAGACTTTCTTTGGCCGGGGACAGCCCGAGAAGGACCAACGTTGACTGACAGGACTTTTTCCTTCTCTGCTAGGCTTTGTTAGTGAGGAAGTCAACATATTAAATGTCCTGTACCTGCAACACGTAAAGTTTCCCTCTCATGGTCTGATAGAGAGCATTTGATTTCAGCCTGTTATACAGACTGCATGATGTTCATATCCAGCACATGTGATTTAATCCTGTACCTGTCTCATAGATTACTTCTCCTTTTATGTGAAATACGATGTGTGCTTGTGTCCATGCCTCGTTGACACCAGTTGCAACTTCGTCTGCGCCGCTTACTAGTTCAGACAGATAACTCAGGTGTCACCACACTCGTAACACATTCACACACTGAAACATACACCCAGCTCACATATTGCAACAAAACATTTAGTATCCAAAAAGTGCTGATATATCACTCAGAAATATGTCCTCTGCTCCTGAGCTTTGTGTAGATCTGAATGTAAAGGTCGTCAAAGTCTGGGCATACCTTTGATGCATACCTGGGAGTCTCTGCTTATTTTTTTGCAATTTTTTTCTGGCATTGGGCACAGTGCATGTTTACTGTAAGGCGGTTTAGCCATAACTCCCACAATTAACAGTGCAGAAAGATGTATAGACAAGACGAGTGAATTCTGTGAAAATTCTGTTTTTTTTCTCAGTTCAGTCTCTTGTGTCATGGTATGCTGAGAAGAGACTTTTTATTTTTTCTTTCTTTCTTTTTTTTTTACACATCAGGGTTTTTTGCTTTCAACAATCCTCTGATTCCAAAAGAGGACACCGGTTGCCGGAAGCACATGGGAATGTCATTTTAGGGATGGCAGCCCATCTTTCCCTCTTTGTGAGAGTAGCGAGACTTAGAGATGAGGCGTTTTTCCTTAGGCTCTGAAAGTAAATCACAAACCTGCCCAGATCATTTTTCTTCTTTTCCCTTTCTCCTTTCTATCCACAGACATCACCCACTCATTTCCTCTGGCTTGGCAGAGAGCTTTCTTTTGCTACTGAAGCCAAAGTAAAGGTTAACCTCTGGGCGGCTAACCGTGTTCACCCGGATTGACAAGCTGCACAGTAGCTAACAGACAAAGCTAATGACAAGGGTGTGGGAGCTAACAGCCAGCAAAGAGATACTAATAGGCCAACATGTTCTTTCTATCTATTTTAACTTGCAGCACTCTGTTGCTTGATGACATCCTAAATGTTAAAATATGAACCCACATAAGTGTTCTATCTTTAAGCTTTCATCATGTATCTGCTGTAACCATCCTCATATTCGCCTAATTTCCACATGTGCTTAAAACCATTAAGCATCAAAACATAATGCAAAAGAAAAAAAGATTTGAAAACAATCAAGAACATTAATTTAAACATGAAAAACATTCAGTAAAACAATAAAAGCTAAAACTAGAATACAATTTGCAGTGCAGTTTAAGAAATGAAATGCAATTAATGAATGATTAATTTCTTCAGAGTTTTGATTATCTGCAAATATGTGAGTATGCATCAATCATGTACAGTTTGTGTTGTATATGTTGTAGTATGCTTATCTGGAGTAACACATCATTTTTAACGTGATCTCAGTCCGTCTTGGTATTCCTCACTGTGAGGCCTCGGCCTGCTTCAGATGCAGTGTGCATTTGTTTTGTTTGTACTAGCCTGATGTCACTGTGCACTCTGTTTATTTTCCTGAATGTTTTCAGAGCAGGGCTCATGTTCCCTTGTGTGTTTATTTGCCCTCAGCGGTGTGGGTTACATGTTACCGGGATTACAAATACACTACGTCAATATCACTGGCAATTGTTTTGGGACTTCTGCAGAAGCAGTGTGGATGGATGTTGCTGAGGTTTTGTTGACTCTCACACACTTATTATATTAATCATGAACGCTTTCCTCTCTGTTTTTGTCTCCGTAGGGGTTTTGTCTCTCCCGGCACATTTCAGTCCCTACACAGAGAACCAGCAGACGTCAGTGGACAGCAGGGAAGATGCCTATGCCCAGCTGGAGCTGAGGACCCTGGAGCAGTCCCTGCTGGCTACCTGTGTCGGCAGCATTTCTGAACTCAGTGAGTGCACGTAGCTCTGATTAGTGTGTGGTCCTGGATCTACTTTTATATTAGCATTCTTTTTCAAATGTCATGTTTAATTTGTTAAATTCCTCTGAGCTCTTTTAACAATCATAAACAGTGAAGCCATAACACATTCTTGTTATTACAGACAAGTGAATCTTCCCAGAAATAATAAACTAATTGTCATATTTATATAAAAAAAAATACTCTACCCTATTCTGAACACTTTCTTAACATACCTTGTTATTCCCACACTGGCTCTGGAAGACAGGAACACTTTCTTTGGCCAAAAAGGCTTGTGATAAGCCCCAGCGTGTGATAAGCCCCAGTGTGTGCCTTGTTGTGAAAGTCATCTCATGTGTGCCAAGAAATAGTTCCTCTACACATGGAGCTCTGGAGAGTAAAGTGATAATGCATCTGATTGCTTTTTGTCTGCCCCTGGTCTGTTTTGCTAGGCAGTGTGCATCATTGTTAACACAAACTATCTGGTGGCTCTGAATCTGAAGCCAGTCAAGTTAGTCAAAGACTTTCTCCATTCATTTTACTGAGAAAGATTTTCTTTTCAAAACTTTGGTTTGAATTTTGTCCAGTAGATATATTTTATGTGGTACATTAACACAGTAGTGCGTTTATTGCAGGTTATTGCACTTGGACATTTTCACGTCTTTTATGGGGCAAATACCTTGAGTCTGGGGGCAAAATCGCATCTCTGATCCAATTTTTCAGTCCTATACATACATTGGGCCTCGTGTAAATCTGTTGAGAGGTGAGGGAACTGCCATCGCAGTTTGAATGATTGGATAAATATTGCCAGTTCTCGATGACCATGTTTCAGACACGTGGTTGGTAAACAGAGAACCATGCATTCACACATGCACACACTCATACTGTACTCTTAAACTGGAGGCTCTGCTGGAATTGGCAGGTGATGGAGAGCTGGAATCAGATCATTAAAAAGAGAGTGTGGAGAAGGAGGTGAGAAAGGTAGGAGGTGGGGGATTAAGTTTAAGGATGGAGTGCATATTTTCAAAAGCAGGGTTGTGTGGAGGGTTAGGGGGGCAAGGGAAATGATGGAAAGGTGGAGTGGGGAAGAGTTAGGCTGTCAGTGCAGGGCGAGAGGAGGAGGGATAGAGATTAGTGTTGGTGGGAGTGAGGATAAGTTTCCTCCTCCAAATGAGCTAACACTCCGTCATTTGTTCCTCCGGTACAAGGCCACGTTCATACACGGCCGTCGTTAGTGAGGCTTTAAGAAAGTGCACACACACTCTCAAACACAGGCACACTATTTCTCTCACTTGCTCAGTGGTCTCTTTGTGGCACATCGCTCTGGCGGTGTGAAGCTGGGCTGTTCTGGGCAGGGCTGGCATCCTTCATCCGCACCTACAAACCCCACACCACACCACACCACACACACACACACACACACACACACACACACACACACACACACACACACACACACACACACACACACACACACACACACACAGGCATGTGTTCACCGATATCCATACACACAACAAAAACAGGATTTGGCACTCTGATCTGAGCCCAAGAGACCAGGCAGACAGAGGAGCATCTGTGCTAAGCTATTCAGTCCAGTTGGATCTCTAGACTGGACTTGGCCAGACACAGGAACACACAGCATACATAAAGATGATGGATAATAGATGGCAGGGTACTGGACATTTCAGCGTAATGTCCAAAATTGTTGGAAATCTAGTGCAAGCAATATACTGGCTCTAAAAGTTGTGTTCGTACAAGTTTGAATGTTTCATTTTCAGCTCTATGGTGGCCTCCACTAGATATGGGAAACTATTGAGTACATGACCATCCGGTTAAGTAAGGGAAATATTAAAGATCAGGATCGGGCTAACCCAAATTGTATGAGCTTTGTGCTAAAGCCTGTAAAGCCAATTATCAACCTGGGGTCACAAAGAGTCCAGACAAAAACTTGGGGATTTATACTGAATTGACAGTACAGTCCACATCTTCTAATCATTGTATTATTCAAAACATTGAATTATCTTGCAACTTTGACCTAAGAGGCGTATTTAGTCACTATGTATTTAAAAAGCCTCCAATATAAGCTGTAATCTAAGAATGAAGGATTTCATATCCTTCTGACCCCTGGAGCGTAGTTGAGCCTTGGGGCACAATATGGACTGGAAAGCCAGAGAGAGGCTCTCCATCTTGGACAAGAATTCCTAGGAGACCTCCTGGAGGGACTGCTGGTGGTGGTTAACACAAAGGAGGCCCTTCAATTTGAAGTGGGGTCTGTTTTGGGAAAGCTGCTCCAAAGTCACCCCCCTTGAAGTACCCCAAACCCTTTAATATCAACACACACATATACACACTCACACTGCTGGACTCACCAGCCGTGGGCCCCTGGCAGCCTCTCACTCACGGTAATCTGGTTAGAAATTAACCCAGGGGTAATTATGTTAAATGAGCGTTACATGATCTCAAGTTCAACCTGGCCTCCCTCCTTCCACATCCCCTCCCTGTGACAACTGATATTTTGTCTCGCCACCATGCTCCTGCTATGACAACCAATGTTATCTACAAGCTCTACTCCTTGCAGCCCTACGCCCTCTTTTTTTTGTGCTTTGTGCATTGATACATTTTTTAGGTTGCTAAATTCTTCATATATTAGACTGTACATCCAGTAATCTGAATTGGCCTTCATCCAAGTGTACGTGGTTGTCCACTTAGCTCACTGTGAGGGTGGATGAATCCTCTGATAAGCTACATATTTATTACATCTTTATCTTGGCACAACAGTGTTCTCACACAAGTGGTGGACGAGGCAAATTTAAAACATCAGCACAGATCTTGTTTTTTGACTGACTCCCACCTTTCCAGGCTGAGTGCAGTGATTGAAATACGTCAATAGGGAAACAGTTGAATGGTTCATCAGAGCCTGTGGTCAACTGTCTGTTATCCCATTAACTCCTTCAATGATTAAAGATGACTGTTTAGACTGGTCGTCTGGCTGTGCTAGCTGATAACGACGCTGCTAATGGCAAATACCACTAGAGACATGGAGCGAGAGTAATGACAGTAAAGGAGGGTTAAATGTAAGTGGTTTAAGAAAAGGGGGAATCCAGTTGGATTAGGAGCCCACAGGGTTTATACTGAGCAATAACTCTTGTTATAGTTTTCGTTTTTTATGTGCCATTTGGCCCACATTCCAGTGTTATTTGATACTGTATTAAGAATAACTAAGTAAATGAAATGAACAAGCAATTCTATTGCAATTTATTTGAACAAATAACTGCTAAACTATTAAACTCCCATGTTTCTCTTATTTCCTTTGTTCCAGGTGACTTGGTGTCACGTGCAATGCACCACATGCAGCGCCTGAGCTCAGTGCGCCCGGGAATGAGTCCAGCACGCCACGCCCGTCACCAGCAGCCCGTGTCCTGGTCGCCGGACGCCCTCCACACCCTTTACTACTTCCTGCGCTGCCCACAAATGGAGTCCATGGAGAATCCCAACTTAGATCCCCCACGCATGGCACTCAGCAAAGAGAGGTGGGAGTCATGCATGTCCGGACAAGAGCGGTTTAGATGCTCTCCAGAGTGTATCACAGGCAGTGAAGTGACCGGTCTAATCTTAGGCACTTATTTATTTTTTGGATACACCCTCAGAAAATAGGTTTGATAGTATTCTTGATTTTCCTTTCATGCATTGTGTGCTTTGATTTCCTGATCACATCTGAAATTAGACAGGATTGCATTTGCTTCATTAGATTACAAACATCCAGCCTCAGAAATTAACAAACAGGTTCTAATCAAGTGAACAGCTTTTCACAGGCCACCTTTCTTTCTAAACCATTCCTGATTCCATTGCCGTCTGCTCATTGAACTGTTAATTACAGGTGAGGAGGGGACTCCAGGTGTTAATGTTAGTCTGATAGAAGGGTTCATTGCACCTTTAGAGTGTAAATTAGCCTGAAGACTGGTGATTTAAGGGATTTTCAAGAGGTGCTAATGGTCTGTAATTCTGTTAGGGTCTCCTCAGATCTTCTTTGGGTTGCCTTTGGGGAACAATTATGGTCATTGTCTTTTTTCAGTCCTGAAACAACTGGTTGACAATATTTGAACAGCCTGCATGCAGAGTAGTATCACATTTATATTTTATTCCAATGGGTGGTAGCACTTTATAATAACTACACACTATTTAGCATTAGTAAAGCATACTAATGAGTTACTAATGAGTGTTTTTGTTGGGACAATGCTTTATAAATGATGAATTAAGTGTTTATTCATGCTTTACTAATGCTAAATAGTGTGTAGTTATTATAAAGTGCTACCCAATGGTTTGGTGTAGCAGTATACCTGATTATTTGGAAAAAAATGTCTTAGCTAATTCTTGTCTTAAAGTACGTCACAGGAAATTACGTGTCATGTTGTTGGGTTTCAGCAGATAGCGAGAAGTAACAGTGAACAGTCATTTCTCTTTCCCGCCAACATATTAGTTTAACTTGTGTGTGAGAGAAAAGTACTTGCAGTCTGCCCAAACATCTGGACCCTGTTCTCCCAGAAAAAAGACACATGCATGTATGTGTTCCAGAGTAACCATATGTTAAAAATGTCAGGGGAAAGTGCTCGTCTGTGTAAAGGTTAATTACATTTTCAAACGGATATAGGGAGGCCTATCTAAAGGTAGCACTCAAGCATACAAATGGGATGCAGCTCCCAATTAAGTGTGTGTTTCAGTTTTCTTTGGGAAATAGTTTGACATTTCTTCCACAATTAATGTTTTAACCTCTAGAAATTCATGTCTTTGTGATTATTGGGTTATGATGATTACGTAACATCTGCGAGCCATACATCTGTAAAGGTTTTTGTGATGAAATCAGCCACATATCTTACCCAAACATGCACACTTGCACACTTGCACACACACACACACACACACACACACACACACACACACACACACACACACACACACACACACACACACACACACACACACACACACACACACACACGTGTTTGCGCTCGGAGCCAGCTGGCTCCTATACATTTAATAATGAACAGACACAGCAGGAGTGAGCAAAGGTGGGCTCCTCGTTAGCATCAAAGAGAACCGAACAGCAAATATACACCCCTCTTTTCACTATCCTGGCGGTTTGTTCCAAGTCGTCAGGCGTTTTTAATGTTGGGTGTATATCAGCCTGGTTTATGTGTGCAGGATTAAATGATTTAGCATCCAGTTGCACTGTATACTTTGGAACATCTGCGACTTTCTGTTTTTCTTTCTAGACAGCTTCTGAGTTGCCTACATGTTTCTTCTCTATGTGACTGTGTGTAGTGTCTGTAAACGCACGACAGACTCAGGTGGTAGAGGAGAGCAGTGCAAACCTGCTAGTGATTACTATGTGGGTGCCTGGTAATGATACAGATTGCTCTCCTACAATGGGCCTCTTAATCTATGTGGCTCACCCTCTATTGAAAGCTGTATAAAATATTTGGTGGAAACCCAAAACCACCAAATGTGTGTGGGCCACATCATCAAACATTATAGGGAGCCTGGTAAGAGCCTTATGCCAGAATCCTCAAGACGCCCTTTTTGTTATCATCCTTAAGACCTGGTGCTTACTTGTGGCTGTTACAGATCATGTTGTATTGGAGCGTTGGGCTGCGTTGTTGAAGTGTGACACGGCAAACACTAGTGTCTGTGTCTACTTAGTTCTGCATTCACACACTCCTCTTTAAGCCACAGAAAAATAACTTTTATTAGTGCTGAAAGTCATTAACCAATCTATTTAATGGTGGAATTACCAGTCTCTCCACCCAAAAGCAGCACTTCCAAACTCTGCTGAACAGACCACCCCAACCCTTCTACATCCTTCAGCGGATGAAAGGGAGCACTAATGGGTAGATGTGTTACTGTGATAAGAAGTAGCCAGTGGAGCTCATAACCACAGATTCATCAGAAAACTTTACACACCCCCCCTCCTTTTATGGACCCTTTATGAGCGTAATCTGACTCTAGATCAGTGGTTCACCTTGACCCTCTGCACCGCATGATTGGGTCTGTTTGAAGGCCTGATTTCAGTTTCTTAAACGTGAAACCAATCACAGTGCCTTCGGGGTATAGGACACATTGGACATATGGGGCCAGTGTAGCATGTGTGATGTTGCCACCTGGGGAGAAAAGCCTTTGCGTTTCATGTTGGACAGGTAAGAGTTCATACACACCTGACCACAATTTGTAGCTGACTGTCATTTTATGACCAGCCAGGTGATGGAGAAAATGGCGCCATGATTCAGAGCTAACGTTTAAAGGTGCATGTGTGTGAACATGTGTGGGAGAGTTTGTGTGTGCGTGTGTGTGTCTAAATCCCGCTGTTCTCAGTGTGTAGCCTTAGCATGCCGGGTCAGCGGGCTAGCCAGAAGAGCTATCTAGTTTCAGTGTTAACAGGAGGCTCAGCTTTGATGTTGCACGAAGCTGAAGTTTGTGTTTCAGGCTGAGGGGCATAACCCAGACACGAGGGTCAGATGGGAGGTGTAGGGTGAGGGGGGGAGCAGTTCAGATAGAGGGTTTAAGGAAAGAAGGAGGGATGACTCGTGGGAGAGAGGCTAGAGCTGCGTGGGTGTCAGTACAGAGACATGCTCAATCTAGATGCAGTCGTTGGCTTCTGGCAAAGGTGGATATACACATGGCTTCAGCTGTTTTGTGTTGATGCACATCTTTGTGTATATCCCCTATGTCTACGACACACACACACACACACACACACACACACACACACACACACACACACACACACACACACACACACACACACACACACACACACACACACACACACACACAAAAACCCAATAGTTCTTGCCATGAAAGGAAGCACCTTGGTTATTATGCAGGGATTAGAATTTTTATGTATTTTTACTCACTACAACACAGGCTGTGAAATGCTGATTGATGAAGTAAAAGGAAGGGGAAATCTCTCTAATGGATCAATAAGCACTAAGTGTTAAAAGCTTGATACGGTTGATTGCTGCTTTAGTTATGGAGTAGTGTGTGTGCAGCGTCCATGCTTTGAAACATGCATGCAATAAAAAAGTTGGGTGGATGCCTTGTGGCATTCAGGGAGAAAGACACAAACGAAATAGACACACACAGTCCAATTTAGGGCGAGTGAAGCCCATTAAGAGGAGTATAACATTGATTCCCAAACCAGCTGCCCCTCCTCACCCCAGAAACAGGACTTTCTTCTCACTCTACACATGCAGCACATCTCCAAACTGCCAACCAACCCCCCTCTTCCTTGTGACATAACCCACTAGCCTTCCAGCCGTTTCCCAAACACTCAAATCCTTCTTATATGCACCTATCAGACCCATTTAACATTTCCCTCCTACTTCTCCTCCATCCCATCAGTCCCATGTCTGCTTGTTAGCTGTCAGGCCTGACTGACTGCTGGGTCCCTCCTCCTGACTGATCACTGACTGATAAAGTACTGAAACACCATCTGACACAATAGCTAGAAGATAAAATAGACAGAAACCGGGAAACAGGGTATCTGCAGGCTTCTAATTGTCTGAAAAAGTCCTAGATTCACATTTAAAGTTATTTTAAGCCTTTAATTATAATGCAGTCATATCTGCAATGCAGTTATTAAAGGTCAACTAACACAGACCGTTGTTAGTGATGAAATATGTAAAACAGCAGTTGGATCCAACCACAGCCATACAGTTATGAAAAGCTTTTATTTGTGATGTTAAAACAGGTTCACATATTTTGGTTATTATAATGTTGTTAAATTCATTTAAATGTTACATTTAGTGAGGTTTTCAAAAGTCTGACATCCACATTCTGAAACCTTAAAATACAACGGAGAAGATCCACTTTAGTAAAGTGACAATATACATTATTAGCAAAGCACTGATGAATAAGAGAGAGAGCGCTGTTGAACAGAAGGAGCCCGCAGGAAGCTCCTTGAAGTAAACACAGAGAGGAGAATAAATGGCACGGCAGGGGTCCCAATGCTCATTAACAGTAACTACAATACCTATAGCAAGCGCAGTAGGACTGTATGCTCGTATACTACTCATGCTTTTGCCGCCATCTGTATTCATGATATGCATTGGAGTGTTTGCATTTCCTGAGAACAAAGGTGAAGCCACCGCTAAGAATAACACCACAGCAGGAGAACGGCTGCTTTAGTATCTCATGATTACACAGAGGCAGTGTTCAAACACTCATTAACACACTAACTGAGGCTCCATAGGATCAAAAGCAAAGCAACAATAACGGGTCATTGTTCACAGGCACATATGGTAAAAGAAAAGACGAGATTAATACCGTTGTGGCGTTGCAGATAGCCGTATCACCAGTGGTTTCTAAAGGGTTTTTTTTAGGGATAAGTTGAAAGATGAGGATGATCAAGAAAGAGAGAAAGAAAAAAAAGAGCAATCAAACAAGCCAGATGACATTCAGATTGCCACATTCACACATTTTCTTCTTTTACGCCACTGCTTCTCTGCAAATAATGTAATTGTGTCTCGTTTCCTCATGATCAGGTCAATATGGTTATTTCTATTTTAATCCTTTCCTCGTCTTTTTTGTTTCACTTGGTTCTCTCTTTCCTAGAAATCCTCTATAGCAATGCCAGAGGGCTGAACCTTTATTTATCTTCCCTTTGGAAAAGCTGGTTTAAAAATAGGCTGATTATTCAGAAGACACTGCAGTATTTTGTTTATCAAACCACAGCATAAATAAAGTCACAGTTCTGTTATCATCTCCCATCACATCTCACAGACAAGGAAAGCAGCTGTTTAACTGCATCACCTGGCAACCAACCCTGATTAGTCACATATACGTAGATATACATCTGTTTTTCAACATGTCTGCTTTATATATACCAACTTTATATGGTGTGTAAAAGCTGGCAAATGTGTGTGATAAGTAGAGGCGAGGTGCTCTGTTGTGTCCTAGTGTGTGTGTGTGTGTGGGTGGTGTGGGGGGGGAATGTGACTCAATGTGTACTGGTCAGGGTATGGGGAAGTACTGCCAGTCATATATAAGTCATCTGATCGTAGACAGTTTATGAGCTCCCTCTCAACATGACTGAATCACAAGTTAAGACAACTTCCACACCGACATTGCTGCGTTCTCCTCATACATTATAGTTGAATGCAGTTTTTTTTGTACCAAACATATAGATGGATGGAGGTGTAATTATTTATATTTTCTTTTTACAGGCCATTCCTGTTGCTGCCACCTCTGATGGAGTGGATGAGAGTGGCCATAGTTCATGCTGAGCATCGCAAGAGTCTATTGGTGGACAGTGACGACGTCAGACAAACTGCCAGGCTCCTCCTCCCAGGACTGGACTGTGAACCAAGACAGCTGAAGTAAATGAGAACACACGCACAAACTCACAAGGGTTGCACTGCTTGATTTGTAGACTGGATCTGGATCTCTACTGGAAAGCAGCAGCACTATGTCTGAGTATCTGTAATACAAAAATGAACTTTAACAATACCTTCAGACAACCTAGGTTTACTGTTCCTGACAACAGTGTCATGTCTCCCTTGTATGTTCATGTGGTCATTATAGTTAGTTGAAAAGAAAGAAAACTTAATTGCTAAGACATTAGCAATTACTGTCCGCTTACTGTAACGCGGCTAAATAGCCTCTTTTAATGAAGTGAATGATTCAAGAAAATCATCAGATAATAATGTACAATGAGCCACATGGTTAAAATGTGTAGCTCTCAATGTCTGTTTAATCTGTTTTAGTGTGTTTTCTCAGACTGCTGGTTACCTCTCACAAATTGAAGGTGAACTGGTCGTTTTATTATCTTATTCTTTCTTTGTGTCTGTCTCCATCAGGCCTGAATGTTGCTTTAGCTCCTTCAAGCGTCTGGACTCCAAAGCCGCAACAGACAAGTTCCACCTGGACTTGGGTTTTCGGATGCTAAACTGTGGACGTACAGACCTCATTGGCCAAGCTATTGGTTTGCTGGGACCAGATGGGGTCAACAGCATGGACGACCAGGTACTGAACATCTGTCTCTTTGTGTATAGCGGTATAAATGGGTTTTAATATATGATGTGTGTTGAAGGGAATATTGCAACATTATCCATTTGTATCCATAGTTCGTATTTAGGTAGCACTTAATGTAATTGTTTCTCCTTTTTCATGTGTCCATTGCTCTCTTTGCTGTTCGTCACTCAGGGCATGACCCCGCTGATGTATGCCTGCGCAGCTGGAGACGAGGCCTTAGTCCAGATGTTGATCGATGCCGGGGCCAACCTTGACTTGCCGGTAAATATGCTTCAACAATGTCAACATATGTACACGTTGATTTAAATGTTGCATGTTGAGTAAACTTTTACATGTGAGAGTATGGTCTTGGTGTTGGTGTGTAGCACCCATTTGTTGCGTGCTGCCAGGTTCCACCGTGCTCCCCAAAGCACCCTTCTGTGCATCCCGATAGTCGACACTGGGCGGCCCTCACCTTCGCTGTGCTGCATGGACACATCTCCGTCGTGCAGGTTGGAAACATATGCACACATAGTAGCCACAACCAGATGTAGCTAGTGTGTGAACCTTGAATTTGACATGCGGCATGAATGGTGTACTTTTAATTCGAGGAGAATTAACCTGCTAATTAGGCACATGGAATGCAGGTTGTGCTACACAGTCCACAGCTAACTGCGGATGTGATGCTATACGCTCCAAAGTTGAGTGACAAATGTGAGGTCAGAGGCCAGGCCTTAAATGAGTTATAGGATGTCAAACAGTGCACAGTATAACAGATGTGGTGTGTATCTCCAGCTCCTGTTGGATGCAGGGGCCAACGTTGAGGGGGCCGCAGTCCGCAATGGGCAGGAGAGTACAGCAGACACCCCGTTGCAGCTGGCTTCAGCAGCAGGTGGGCAAACACTTGCATGCACACATAAAAGCACATGTACACACAAGGCACAGCTGATGTTTGTGTATTGTCAGACTGTGTGATGATCTCATTTATGGTGGGTAAATTACTATTTACTACTAAAAGTCGGCAGAAGAGAAACACGCAGAGATGAATGAATGTTGTAATGTTCTGCCAAACAACTAATAATAACTCTTTTAACTTATCTTAAACTTATTTTTACAACAATTATAAGTAACCAATTTTGTAGTGTGCTAGTTTTCATAAAGACGACCAACGGAAGCACAGGATTGAATTGTGAATGACGCGTTGGCTCGAGGAACAAGGAAATGAGAGGCTAAATGAAGGCAAAGCGAGAGCTAAGGAGTGCTGCCTGTGGTTGTTTAGAAGCCTCTGGACAGCATTCCTCTGTGGGATCAAATAAAAGCCACACATAGCTGTAGTAAAAGAGAAATGACAGTGTGTAAATAGGGCCTCATATGAATGAGTTTGTTTGTTTGAAAATGCAACATAAAGTATAATAAAACTTAATTTGTCCCTGTGGTGAAATGCAATTGTTGCAACAGTAAGTGCATTAAAGCCAGAAAGAAGACATCTAGAGTATAAAGTGCTCTAATGAATTAGAAAATAAGCAATACAAAAAACACAAACACTCAAAATAAAACCATAAAATATGTGAACAATTGTGGGGTGATATGTTAACTATTCAGAAATACAAAGTAGACTGCACCAGTGGGAAAAATACACAAGTAGAATAGATTACTAAAGTATGTCTTTGCAAACATCAAAGACATGTGTGGGTACTGGTAAAATATATCCCATTTAAATGTGTTTAGGATGTAAATCGGTATGTAATTGACTTGTTTATATGCTTCCTAGGAAACTATGAGATGGTGAGTTTGCTCCTGGCGCGAGGTGCAGACCCCTTATCGAAGACCCACGGTGGAAATGCCCTTACGTCCTCCCTCTATGAAGACATGAACTGCTTCAGTCATGCTGCCGCACATGGACACAGGTATGTGTGTCTCTCAATCTGATCTCAAAAAGACATTTTGTCGACAGATGCTGCTAGAATGCTCTGACAAAAGAAAGTAACGTTAACTCAGTCAGCACGCTGTCATAGTTGACCCAAGTCTGCATTTGTGCTTTGAGGAGAGATTCATCTCTTTCAGCATGTGGTGAAATGGCAGACCTTGATAGTTTCCGAGTATAAAAAACCTGAATTCAGGGCCTCCTATTCAGAGTCCATCTGTCTCTAAACACCAACTGGAAGCGTAAACCTCTCCACCTGTTCACTGCGTGTACGTGTGAACACAATGTAGACTCAACACTTCACATTCCACTGTGAGGGTGACAGATTATGTAATCAGAGAGGAGGGTACAGGGTCACAGAAATGGATGTATGTGGTCCAGTTTGGACATATATTAATGTTTCTTTCTGTCCTTCCCTCCTTGTCCTCTTTCTTTCCCACTTCTCCCTCCTATCTATCTTGTCAGAAACGTGCTGAGAAAGCTACTGACTCAGCCCCAGCAAGTCAAAGAGGATGTCCTGTCTCTGGAGGAGATCTTAGCTGAGGGGGTGGAGGGGGACGAGACCAGTATCTGCCCTTTCCTCCCTCTTTCCCCTCTCCCCACCCCTTCCTCTGGCCCCGGGGCCCTACCAGAGGTGGGCATAGCAAGGCTCTGCAAGGCCAGGATGAAGGCTCTGCAGGAGGCCAGCTACTACAGTGCGGAACATGGCTACCTGGATGTCACCATGGAGCTACGAGCTATGGGTACCTATCAAATGTCAGGAAGAGGATTGTCTTACTGTTCAAATTGTGACTTACCTTGAAAACCAAACAACATTTATTTTTCTTGTGACCTAGGTGTACCATGGAAACTACATGTGTGGCTGGAATCTCTGCGTTGTGCCCAGCAGCAGTCCAGGGCAGGAGTCACCCTCTCGCTCCTCAGAGAGTTCACCACGATCAAAGAAGAGGACTACTGCGAGGAGCTGGTCATCATTGGCCTGCCCCTGATGTTCAACATCCTACGTACCACCAAGGTAGCATCAAAACTCAGAGTGTCTCGGCGTCATGATATCAGCAAGACATTTAGTTAAGATGTGTGATGTAATCCCCTTTTTTCTCCTTTCCTCCAGAATGATGCCATTCTACAACAGTTGGCGACTATCTTTAGTCACTGTTTTGGTCCAGCACCTCTTCCAGCCATCCCAGGGATGAAGGCAACTCTCTCAGCACAGTTGGGTAAGAAAACTATGGTTCTTACTGTATGTGTATATGAACACACATAGCTCAGTGTTCAGAGCAGATCACAATAATAGCTTTATGTTTTAGATCACTTACTTTCATTAACTAATCTGTTGAGTATTGTTTAGTCTATAAAATATCACAAAACAGTGAAATACCCCCATCCGTCACAATTTCCTAAAATGTAGTCTGTTTACTATCACATATGATGAAAAGAGGCAGCAATTTCCCACAATTGAATAGCTGGCATTTTTGTTTAAATATGTACTTCAAGGCTTAATCAAATAGTAATTTTCCTTTGATTAACTACTAATTAAGAAATCATTTTAACTCTATATATTTCTGAAAAGAGGTTGCGTTATGCAAACACTTTTAGATAGAATTGACCAAAACAATGTGAAAAGCCCTGAACATACTCAGCATCTTAATTGAGCCAAGTACAAGTGCACAGCTTGAAATTAGAGATTTGTTTGCACCATAATGTTCTGCACACTCAATAACTACAACCTCATATTGAGTTTTCTGTAAATGCAAATTAATATCTGACTGCATTCAGGGATTGCTTAGCCGATTCTATAATGTGTGGGTTTGGCATTAAAAACGTCCCACAGACGTGGGTTAAGCTGATGCCAAACACATCGGACAAGGTTTTGAAATCAAGGTATTAACCAGCCAAGGCAATCCTTTTCTCTGGCTGTATGCACAACTGCAAATGAGTATTTTTCTATTTAGCTGAAGTCATAAAAAAAGTTTTCCAAAGATATTGTACCATGTGAGTGAAAAGGCTAAACATTTTCACAATTGGGAAGCTCGACCTAGACAAAGCAGAGGATTTAGACACAATCAGGATGCATCTGCATTCAAGACCGAACAAAGCTCTGGTTTCCTTAATATGTGCCAGTGTAATATTGGACCAGTGGCCAGACAGGTTTCCTTGTCACTAAAAGGTTATCCCGGGAATGGAGTTGTAAGGAGGTCCTGGTATGTTTTCCTACAGACCCTCATTTCCTGAATAACCAGGAGATGTCAGATGTGACGTTTGTGGTGGAGGGGAAGCCGTTCTATGGCCACAGAGTCCTGCTGATCACAGCTTCTGACAGGTGAGTCCAGACAAGTTCCCACTGGGCAGCATGATACATACTGAGCATTTAAAATCCTAGAGGGGTTTGACACGGATACTTGCTTTCTTTTAGATTCAAGTCTCTGCTGGCATGCTGTGGATCAGATGGAAGCCACAACAAGGAGATTGAGATCAGTGGCATCAAGTACAACATTTTCCAGGTAACAAATATACTCTTTATTTCCTGATTTTCAAGAATACTACCCAAAGTACGCAATCAATATTGATGGAATAAACTGGAGACAGATGTACTGCATATGACAAAACATGTACATTAATTAGTTCAACTATGGGACAGACTTTTTTTCTAAACAAGACCTTTGACCTCTCTGCAGATGATGATGTCATACCTGTACTGTGGAGGAACAGAGTCACTGAGAACTATTGTGCCTGATTTGCTGGAGGTGAGAATCGCTAAACAGATACTATACCATCTATATGAGTAGCGGTATGAAACATTTTACTGACAAATTGTAGGATTTCATCCTGGTTTAGGAGACTGGTGAATATTCAGTGTTTATGTGTGTCTCTATGTCTTTATCAATACGCTGGTTGTCCTTTACTGCTGTATCCAAGTTTTAGATTTTTTTTATGTTAGTGTATCAAATTTAAGACATTTGTTTGTGATTTCTCCGGCAGTTGTTGTCAGCTGCTAGTCTGTTCCAGCTGGGGGTGCTACAGAGACACTGTGAACTCATCTGCTCGCGGCTCATCAATCTGGATAATGCAGTCAGCGTCTACAAAACAGCCAAGGTGACAAGCACACTGAGACGTTTGGATCATATTGAGATGTTACGTGAACTATTAGAAGAGAAACTTTATTATAGAGCAGATATTTGCTCTTTTGTTAAATTCTTCAGTTTAATAAGTGAGAGGATTCTCATTTCACATCCAATTTACGTCACAAAAGGGCCACCATGTTACATGATTCATTTCCTAAATTCTACATTGGAAAGCAGTATTGTTGACACTTTACATCTATAACTGTGTCTTCTCTTTCCCCAGACCCACGGTTCGTTGGAGCTGAGCTCATTCTGTGAAGGCTACTTCTTGCAGCAGATGCCTGCTCTACTGGAGAGAGAGGGCTTCAGGAGCCTGCTGCTGGGACCCCCCGCGGCCCGGCAAGGAAACAACACTTCTACGCTGCTTCACAGCCGGGGAGAATCACCTCTCGAGGAGCTGGAGGTCACCCTGGCTCAACGACTACGCTCTCTCTGCGTCACCTCCCGAGTCTGAGGAAAGAAGACAGAAATAAGAATGTGGCAGTTGGCGTTGAAGTTTCATCTCATCACTGATCAGATGTTAAAGACGCTGTTTAAATGGTTTGAGTGCAGATGTTTTCTTAGTGACACTTGATACTATCTCTGGTGACAAGCAACTTCCACAGTGATTTGACACTGGGACACCGATCAGTGAGTTATTCGACAGCAGTTGCTCTGCTCTACGGACAATTCCGCATTTCATATTTCGTGCCAGGCACACGATCTTGAATTTATTGCAGTGTACAACATGTTTATGAAGAAGAAAATTGGACACTGTGATGTTTTTTTCCAAGGCTCTGGAAGCTTAAAAGAGAAGCAACAGATGGACGTAACAGGTGGGAACTCTGAATTATGAAACACTGCTGCCCTCTACTGGACAAAACTGGCAAAATAAACATTTGCTTTGGAGGAATGGGATCAACGACTGAATCAAGTGAGGCAGCCATGCTGGACTTTTGGCTTTGTCCTGTTCAGACTAATAATGCAGAGTGGGAGGGTAAAGGTAAACTTGGTGCCTCCAACATTGATGTAAACTTTGGATTAACAAATGTACTTTTTATGTATTTTTTATGTTTTTATTTTTTTAAAGGTATTATCGACGAAACAAAACACTTTCTAAAGAGTTGGATGGACATTTTCTATTTAATGAGAAAAAAAGATGTGAGAGTATTTAACGGGGTGTTCCCTTTTTATTTTGTTTTTAATCCAAGCAAATTATTAATATTATTGATGAAAAGTTGCTTTTGTGTAGCTGTTTTTCCAGGTACACTCTAACAGTTGATTAAGCTCATGTATGCTGAGGTTTAATGCTTCTTTACAGGTACAGCAGCAGAATCCAACATGGGATTTGGAATACATTAAGTCTGTTTTAATGCTAAAAATTGTAATAAACCTGGGAAACAAGTTTGGTCAGTTTCACTGGTGCATACTATTCCAAATATTGTACTGCTATCTGTTGTGTGGGTTTGTGTAGATTTACCTGAAGTCCAGGACAACTCAGACTTGCAACGGCACAGATCTACTTCATAAATGTGCATCAAAATACATCAAAAGATGAAATTAAACACATTTGGTAACACTTATCATGAAAGTCATCATAAGCACATTGTATTTACAAGGCTTATATGAATGTTTTTAATCATGTATGACATTTTATACCAATATTTTAAAGTATTTTAATCGTTGGACATAGTATATTATAAGTTCAGTATTTATAATGCGTTATACTGCCATGCCATAGTGTCAACAGTGATTGAAAGAAGAATTTGATCGCTAAATTATGCTGCAGGTAATAACTAGCATAATTTAAGACACCTATAAAGATACATTGAAAACTGGTCTAAATTTACCTTTAACTTGACCTAAAATGAAATCAAGTTTCTGCAGAATAACCACCCAGCTTTATCTTAAATAAGGTGCTGGAAGCATCAAAAAGCTCAAACTGAGAATAGATATCAGCACACGTAGATCTATGGAGAACACACTTTAAATCATATGTTTTTTAAATGGAACAATGTTTGACAAACATCAATAACATGCTATTATGAGCTTTAAGTAAAGTGACTTATGAGCAGTATTTACTGGTTGTGTAAAGCAAAACGTTTTTTCAATGATTATAAAAGTCGCACTTGACGCTGCACTCAAGTCGCTCCAAAGATGCCTCATTGGCCTCTGGCTCGCACGACAACGTCACCGCCATATTGGACCGGGAGAGACTGGCCTGTAGACGAATAGCCTGCTGCCTTTTGTCTTGATAAAAAAGCTGTATAAATTGTATATCTCTCAACGTACTTGATTTATATTCAAGAGATAATCATATAAGCCGAGTAACGTTAAGTTAACTCTTCCTAAAACCTTTGGTGACAAAGTATTACATTACTGCTTTAGGGTTAATGGATCACCGGTCTCAATTAGCATCAGTAGGTAATTATTAAAAGGTCGATCATTTTTTACATAAGCATAAAAAATAGTCATACAGCATGTCGACAAATAAGACATGGTAGAGTATGCTGAAGTCATAAAAACGTCATACGTCGAAAAAAAAAAAAAAGTATGTTTTTGTTTTATGTTTTTAATTCTAGGTGCAGCTCCCTGTCAGTCAGTCTCAGTCTCAGTAATTATATTAAAAAGGCACAGTGAGTCTAAAAATATATAGTATATAGTATGAAAAAGTTGTATATTATATTTCCTAAAATATTGTTAAAAAGTCAGCAGTAAAAATGACTTTTCAGGCAAACGTCAATTATAACGCTATCATGATCATGTTCATTTGGAATCTCTTGTAAAATGTAGCTCTTGGCATGAAACTTGAATAAATAAAGCTGTTTTCACAGCAATATAAAATTGATATTAGAGAGGGAAAAATGACCACATTTTTACACTAGCACCAAGCAGCTTGTAATCTACTAAAAAAATACTACTAATATCAAGCTTGTTTTTTAATCCAAGCAAATAAATAAAATCACACTCATTTTAATTGTGTGTTTTATGTAAATAACCATTATATAAGACATGAACAAAGTAAAAGGATAACATTTAGAATTTTTGACCGTTTACACTGACTTCGGGACTGCTGAATATATTTTTCGGGTCCGTTTCAGAAATCAAAATCGGCCAAGGAAATTGCAATCATTGCATCTCTAGTTGCGTACAACGTGCACACACTTCTGCACTTCACCGCAACTCAGCTGCTGCTTTGTTGGAAGGCAGCTTGGTGAGTTTGATTTGTTTTGGCAAGATTGTAAGATGTGTCTTATACAACAACTTTGAGATGATTGCCTCCATACATCAACACTTGTTTTGGGGTTTAGCTGAAATTTGGTTGCTTTGCAGCACTTAATATTTTTTATTATTAAAAAACCATAACCCTATGGTTTACACAATGGACATTTACTCTAGGTCCACACTTATATACACCCATACATGTACAAAGAAGGAAAACAAACACAGCATAACTTAATGAGTTTATTTGTTTCAGCACTGTAGATGCTCACAGTTATTTTATATGGGGATTACATCAGTCAGTTTTGTTCCTGCTCTGTCAAAAGACCGCTCTGGTCCTCAGAATCATCAGATGTCCTTGGTGCTGCTAGCTTCCCATTTAAAAAAACAGAAAGGAAAGTGAACGATAGGGTATTGCTTTGTGTTTGTGTACTGATATCCCCTCACTGTGTCTCTTCTACCACCAGGTAGAGAGAGCAGACATCCCAGCCTTCCAGGGAGAGGTACAGAGTAAAGGAAGCATCGTTCAAAACTTTGTGCTCAAAATAAGAGGAGGAGGTAGGGAAAGATTAGTGGGATTGAAGGAACAATAAAAAAGAAGGCCAGAAATAAAAGCAGAGGGGGTAAGAATTAGGGGATAGAGAGGAGATTTAAAACGTTAAAAGGTAATTTTGTGGAAAGAGAATTGATGAAGGCTGAGAGAAGGAGTGAGTTTGGCATGGAACATGAACACTAAAGCCATGCAAAGAAAAGCTCATGTTTGACATGCACACAGCACTACAGACTAAAAGCATAGAGCAGGAATCTCCAGCATGGTTGAGAAGACAATCAACCCCCACGGGTTGTCTGTATATTTACAAAAAGAAGAAGTAGATTGGGATCTGTAGAGTCCTTCTCTTCAGGCCCAGCCTACACGCACAATAATATGAAACTGACAAATATCAATAGAAGAGCATATTCCCTCTCCAAAAAGAGGCTAAGTCTACATTCTTAAATTACTGGTAAATGTTTTTTTTTTCAAGAGTTCCCACAAGTTCTCTTTCCCTCTACAGAGAGGTCAGGGAAAAAGAGAATTTGTTACTCGATGTTCACATAATTCTGTTAAATGTAGACCAAAACTAAAGAAAAAAAGGTATTTTTTTTCTTCAAATGTTGCCCCATTTACGAACACACAAGAGGGTAATAAATAACATTCAACTGACCTAACAGCTTTGTTCATATAAATAGCCAAGTTATAATAAATTAGGAAATCAAACAGTGTGATGGAGAAACGTGAATAAATAAGGACAGAAATACAAAAATATCCACAATTGCATTTGTCACGTCATCATTTTTTTGTTCCTCTACTTCTACTGCTGGTAAGTGAGGCTAAGAGAGAGGTATAAATGGAAAACCAAAGACAAAGTGCTGCAAATAACACAAACAGGAATGTGTTGATCATAATTAGTTCAATCAAACAAGGACATAAATGATCATGTAACAAAAATACACAGAATAATTTAAAATTACAGTATGTGGCAGGCGCAGGTTTAGCAACCTGACCCTATGGTATCTAAACATAGTGTCACAACTAGACATTTCATTTTTTTATACATAAGAAATGATATCAGTCTGTACAACAGAATAGATCATTCATTTTAAATACCCAAATACCCACCCTCGTCCCTCCCCTCTACCCCAAATAATCACATCATCTCCCCTCTGCCCTGCCCTGCTCACACCCAGCTCCTCTCTGAAATCACAATTCCAGTTCATTTGCAGCAATAGTGTTAAGTCTAATAAAGTCAGTATTTTAAACCCAGTTTTTCACAAAGTAAGTACATTAAAAAGCAAACAAATACAATCCAGCAAACATCCGCGTCGGCCGTTTTGGGCGTTCTACAAAACATCTCCCCCTTCTCTCCTCTTCTGAATCAGTCAGTCTTCTTTTTGTCGTTGTTCATGTTCTTGTTAATACATCCCAGAGTTTTCTGTGCAAACTGGACCTGTGCATGTAAGCATGTGTTTTGTGTGTGTAGTGTCTTTTTGTAAAATACTTTTCATAGTGATGAATACTCCTTGAAAGGAAAGGGGCGGCTTGGTTCGGGAAGTGTGCGTTTTTTGTTTCATTATGATTAGCTGTGCACATGCGCGTGTCTGCGTGTTCCTAAAATGGGGGGAACACAAAAGGTATTTTCATCTACTTCTACTGATGGCTGCCAGAGGTGGAGAAGGGGCGCAGAGGGAGATGAAGGTAGAAGTCGGCGTGAAGGGGTCTGTTTCCATGGTAACCCCCCACCCTTTTCAGCGCACCTCTAATAAAACGTCCTCCGTCAACAAACGTCCATCTCTATCGGCATGCTCGGGGGGTGGAAGGGTGGTCGAGGGAAGGCGAACAGAGCAGGGTGCTGGAGGCGGGGCTTAATAGGTTTTCTGGATAATTCCTGGTATCAGAAACAAGTCAGGTCATCACACAGGTTATCAGAGCAAAGGTCATAGACGATTAGATGGTTGAGGTAGAGGGGGGGATGATGATGGTGGATGCTAACGGTAATGAGAAAGGGAGTGGAAGGACTGATGTGTGTGTGTGTGTGTGTGTTTGTCATGTAGGTGCAGTATGCTGTTTATAAAATATTACTTTGATTCTCTTAATATATTTCTATCTATATAAAGTAGTTTTATACAAAAAGAATGTACACAACTTATTATGTACACCTAGTTATGTACAAATATTCTCTCTCTGTGCCACTGGTTTATAGTGATACTGGGATGGGTTTTAGCACTGGCTCGACTACACAGCCTCTCGATCTAAGACTCCTCCTGTGTCCCCAAAGATGCCACCGACAACTTGACTCTGTCTCGGCCCGCGGCGGGGCATTTGGTGTCATTATTTTCTGGCTCGTGCCTCCGGACGTGAATGGGCGAGGGGCAGTGCTTGGTGGGCGTGCCAGACGGGTAGGGCACCTGTCCGTTCTTCTCGTCTGAAAAAAGTTGGTTTATTACGTCAAAGAAGTTACTCAATGGGCTGCCTAGGTACACAGACGGGGGGGGGGGACAAAAAAGGGGAAAAGAGAGAAGAAAGAGAACAAACAAACTAATGAACAATGATGTTCACAGGACAGAGACGAGGCTACACGTAAGACAGAACAAGCAGAGGCGAGGATGACTGACAGACACAGCGAGGATGTCAGGACGATAAACCATGCACATGTAACAGCACAACCCATGAAAACACACAAGAGCCATTCAATCTCAAACTAGAAATTAAAGCAAATAGGGGCGCTGACCAGAGTCAGCATCGGCTTCTGTAGCCGGATACTACAGGAAACTTCTTCAATGGGTAAACTGTGCGATGCAGAAAGAGGAAGCGGGGCGTGTCATCTGTGTGAGTCGGTGCCCAAGCAGTTTGGGACAGCCAGAAGCCGGGCAGATGATGGAAGGTGGATAATGAGAACGCTGGTCGTCTCAAGGCAACGTTGCCCGTGAAGGATAATGAGTCTCTGTCTCCTCTCCTTTTGCTAAACCTAACTGTTTGTGGAGATTTCGCAGGCTTCATTATAACACTGATGTTGAGGCTGTCTACCTTGTGGCCACTGTAAGAGAAGTGCATCTAACACAGTAATGTTTGGAGGAAAGAGACAACCTTTGATCAACACATTTCTACACTTCAGTTCAGAGTTTTACACTGTCGCTAACGATTAAACCTGGACAAAGACATCAAACACGCCGGGTGGCTACATTATCATTGTGCCAACTCTTTGAAGTAAGAAAAAGTCCAGCTCATGCTGTGTGCTGAATAAAATGGGTGAATATGCTAAATAACACAAGTTTATATCTTTCTAACTGTTATTGCTGAGTTTGTGTTTTGTGTGTGTGTGCGCGTCATAGAGTATGCATGCAAATGATCTTTCTGCAGTGCCCCACTGCAGGTGAAGTGGGAAGGACACAAAACATGAGAAAAGGAGCAAATAAAGAGTCAGAGTTCTTTTTGTTGAGGGCCATTGCACAGCGCAACTATGAAAACTCTCAGTCACAAGTTTATGTGAATAGGTGGCAGAAGATGCATTTGCACAATAGAGTCCTTTGGGCCGACAAATGAACAGTGACAGCATCGGCAGGGCTGCTGCACAGACGACAAAACGCACACTCACACACTGGACCTGAGAGTCTGTGTCTGTGTATCTGCACTAAAAGACTGTCGGAAAGTGGAATTTCTCTGACAATATGCACATGCTGCCAGTGTTAAGACAGCAGCAATTCGGCAAACTTCATCTAATCGTGAATGTGTTTGTGTGTTGCCCATGTGTGTGTGTCTGTGTGTAGAAGCGCAAATGTGCCACAGTTGGCTTCGCCTGCTCCATTATCCTGCTGGAAAATGGTTGCAGCCAATTTCTCTGAAATGTTCCCTCTTTCCCTTCTCATGTGTGCATACTTTCCCCATTTACTCACTTCACTCCGCCCCAAATCTGCACATTTCCAAAAATGGCAGGAAAACTCATGAATCTTAATGATCTCGCCTGCTTCATAAAACGGAGACAGTGACCTCTAAATGAATGGTTCTGCTCTGCAGTCCTAAAGTATGCTACACTCCTTTTATTGTTCCACGCCCTCCTATTGTCTTCCTAAGCTGGGCTCCCAGGTATGCGTCTGTTAAGGGTGATTAGGCGACATAATGACCAAGACTTGATGAAGCCTTTTGTTTGACACACATTGGTATGCAAAGCCAATTTAATTCTTAATTACAGCCAGTGACCTTCTGAAAAGGCCCTGTGGTCAGGTAGCACACAAAGTGTGTTAGGAGGTCACAAGGAAGTAGGGAGGTGGAGGAAATTGAGTTTAACACATTTTTTCAAATTACTGATAAGTACACGTTGACCTGTTTTAAGATTTATATTACGGTGAGCGATACTCTGATGGTGTAAGGGCATGAAATTAATTTAGACAGCGTATAATTATTTAGGTTTTTTGTCATATTTTCAGTACCCTCTTATTGATAAATGGTTCTCATATTATACATAGTACATATCTGCTGCTGAAAACCCCCTCAGCAGTCATTTGAACCTAATGTAATATAATTTATTCTAATTTCAAACTTCAGTCTGTTAATAAGCCTAAACATGAAATATCAGAAGTAATTGGAAAACCTAGTGAGGTAAGATAATCACAACAGCTGCGATAACTGCTGTTCATTGCTCAGTGCCAGTGAGAGACATATTGCCTAAAAACCACAGTGCAAAGATACAGCTCACACTCGCAACTTATGGGAACAGACCAAAAGCTGTATGATGGCAAGGTGACTGTTCAAAAAAGTCCGACATGGAATTGGAAATGGATTTAAAGGGTTAAAGACACAAACATAGAGACATCGCTTTTATGATTCACGCATGAGATGAAATTGACATCCCAAGAACTCAGCACACCTGATAAAAACGGTGTATTTCAGGCTGGTGGCGTTTCCCCATGTGACCAGCAAGTGGAGCTGTTGTCAAGACGATGACGACTAAGACGCACTCAAACAGAGCAGTGATTCACGAGGAAGGACATGCTAAGAGCAGACGGGGAGGAGTGGGGTCCCTATTTCTCTCTTCTTTTCCTTTTTGTCTTCCAGGCTGTGTGCTGAGCGAAAAGGACGTAGCCACACTGGGGAAAGAATGGACTTACAGGTCCAGTGCCTCAACATCAACCCCACAACTCATGAGATGATGGAGGGATATTTAAATTACGTCTCAAAGTTCACAGGTGAACGGTTAGGTGGGGATTGAGGTCACCCGTCAGAGGTTTTTTATCTCTCCTTGGTGCCTTTGGAGGCGCCAAAAGAGGCTGGTGGACAAGGGAAAACAGGTGGAGGAGGTCCTATTGTACAAGTACCCAGAGAGAGAGAGAGAAAGAGAGAGAGAAAGCAGGTGTGGTGTCACAGTGCGGTGCAGTGCATTGTGGGAGTGCGTTGAGGTGCAGTGGTGTTGCCATGGTGACAAGCTCCGACGATCAGTCTTGGAAGTAGGAGTAACAGAATGCAAATCAGCTTACCCTACCTCCACTCTAATCTTCACTGCCAGGCCAACGAGACAACATTTGACCCGCAGTCGGTGCTTGAGAGCAACTCCCACTCTTTCATGGCAGCGAGGCGCGGGCATGCAAAGGAAGCCGTTTTGAGAACCGGTTCAGGGATTTCAAGCACGGGGGAAGAGGAAGGCAGGATTTAGCTTAGCTTCAGCGGTGAGAGTGGTTCGTGTGGGGGTGTGATGGGCGGATGGGCGGATGAGGCGGTGGGGGTAAGGGTGGAGAGGTTTTGGATAAGATTTTGAAATATTTTTCTTTTGAAAGGAGGAGTTCCTACTCACCAGACAGCTGTTGGACCCCTGGCTGGTCATGCGTGCTTAACAACTGGCTCTGAATCGTCTCCACTACTCGCTTAAAGCGCCGACTGGGTCCTAAACACAGCCACACGGACAGGACATATTTGTTGCAAAACAATCTACAGGTCGCAGCACAAAGGCAGACTTTAGGCAGACAGATTCATTAAGAGAAGAAAAAGTAAGGGTGTGCATTGTGTGAAATGTGAGCTGGAGAAGCTGCAGAGAGCCTGAGATGATACATGGAGGCTAGAGAGGGGTGTTACTGTAAGCTCCTGTTGTATACCTGCTGTATACAGTATGGGACAGGGACGAACCAGCAGGCTATTACACTCCATTCTGCTCAAATGTGTGTGTGAGTGAGAAAGAGAGTGAGAGAGAGCATGCATGTGTTCCTGCAAGACTAAGCATGCACACATGATTGCTTAGTATGTAATCTTGCATAGCCAGACCTCATCTTCTAACACTCAGAGAGGTTTGGGGGGGAAATCTTATCAAGCATTCAGGACTGCAAAAAACCTTAGGCAGCCTTTCTTTTTGGCAGTGAGTTTTTTTGAGTGTGACAGCATTCCACTCGACATGCAAGGGATACTTTTCCACACTTTTCAAAGTGACTTGTGACTTTGATTTCCCTAGACCTCGGTAAGACAGATGAGATGGAATGCTGTTTATTCAAGATCCCATAATGTGTACTGGGACCCTACCCTCTTCTAATTGGCTCACAGACCTGCGGTTCCCAGATGTTGGGTTTGCACCTGGTTCATTGTGCCCAATGCTTGCAGGATTAGCGGGTAGAGAAAATGAGGGTGAGGAGCTTGGTGTGAGATGACAGTGTCCTGACCTGAGAGCAGGGTGAAGGTGACAGAGTAGATGCCGTTCTCCTTCGTGGCCGCTGTGCTCTCCGTGTAGGTGATATCAACCTGGAATTTGACCGGCTTCTGGAAGACTGTTGGGCCGGCTGTGGACTTGTACTCTGCTCGGAAACTGGTCTGGGAGATCACACTGTGGCTCAGGCTGGGGATCTGGGAGAAAGGAAGAAGAGCATTGAGTAAAGGCAAAATGGACAAAGAAAAAGAAAAATATGTAGTAAAAAAAAGGTGAGTAATGGGATTATACATAGGGAGCATTGATGTTACTTTATTTTTCACACCTCGTAAACGACAAGGTGAATACACCCTCATTAAAATACTCTCCACATACTACGAGCCACAGTTGGAACTCTAAGGAGATTAATGCCTCGTGGAGTAGCCATGCATGCCAGGGAGACTTAAGCTAATGTAATCTTGAGTCATCCAACAACATTGCACTCTCCCACCTAAAATGAATTTGTATGCACAATGAACAGGTGAGCTCTGAAATCGTCACGTTTCGCCATAGTGCTGGAGAGGGTTTGACATTCCATTAATACGAGTGTGCCGAGAGGTATAATTCCACTGATTCAGGTGTCAATCTCCTGTCTGGAATACCAGCTTGCATAACCCAGAGGGGAACAGAGCTACCTCCAAGGATGGGGACACTGATTTGACATTGACCTGCACTGGCAGAGTTTGCATTTATTGAGACTTTGTTAAATTTAACAGGGGTGAGGGTAGGTTTTGTTCAATTATGTACACTGAATATCAACCCACTGCTGAACGTTTGTTGATACAGATTCTGCCGCGCTTGCTGGGAAACCCTGATTATAAAACACCCCACACACCAAGATACAATTCACACTATCTCTCAATTTCTCTCACTACCCATCTAAATATACACTTAAACACACACACATGCTCAATAAACGATATAGAGGGCAAAGCATCTATATGCTAATGATCAATGCTCTCTGTTGATTTTCTATTGACCTCAAGTGAGTCTGCAGTCAGAGAGAAAACAGAAGCACTGAACACAAGCAGTTTCCTGAATTGCTACATAAATCAGAAGCATGTTAGCAAACACTCTAAGCCTGCCGCATAGCATTGCCAATCACCGGTGCTGTTAGAAAAGGCAACGTCCTGCAACAGCAGATGCACAGGTAATACTGCTGCATATTCAGATTTACAGAGAAAAGTTGTGGTACAGGGATCTGGTGGGAGTAGAGGCAGGGATGAAGTAAGGAAGGAAGACACTGTGAGTGTGTACCGAGAGAAAGGCTTGAACGATGTCTGCCTTGATGGAGCTGAGAGGCTTGTCTTTAATGACAATGAAGATCTGCTCCTCTTTTTCCAGGTTGATGAAGTTACCAAACCAGGATTTTTTGGCAAGTCTGTGGGGAAAAGACAGGAAGAAAAAAACAGTTTGTCAGCTGTACGTTTATATTCTATTGTCTTCGTTTTGCTTCCTTGTTAAAACCAACCCTTCAAACCATACATCTATCCATCCATAAAAATGAAGAGCTGGTGAAGATATCTCTCTCTCTCTCTCTCTCTCTCTCTCTCTCTCTCTCTCTCTCTTTCTCTCTCTCTCTCTCTCTCTCTCTCTCTCTCTCTCTCTCTTTCTCTCTCTCTCTCTCTCTCTCTCAAAATGGAAAGGAGCAAACGGAGGATACCCTGAGGGAAATAAGCTAAGGGAGAAAAGTTTTCTGAAACTTCACCTTATGTGCAAATATGTGGTATGTGTTAATGCATATGTATGTATGTATGATGTAGAGACAATTGAGCCTCTATGTGAACAGAACTGTAGGTCCAGAAAGGTTGAGGTAGATGAAATCACCACTGGCCAAAGTATACTTACACCCACTAATAAGCCATATGGACTCCGGTTCTGTGGCATATTAATATAAAAAAATCTTTTCCAGCCATCTCTCCAACTCCTTCCAGCCAGGATGTTCTTCTCAACCAGGTGGAAATGGCCAAGCCAGAGAGCCAGCCATATGTAGGCCAACTTTGAGTTATCAGGCCCCTGGGAGCGCAACAACATCACACAGGCTACCTTACCTCCCTCATAACCAACCCAATACCTCCTGCTACGCTGCTGCTTCTCCAGCCCAGACCAGACCTGAGATCATTACAGGGAACTCGACAGGCACAAATCAAACATTCACGGATGTAACTCTTTCCAAATCATCATGCTATCAAAAACCAGCCTGTTTGAGCCAATGACTGAGGGGATGACAGGCTATGCATAGTGATGAAAGTGGTGGTATAGTATCAACTCACTCTGGGGAAGACTCTGGTGTGAGGCTGGACATCTCCTCTTGTGTGGGAACTGTGGAAGCAAGGTTAAAGTTCAGAAAAAAGAGAAAGATAAGAAGTAAATTTACGATTTAAGGAGGGGTGAAATTAACACAAGATAATTCAGAGTTTACCATAGAAATGTGCTGGAATGTCAGTACCTTGAAGTTTTCTGCGGTGGAAGCGTGGTGAGCCCAGGAAGCTGTTTTTGATGGAGTTGAGGCGTGTCCTCCAAGGCATGCCTCCGATGGAAGGGCTGGGGGGCGGCGTGGGGTTGGGGGTCCCGGCCGGGCTGTCCTTGGGAGTGTGCACCGGAGTGCCCTTTGGGGTGGGGAGGGGGCTGCCTCGAGGGGAGGGGTGAGGTGTAACCTGTATGAGCGGGATAGATTTGGGCTGGTGGTCAGAGAATGAAGAAAGCACCGGCACCACGGGGTGGAAGTGGTGTAACCGGATGGGCGACAGGGGCACCGCTGGACTGAAGGTCACAGAGAGCTGGGGGTTGGTAGTAAAATGGGACCGCCGTACCTGGGGGCTATTTGGGAATGGAACACTGGAGATGAAGGATGGGGAAAAGGGTGACGGTGAGGAAGGAGAAGTAGGGGTTGGGGGCACCGAGGCAGAGGGTGGATGTAATGGGAGTTGGCAGGGACTTGATGGCTCGGATTTGGCTGCAGATGCTGGATCTGAGTTTTCGAGGAGCGGGTTGGATCGTGTGGCTTGGAGGGGCTTGGGGAGAACTTTGGGCTTGGTGGGGAATGTCTGCGTCTTGTTGAGTGCTGCCGGCAGGGGCTCACTGTTTGGAGCGAGTGAATTTGGGGTGGAGATACGGGGCCCTGTGCGATTGGGGACGGGCTCAGGGGATGGGCAGGGGCTTGTATTAGGGGACTGCGACAAGTCTGGGGACTGAGGCGGTACACAGAACTTTCTGACAGGCTGGAGTGAGAGGACACAGTGTGAAGACACGCAGCACGATTACAGCCAAGGGCCAGAGCAGGTGGAGAAGGAGAAGAAAACAAAGCAATACAAAGGGACACATGCAGGCACACAAGCACATAGATGAGACATAAAAGTGTAGCAAAACAAACAACCACACATCCAGAAGGAAGAGGCAGACAAATAATATGGAGGCAGGTAAGATGTGTGCATACACGGGAGAGAAAGAGGCATTGGCAAAAAAGAAAGACAGAAAAGAAAAGAAACATGCAGTTAGACCATTCAGTGACTCATGTCAAAAGAAAACATAAATGAAATGGGAACAACAAGAACAGCAAGCAATACACACGATTAAATACATTTAAAAAAGAGTAAAAGATGGATTTAACCTATGTAAAACATAGGTTAAATGCTGGCAGAGAAAAGCAAGCAGACACTGACATGTGTGAGAGACAAAAGGCCAGCTGTGAGGGCAAGTTGGGCTGTCTCAATATCAGGAGGAACAGCATTATGGTATCTCTGCTGTAAGGTTTATTGATCAGTTTGATTTGTAATTGTAAAATTGCAGCCACAATGGTGCACTGATAAACTATTTTTCTTGGATGCCTCCCCTTTTTCCAGACACAAATCTGAAAAAATAACCCCACACGGAGCCTCTCCTTAAGAGCACAATCCAGGCTTTGCTAGGTCTGAGAAATCTATTTCCCTTTCAGATCAGCCTGACAGAACCTGTGTGGCGCGAGGAGCTCGTTTTAGGATCCTGGCTAATCCCGATCCTTCTCAGGTTAGTCAGCTGGAAAAGTTTACCACAAGCTCCCCAGCTCTGAGCAAGAAAAGTTGGATTTTCTGAAGCATTCCTGGAGCTGGATTTCCAAAGAGCTCAGACCACAGAAAGCAAAAGCAGGGATAATACGCAGATAGGCTAGAGAGAGAAGAAGCTTTTAGGAGAAGGTACGGTAGTTTGCTGTGCTGTGACGTCCCTCGAGGAAGTTCATCAGCATGTTTTACTTAACAGAAATATCCAACGATATCGACACATGGAAAGTCTGAATGAACACCGGATAAGAGGAGATTATCATAGTGGATCCCTGCTGACCACAAAACGCAAAGGTAGATCTGAACTGTGAATTAAAACTTAAGGAGAGGAAAAATAAGCTATATCTCAGACTAATAATAAAGAGGAAAAGTCCACTGTATTGCATGTGCGGAGAGATACAGCCATAACACTTTCATAATGAATGTGCTGTGCATTTGTCAGAAGCCTCGGGCGATGTAGCTGTAACGAGCGTCTTTAGATCAGCAGGAGTTTAATCTAATCCCTGAACATGAACAACTAGATAAATGAGAACTGGGTTAACAGGTGTGTGTCGCCAAGTGTATGTGTGTGTCTGAAAGTACATAGAGGGTCGTGACTTACCCGTGGGCTGCTGAGTGGGCTGGTGGAGAGGCCAGAGGAGGCTCCACTAATAGACCGAGACCTGTGGCACAAACACGCACAAACACACACAGGGGCAGAGGCAATTTGTTGGATCAGCATGTGTACCTGTTACAGGTTTCAGTAAACACAGGTGGAGGTGAGAGCTTGGAGGTCACAAGTTGCACACAGTTAGAAAGCGTCACAGTATATGTCACCAATCATACCAAGCACAGTAGTTGCAATCAAGCCCTTTGCAAACACAACACATATTCCCACAAAGACAGTAAAAGCATGGAAACACAGTAAAAGCACCGACTTGACAACATACATTTCTAGCATTGACTAGCAGCAATTGGTCTCAAACCAACTGAGCTCAAACTTTGGTCTTCAAATATGCTTATTTGACTGTGGCTTCTCCCACGAATCTGTAGGTTGCTTTCCACAGATTAGCATTCAAATTAGATCTCCGACCCGTCTAAAGTCTGGTCATTAAACAAACATGCTGAGTTTTAGGCCTTAGCACTGGATCAGTAGAAAATATCTTGAGGGGGGAAATGAAGTGGGACATTTGGTTGAGTGCCATTTGTCATGTTGTTCTTTTCCCCCGCAGATGCCGTCAATAACCCCTATGAGCAGAGCCCTGCTCAGAAATGAACAATCACAGGACAATCTGTCTCCATCAAGTGCCCACGCACACACACACGCACACACACACACACACATACACAACACACACACAACAGAGCCCGTCAACACTTGGAAACACCAGCTGCTCACTGTCACAACACTGTTCCTTTTTGTCATTCAATCTAACAATACCCCTCTCCCCCCTCTTTTGCTTTTAGCATTGATGCATTTGTGAACATGTGGCCAAGCCTACAGATCTTTTGTCTCTCTTTGAAAGGATAACGACACTACAACTAGTATTTTTTCAACTTGCTTCGTTGTAGAGGAAGACCTCACGGACAAATGTGAGGGAGTCTAGGCGCGATGCGGGAAGGAGAGAGGAATGCAAGAATGAAGGATGGGAGAGAGAGGGGTAGAGTAATGGAGACTGATGTTCATTCCTGGTGCTGGAGCAGTCCCACAGGACCACAGAGGCATCCTCACATGGACACAAAACTGTGTACACGCTTACAGCTAGTAGCCATAAAAATGATACCGGTGCTGTCATAACAACAAGCCCGGATAAAGATCTATATACATCAATCTCCTAAAAAAGTAGAAGCACTTATTTGGGTTCAGCAACCCATCTCCTATGAGCATTACATTTACAACCACCACAAGAAAGAACTGATACTGGAGCAGGAATATTACTCCTGAGAGACCCAGACACACAAACAGAACAGAAGGGAGGCCACAGATACAATGAGAGGAAAATATAGAAACACCCACTCTTAGGCTATTTTTGCAATTCTCTCAGTGCCCCTTCTGTGAGTGTATTCATCGCACACACTCATGAGTAGGCGTGAGACCACGTTGGCTAGGATTTCTTGTTTAAGAGAACAGTCGACCAGACAGTTGCTATCATTTACATTTAAGTCCGTTAAATCCACTGAGACATGCCCACAGTTGCTCACTAGAACGTCTGTGCACAAATAGTCAATCGCACTTCATCTAAACATGGCCAAAACACAGCGTCCTCGGGCCATTATGAGCATATTGGTAGAGGCACTCGGTATCTGTTGGTGTTGGACCTGCAGTTCTATAAAGCTAATGTTACAGATGGCTATATGCGGTACATTAATGAGCTGTCAGAGGCTCACCCTTGCTTCGGAGAGATGATTAATTTTTAGTTGATGAGTGTTTTATTCGTAGTGAACAGCGGGCACAACTTAAGTAATATGTTATCATCTATCATGTAGTAACAAAGAGGCCATGTTATTCAATCAGTAGCAGAGGAGATGCTGAAGCCAGCTACAGTAAACCAGCTGTTTCTCTGTGTGTTCTTGCTTTAAAGGGTCCGTTGCAAACATTACCTCATCAAAAAAAACATGTTCTCAAGTAGTATCTAGCCCGACAGAAAGTTTGAGTTTGATTTGCCCGAGTTCTGAGAGATTTATTTTTGGAGAGATGTCTGCCTCCCCCCAAAAAACAATTAAGGTGAGTGGAATTGTTTTTTGTGGTGCTCCCAGCATTTAAAAATAACACTTAAAAACCCATAAAGCAACTGCTCTTTCCAGATACAATATCCAATTACTCTGTACTTCACAGAACACACTGTCAACTGTTTTCATATCGGACTACTTTGTCGTAATAAAGCAGTTTCAATGAAAACTGTTTATAGTGGGGTTTGAAGATAGACATATTGCTATTGAATTCTTCAATACCGTTATCACCACTGGTGGAATGTAACTCAGTCCCATAATTAAGTAAATCCATTTTGTTATTTTAGACCTCTACTTCACTATGTTTTAGAGGGGGATATTGCACTTCTTACACCAGCACATTTATTTAACAGCCACAGTAAGTATTTTTACTGAAGTGACATTTCAAATGCAATACTTTTACATACAATATAGTCATTTTACATACTGTTTAAGTGCAACTTTTACTTGAGTAAAGGATTTGAATACTTCCTCTTCACCACTCGTGACCACCACAAATTAAATGTTATTCCCATCTCATAAAGGGATATCTCACCCGGACAAATAAAACAAAAACTATATGCCTTGCAAGACAGCAATGATACAAAATGTAACCCTTGCATCCATACATGTGAATATAATGGCATATGTGTGGCTCATTCAAATCTTCCTTTTTTCCATTTAGTACTCAAGATAACATTTCCCATCAGCCTGTTTTGGAATGGGGCCCATGTCCTCAGTGTGTGACCATCGGCTGCGTCAGAGTCCCATCCAAAGCACTTGTGGGGGTCTAATGTTGGTCTGTGGGGGATGGAACAAGTACAAAAGGGTTCTGGGATGAGGGCATGGACAGAAATAAAACAAAAGTGAAGCAAAACGTAATGGATGGTGCCAGGAGTCAAACAGAGAACAAATAACAAAGCCAAAGCCAAAACACAAGGCTCTGCTAGCGGGATTTAAGTCAGGTGGAGAAAGTTCCCTATTTCTCATTCTCCCTCCTCTGTACTGACTTTCTCCTGACAATGTAGTACGCAGAGTAGATATTTATATAGATCAACACATTTCCTTTTCCTGAGCCCTGACAACTACCTGAGGACTTGCGCATTAATATTCACAGCTCAGCATCTCAAATTGCTAAATGTAGTAAGACCCCTGATGTAGACATCAGTGGTTTAGGTGCATTACTTGTGCTCATTTGAGCCTCTTAAATAAATTAGAGTCAACAATTAGCATGAGAGCCTGACTTATTAAGACTGCTCCGACTAACCCAACACATTCAAACTGCATGAAGCAACTAGAGCAGATCTGTAAAGAGAAAAAAAATATCAATTGATATTCTCTTCTTCACACTGCAGCACTTTTCCATATTTCATTTACATATCATTAACCTCCCTTCATTTCTCCTGGCATGTTGTTAAGATTTAAAATTAAATCAGTGGGATTTCTTGGGCTTTGAGTTTGGCTTAAAATGTCTTTTTATGATACTTTGGGGTATATAAAGGAGGAAGTGGACATTTCCGTGAGAAAATGTCCATGTGTGTTTCTCTGCAACGTGGCTATTGCAGCATTTATCCCAAATCTATTCAATTATACTTCACAGAAGCAGTCAAATCATCAATCACATGTATGAAAATGCAGTCTGGGCATTTGATCGGATTATTACTGCCTACATGAGATATGTGAGGCAAAATGCTGGATAGGGATTGAGGTTCAGGCATTTTTGTTGTGTAATTTTAGATAAAACCGTTCCCCCCCCTCTTCCATCATTTGCGCTGGTGGAAATCCTGTCAAAACACGTTTCAAAGTCAGTCCTCTCTCTGACACCCTCTGATCTGAAGTTCTACGAATCTTCTGTGCTGTCGACAAAAGTTTGCTGTCGGGGAAAGATAAGGTTAGGTTCAGAGAAAGTCAGTCAAATCATTGGGCGTTATTCTGCTACGTATGTGCTTCCACAACGGCATCGCCGATAAACACACACACAAGCACGCACATGATCAAACAAAGCGCATACAAGGATGCGATAAAAGGTAAAGAAGTTACACAGAGGCTGTTGTCTCCCCCGCCCCCGATCAGATGGAGAGCCGTGAATTGCAGTGGGGGGGAAAGCAACATAAAGTGAGGGAGAGACTTGATTTGATTTGGAGGCGGATGGATTGTGGTATAGGACCCACTGATAGGAAGCCAGACAGAGAAAAACTAGCAGCATCTCTACATTAGCATAGCAATTCCATACAAACAGAGGAAGGGGGGGCGTTTGGTACTAAAGGTCAGCTGCACACAAGGAAAGAGAACGAGAGAGAGAGAGAGAGAGAGAGAGAGAGAGAGAGAGAGAGAGAGAGAGAGAGAGAGAGAGATGAAAGAGAGAGAGAGAGATATAAAAGAGTAGGGGGCGTCCCTGAAATACATTTGGGTGGAGGACTAAAAACAAACACACTGATTTAAAGTAGCACGGAGGAAAGATGCAGCGGAGCTTTTTAAATGACTGCAGCTGCTGCTATATGTAGGACCCAGACAACCCTATTTCATGTGACTTTTCATTGAGATTTATAGAAGTAAACTTAAAGGTCCTGCTTCAAGTAAAGGTTCAAAACTGTTTTTTCAGTGCCCTTTATGATGTTTGCCATTCAGTAGTGTGTGATCTTTGAACTGGTGTTTTCCTTTTTTTTAAAAAGCATTTTTATGCTCAATAAAGTTATTGCAAACTGGCCTATTTTAAAATGATTGCCTTGGCTGAAACAGATGAGCCAGAGCGAAGGGCAGAAGGTAGCTTCTGAACTAATGCAACCTTTAAATGGAGAGAGAAATAAGGCTTGGATCGCCTGAAGGAGCGGAGCAGAGGCGATGAAACACAGGGGGATGAATGTTAAAGTGAAATTCAGAAGCACCAGAGAACAGAAAGAATTAAGCAGAAGTGTTTAGAGGTGTGAGCTCTTGAATATGATTTACAACTTCTCAAGTGGCTTCCCCCAGTGCAATGAGGTGGGAAATAAATTCAGGATATTTTGTTGTTGGCAAAAGGCTGTGGTGAGGCGTTATTAATGTATCTGACATTTAGATGAATATTCAATTTTATATCTAATTTTTTTTTAATCTATAGAATATATGCTCTCGCTGCCTCTGCATTTACGTCCCATGCCTCGTAAAGCTTTTTGCAGAACTCTGCCAATCTGCCTATCATTAGGCAGATCAGGTTATCACCCCCTCAGATTCAATCTTACCCGCTGTCACAAATGTCACTGCCTCTGAGCAGAAATATGTCGTGTGATGATATATTGCTTGTTGAAATAAGATGGGGAAATAGATTTTAAATCAGTCTGCTATGCCTTGTGGGGGTGTAGTTCTAGCTTGACTTCCACATTTCTAAAATAGAGAAATGGAGAAATGTTCGGCATCCGGAGAAAGTGGGACACAGTATGGGAGAACTGATTATCAATGCATTCAGATTATGAAAGAGGAGATAATTGAGCTAACACCAGAAAAGGGGGTTTTTTAGATATTAAGGCTCTGACTTATAAATGCACCGTCTTACTCCATTTGAAAATTAAGTAAATTGAGAGAGTTATGTCAAATTTGAGCAACTGCCACCCCAAAACGGTTGACTCTGTTTAGACCCAGCTTCTTTCCTTTTGAAGATGAGTTATTGATTTAATAAAAATAGACTTGTGAAGCCACCACATGCAGCATATATCACCATTTAAATGAAGCATCCTTTTAACAGAAAGCACCGCTGCATCTTTCTGCTGCCGTAGAATGTCTCCTTGCATGAGGGGCGAGACACAGAGCGAGAGGAGGTGAGCGAGTGAGGGGTGAGTGGCAAGTGAATACCTTTCTTCTTTGCTGCGTTTTGTACTGGCGTCAGGAATATCCACGCTTTTACTGTACACTGATTTACTACAGTGAGACAGGAGACAAAGCGAGCAGAGCGTCAGTCTCTGTTGATGTTTGTCCACAATCTAGACTGCTGACACCAGAGCCAGTTAGACCTGCTCAAACACCACTGGGCTGCGAGATTAGATTCTACACACACACACACACACACACACACACACACACACACACACACACACGCACACACAAAAACTACTGCATGTCTATATTTGTTCATTTGAAAATTGTATAGACTTTTTCTGTTCACCTCCATGCGTACCTCTGTCCATGCTGTGTCATGTCGATAGCCCTCCTTGCCGGTACGGGCGAGCCTCCGTCTGTGACACTGAGCACCTCCATGGACTTCCTCTCGGGTCTCCTCTTGCCGTGACGGTTCAACATGGGAGAGTCCACCCGCTTCTTTGGGGGATCTGTGCGAATCAGTGAAACAGATCGATTCAGAATCAACACAACTTACCCGACGTCTCTTCCCGTTAATGCGTGCGTTTCTAAACAACGAGCGTTTTGGTGCGTTGCTTATGTGTGTGAGCGTTTGAGTGATGTTTGGAGCTGATCACATTGGCATGTTAACTAATAATGAATAAGGAATGGTTTCCCCCCAGACCTTGAACTAATGGCCACTGTATTGACTGTATCACATTCACTGAAGAGGGAGTCTATTAATCAAAATGTCGGTATCTACCAGCACACAAACATATGCAACACACAAATCTGCACTCACACTATTGCAGTGCTTGTGTTGTCAGAAAATAACCCTGGCAGAAGTCTAAGTAGAGCATCTTTGTCCTTGCTCAGATTTCTGTGGGTGGGAATCTGTGCTGCGTTGTGGTGCACGAATGGAAGAATACCTTTTTTTGATGAGTTAATATCTGAACCGAAGCAGTCGCAGCTGACAGTTATTCAAATTTGGCCAATTGACACCTTCTATTTCTGTTATTATATTTCATTCAGAAGCTTGTTTATATTCAACAAACAGAAATATTGTGTTCTACTGGAGAGCACCACTACTGGAGGTGATCCAATTTCTTCTGAACGAGGGAAACATTGCAGAACGGTTCAGATCCTAGGAGCATTTATGAGTTACCTTTCTGAAGTACTTATTCTTGTCTAAATTGGCTTGCTTTGTCTGTGTATACAGCTGTCTATTCAACGACTAGATGAAAAGCCATTAAAAGTTTAAGAAATTAGTCACAGATATGTGTTTACTGATTTGCTCCTGCTATGATCTTTTCTCAAATTTTTGTTTGATAAATCATATTCTATAATGTTACATTCTTTATCTGCACTCGTCTCTTCGGTCCAAGGCTCACCAATCTCGTTGCGAGGGGGTAGGTTCTGGTCCTCCTGACTGGGATACCTTTCCTTACGGTCCAGTAACAGGAAGTAGATCATCTTTTCTTGGTTGTCACTGCAAAGCGGAGACAATAAAAAGTGAGATAAATGGAAAAGAAAATACAATGGATTTGAACGTACTGGGTCATTTCAAACACAAACGTGTAAAGATTACTGAGGCACCCATAAACATATGTGCAAAAGCTAAAATATAAGACATTAAACCGGAATAACCATCACTATGATTAACATCCTTTAATCTTTTTTGATTCTTTGTGAAACTGCCACTAAAAAGCTTGCTCCATTAAAATATTTAGTTTTACAGCTCATTAAGCTATAATATAATATTCTGCATATATTTGTCAGGGTAAATCTACATATGCAGAGTCAACTGGTAAGTTTATGAAAGTATCAAAACATTATGAGTTCATCCTTTACTTTCTCTGTAAATCATGAAGCCAAATATCTTTAGCCTTAAGGGCAATACTCTCTATGCAAAAAGCCCAGGGACTGGTCGTCTGTAATAAAGACAGATTGGAAAGCAGTAGGAGGCCAAGAGACAAGGACTTGCAACTTCAGCTAAAATGAACCAGGGGAAGGGAGATAGAGACCACATATTTTCCTCCAGTCCAGCACTATTATGGGATGCTCCCAGGAGAAAAAAGGCAAACGGAAGAGATGGTGAGCAGAAAGTGATAGAGTAATGCTCATTTAGTATTACATTAAAGCCGGGAAAATGTAAAACAGAGAGAAAGGAGATAAAAAAGCAAAGCAAAGGAAACTACATCTGTATGCCCATATAAATACTAAAAATAAAAAGTGTATGAAACACTGCAGGGCAAGATTATTCAGTATAATTGCATACTCACATGAGCAGAAACACATACGTAACATAATCATAAACAATGGGACCCAGGGGTTTGTTTCTGGTGAAGCCAGGATCAGTGTGTGGGGAATGTATCCAGTGGCAAGCTGTGTAAGTGCGGTGGGATAACAGTTGAGTGATCTATAGCCACGGACATCTAAAGTGACAGCCTCAAAGGATTTCACAAGAGCTGGGGAAAACCAAGGCCGTCTGTGTATACGGACGCCACATAACCGTCCTTCCATTGCAGCACACAGCCCCGCTTTTGTTTTTTTCCTTTTTCAACACACTGTTGCACCTTTTTGACCCCTGTCCTCTATTTTCCCCTCATCACTCACACCTTTTCAGTGACCAAACCACACCTCCAATCTTCTTCATCCCAACTCTTTCCCGTCCCTCCCTTTTGCCCCTCCAGTCACTCACTCATCTGAGAGCAGGTCTTTCAGAAGTTTGTTTTTGTCTCTGAAGCAGCCGAGGGAGTGCATGCTGTCCAATACGTCTGGGTCGATGTCATCTGCAGAGGGCAGGCTGCGGATGGTCACCTTCCTGGGCACAGGCTGCTCTGGCTCTGGTTCGTTCTTCCCCGCTCTGGGAATGCAAAGAAATCACAGCACAATTAAGGATACCGTCAGCCTATATTGTCCCTACTAATCTAAGTTTGGCTACATTGACAAACACCATTTTATACAGCTTGCATTAGAGGCAATATGAATCTCACTTGGCAGATTTACAGATTTAATAAGTATTTGCGGTAAGTCAAAGTCAGCTTTATTGTCAATTCTTCAACATGTGCAAAGAGTTGAAAAAACGTTTCTGTCCTGTCCAACATATAAAGTGAATACAGATAATAATAATAAAGTGCAAATAGATTTTTTGTTAAAGAACACTGAGACAACATATATATTTAGGAAAACTATCAGTATGTATTATAGCAGCAGTCAGACACGGAGTGTTTTAGAAACAGTCAGACATAGTAGGAGAGAGTTCAGCTTCGTAAACAGAATACATAGTGTGTGTTTCAGTGATTGTTGGCCTCTTGGTTGGAAGTTTGTCTCATTATGACCAAGGTTTTACATCATGAAACTGTTATAGTCACGTATTTTCCACAGGTGTAGTCATTATGCATGAAAGCTTCAGAGGGTGAACAGGGGTCATCGTGCTCGAAAAGATGCAGAAAGACATTGAGTTGCTGGTATGTTTTGCAATCTCTCTGTCTCCTCCTGGCTTGTTTTCCAAACTTAGTTTCATCATTATCCCCTCCTTCTTCCCAGACACTCTCATAGTTATGTCACTTTTCTTTGTCTCTCTTTTGTCTTTCTGTATCTAGGGAAATCCCTAGCAAGACTTTATTCTTTGGGATTTAAAATGAAAGGCTAATTTGCACTGACACCGTTTCTGGAACATTTTACACGTCAATTTCAAAGAACAGATTCATCTTCAATATCTACAAATACACCAATACACACAGACACAGTAATGAAACAATACAATGTGTACACGTTTGACATGAGCCTAACGAGTCACCCACTTTAAACTACACTCAGTTGGCAGTTTATTTGATAAAAACACAAATGCAGTCTACTACAACAGCCCTGCAACCTACATACATGACTGTTATAAGGTTCCATTTAGGTTTTTATAAGGGTGTTGACCACTCATTTAATAAGTGTAATATAAGTGTAGTGATTCTAGCTCTGTGTGCCTAATCATCTGGGGAGTGAGTGCATGTTTGTCGACTGGCCATCATTAGTTTTCCTGGTGAAGACATTGTGTCCTTTCAGCGCCGCTGCTCTGCCCAGCTGCAGGTTGTTAGGAAGCTCACCAACTAATACAACTAATTAACAAACAATAGGCGTAGATGGTGATTTTTTTTAGGTTTAGCTGCTTCTGGGAAAAAGTCAATGCCACATTTGAAAGCAGCCTGGCAACTTCCTCACAGGCTAAAATTACATTACGCTAGTCTTCTCTCCTAGCTCTTCTCTTGTCTCCTCTTGCTTCTTTTATCAGTCTCGCTGTCTGTTTGCATGATCTTTCAGTACACGACAGAAACCATAACTCAACCCCTTCTCAGGGTTTACAACTTCCTCATGATTTATCTTTGCTCTTGCAGGGTAATGGATCTTTGAAATCCTTTAAGAAATCTAATTCTAAATGGTGATAATCTGATTATTAGAGGGAGGATATTAACATTTACAAACACCAATTAGTGTAACTGTATGTTATATATAAAAAATAACATGAATGCTTTTGTTCCCCGTTAAAAAACCTTGCGACTGAACATAATTGATGATGACCTGTACCATACATGTTCTCAAAAGATTTATGTTAGCTTAAAAAGGTGGGAGCACCCTGTTGTGAAAATTAAACGAAGGGTACACTGAGGTTATGTGGGTTTCTCCTCCACCACCTCCTCGCTTGTTCCCTCTCCCTTACTCCCTGTTCAGTTGACCATATGCTGCACATCCTCTTTCATGCACTACCAATTTACCCCCACATCCCAGAGAGTGGAGTCATGCCCTGCTCAAATATGCTCTTGTGTACAGGGCCGCAACTCAAAGCCATTCATCATGTGGTTGCTCCCCTAAGGTCTACGACCCCTGCAGAATAAGCTCGAGAGGAGAGGAGAGGAAAGGAGAGGAGGAGAGGAGAGGAGAGTATTACAAGGAAGGAAAGACAGCGTACTTACATGTACCATGTGTGCTTCTGGATCTGTTCTAACTGTAAAAGACATGACAGAAGAAACGGCGGGTCAGTACACAAACAGCGTGATGCGTTTGATTTGAATAATTGTATCATCTTTTTGGTACAAAGACAATTATTACATTCAACAGAATCATTGAGGAAAGATTTGAATACAGAGACAATTCTATCTTTTGCCCGTGTGAAGAAATGTTTGGTGCAGAACGGCTTCATTGAACCCTGAGCTAACTGGCTTAATAGAAACACAATAGAACAATACGGCCATATTGAATGGCGGAAGTAAATAATGAGGCCTTCAAATATTAATACTGCCAATGGGGGGAAAACGTATTGAGAAAAAAACAGGCGTGCAGCATGAGTATGACAGAGAGGTGGTACCACTGAGCTATAAACAGAGAACACTATCTTCTTCACACAGACCGCTGACCCTGCCAAGCCCTCTGGTCTAGAGGGAATCTCCATTCCCTTTCTTTTCCCTTCTCTCTTACTTACACAAACACACTCACTCTCTCAATACTACTCTTGTCATCACACTTTTTTTAATGTGGCCACTTTGTCACCGACACTGTCAACATGGTCTTTTGCCAACAAAGAAAAAGCAGAAAGAGACAGAAACAGTGAGCATAAGGGCAACAAAGGAAGATGTCTGTTAGAATGACACCACAGTGTTTCAACTGCCCACAGAGGAAAACAGGATCAATGTCACTGTCGGGACTTTTTAATTTGCTCATGCTGTTGTTGTGCAACCACGGGAGATACAGATAGCAGCTCTAATTATTGTCACTTATTCAGCAGCATAGTTCTTGGGTATGTGTCTCCATCAATGTCTCAATGTTTCCACCATCCCAGAGGATTTACCTCTGTGCTCCAGCACTGATGAATGCCTTCATGTGATATTAGTGCAATCACAGAGAAGGCCAGGCTTCCTTTACTGACTATATATATATCTTCTGTGCTTCCACAGAGGTCACGGTATTGACGGAGACACCCTGCCTGTCAGATACAGGCCAGTGGGTGACCTACTCCTACCCCCACTTTTATTAAAGGCCTGGAGGCAAGCGACTGATATCACACGCGGGGTTGAAAGTGATGTGGTTTGAAATTCGGTATCACGTCAATCAGTCTCTGAATGTGACAGTACCAATTCCAGCTGCTTTCACTCAAGCAGAGGGGAACGCTGCTGTAACAGGGGTTTTGCTAGGTATGCGTATGCGTGTGTCTTCAGGTATGTTTATATCTGTGGGCTGCATCAACAATTTGTGCAGGGTTGCAGCTTTGGGAGAGACAAACCTTCAGTTAGGGGAGATGTGGTAACACATATTCTGCCAGAGCAAATCCCAGTGCCAGGGCTCTGAACCAGCGGGGACTGCCTCTGCAGCCAAGTCATTGTCTCGTTTCTAACACTTTTTTTTTTATCCTATACACAAACCTTCAAAAACATATACGCACCCTGTACCATCAACGTGATAGCTGTCTGAGGCAGCTCAGTTCAACAGATATCTCAGCAACACAATGCATAGACGTCATTGCCATAACGTCAACGTTGCAACATCTTCACATTCTGTTTGATAATGTAAGCTAATTTTGTTTTTATCTTAACTTAAAATTCTGTCCATATCTTACACGTTGCACCTTTCCAGCTAGCTTAGTTAATAATTTATCCACTTCTTACTTACTCCAAAATTTGTTTTGATGTTCCAACACTTAGAATTTGATTCTATCATACCACATAAAAGAAGAACTAAACCTCCTAAAATGTAAGCAGCCAAGCTCAGCCGAGGAGCAGCAACAGCTGTCTCTGCAGCCTCTGACTCTGGTGGAATTCACATGATTAACTACAGTGTCATTTCTCAGTGACACACAAAAAAGACACACACTTCCTTTATTTTCATTCCAACAACCTCTGCACTTCATCTGTTCCGTCCCCATGAATATATTATATATGCCTGTGATGAAGTGCTCTTTAATATAATAAGCTACCAATCCACTTCATTGGCCAGGGATCACTAGGACGCAGATCTTTCCAGGGTGACTGTGCTCATTTCAGTGCCGACGATGAGACTGTGTTAAGGCGGCCGGCCCTGTCGCCTATGGGGCCCCCGGACTACACAGACAGGAAATGGAGAAAGGCTTTTATTGGACTAAGCTCCTTAAGCCTGGATACTCTGAGGGGCCTTGGCTTTGTGCGTGTACTTGTATGAATCTACTAGCAAAATGTAATTAACCGAAGGTGCCAATAGACATACTGAAACACAGCCAGTAGTTGTGGTCCGATTACCTTATTGATTAGATTCAACAAATGACATTCAACATCATTATGAAAAATAATCCCTAGCAAAAGAATGACATGGTCCTAATGATGCCATTGCACCCCCCCTTGGGTGGATCTGTCTTGCCTCTGACTGGATGGCCCCCACTAAACTCCCAGAACACTCAATCTAACATGGCTATTTGACATTCTGTGAGGTTACAACACATCCCCAGAGATCTGTTAGGAGCCTCAGTGCACGGGAGGGGGGCTGTGGAGGGAGCATATTTTCTCCCAGAAGCTCAGTCTGTGTGTAAGCCTTTGTCGAGGACAGCGCTGGAGGCTTCTGGACATATCGGGTGGATCTCAGGGTGACCTGTCCTCGTCAAGCAGAGAGAACAGAAAAATACAGCATATAGTGTACATACAGCATACCAAAGAGGTGGGGACTTTTCAAGTCAATGTTTTGACATTGCTGTTTGTCTGAAGGTCTCTCCCTTAAATATGTAACGTCTCCCACAAATGAGCACCTCTTTCTTTGTAGATTTGTGATCTTTTGTGTCTTTTTTCTGGTGTCTTTAAAACTCCTGTTATGTCAAGTCATTCTAACACTAGTAAGCTACGGCATGGATAAATCGAGCATCAGCATCCACTTAAGGTTGGTGTCACCATATTTGCTCTGAGGCAAGTGCACAAAAACTGTTTTGTTTACTGCACTGATTCAAAATAACACCTGGAGAGCCTGGAGAGGGTGCATATAGTATGTGTGTAAAACTGTGGGGGTATTATTTTGACCATGTGTGCAGAAACAGTAAGTTGAGAGCATGTCTGTATCTCTGCACGTCGTCTGAATGTGAAATGCAGGACATGAACGAAGGGCAGCAACCTCTCTGCGTGAAGTCTGTACTTTTTGAGATGCCACTTTCATTATTTACATTTCCCTTTGTCCACCTCTCTATCCACCACATCCTGACTCTCTGCCCTTCACATCCCTCTGTTTTCACGCTATCCTCCAGCCACATCGCCAAGGTGATCAGATGCTGTGTGAAGATGGACTGGCACTGTGATGAGTACACTAAACAGTGCAGAGGGAGAGTACACAAACGGCAGTCCTCTCCTGAATTCACAGTCTACACTTGAGGAAGAACTCAAACAGAATCATGGAGGAGGCGAGACAAACACTTTTGAAACAGGCTGGCTTGGCCTAGACTCCTGTCCCAAAGTTGAAAACTATTGTCTAAAAAAGCAATGCATGTTGTAGTATGAAGGTTTTGCTCAATTGAAACTACGTAGCCAAGCTCAAAGCATGAAAAACAACCAAAGACTCACAACAATACGTGAACATAATCATAATGGTCTGTTATCACCCAGTCTCCTAATTAAACTGACCGTTAGTCTTTTGGTGGCATCCACTTCAATCATGCCACGGAGGAGGTTCTGACAGTCTGGAGGGATGAAATGTGGCATGTGAAACACTCCCAACTTCACCTTCTCTAGCAGATTCCTCAGGTTGTCGTCATCAAACGGCAGGGCACCCTGGAGAGATGTAGGAAAAAAGCAGAGTGAGAACAGGGAAAATAAATTGGAAGTGGTGAAGATGTGGATGTAGAAACAAAAGTAGGGAAGAAACAGTTTGCATTTGCTTTAATGGCAGCATGAGAACAGAAAATAAGCCTTCAATCGATCGAGGGCAGAACAAAAAAATAAAGAATGACTAACAAGGCTCGCTAGAGGAAAGAAAACCATATTTTAAGTCTAAATCCTACACAACTTAAAGAACAGGCGTGCTTTCTCAACTTGTTCAACTCTCCAATTAGAGCATTCTGCCCTCAGCCACAATGAAAAATAAAAAATAAACAGCGGTAAGCTGAAAGCGGGGCTTTTTCTAATAATTACCCAGCGTTCTCTTTTACCTCGTTCATTTAGCATTCCCTCATCAGAGTCATTTATCAGAGCGAGCTGACACCTCACAGATGTGGCTGTTTGATGAATGACAACCTCCACGAGAAGACAAGATGGAGGGGGAGAGTAAGAGGAAAAGGGTGAGAAAGATAGAAAGAAAGGCTGAGAAATGAAGAGAGGTATAGAGAAATAAGGGGGGCAGGCTTGTGTAACAGATGATCTGAGCGCAGCCTAACTGCTGGGGAGTATGCGTGTCTCCCACAATGAGACAAATGGTTATCTCGCAGCTAGACGACAGGACGGAACAGGAGAAAGACAAAAATCATCTGCAGTCAAACAGCATCGGGTAGAAACTTTTGTTTGGAGCCAGAGAAGTATGGTCACAATGGAGACAACAGTAAACAACATTAGGTTTACGCAACACAAGAGTACAAGGGAGACTGTCCTTAATATACTCATACTCACACACACACACACACACACACACACACACACGCGAGGCAAAAACATAGACAAATACACAGGGCCTGTGGCCAAAAGCCGCCCTGTCAGCGTTGATATTTATTTTGGGTTGTCTTCTTTCAGTTTTGCTGTATGAATTATTCATGGAGCAGAAGTGTGTAGGAACTACAGTACAGCTGTTGATGAAACAAAGCTTCAGGGCTGCATGGCTGGGAACTACAGGCATAATGCAGCTGGAGAATAGACCTGATTATGGATACAGTGTTCGCATGTGGATACAGGACAATGAATAAAAAGATGCCTCTATTCTCTGATCTTCTGTTGCGCAAGAATTTCCGCTTGAGGGCGTTTCTGAAACATTTTTCCAGTAAGACCTTCTAAGTGATACAATTTTCAATTTAACTTCCTGAACCCTGAGTTTCTGGTTGAGGCTCCGTGGCGGCTTCAAGCTCCCCCCGTCATCCCGTTCCATGATTACAGCAAGGTCAACTTCAAGTCAACAGCCGGAGTGCAAAGTTGGGAATATCCTGTCACCAAGCTCACTTCTCGCTGCCTTTGATCCTCTACAGCTGTTAGAAAAGCTGGACATACTGCTCCGCTCTGAAGCCGAGGCAGCACTTTATGCTTGATTTTTGTTATGTCATTTTTCTCAGGAGAATTTTAAACTGTATGTCAGTCTAGTCACCCATCAGTTAGTAGAGAACGAGCTGACACTCACCACCAACAGGGCAAAAAGAATGACCCCACAGCTCCAGACGTCTGCTTTCCTCCCGTCATACTTCTCTCCCTAAGGATTAGAGAGTGTTTGTGAGCGGGTTAGGACAGAGTGCTAGAGTTGGTTCGAATAAGAGGATGCACTATGAAAAGAAACTCAAAACATGATTAAAAATGGCTCACCCTGATGACCTCTGGACAGGCGTAGTGTGGAGATCTGTTGGGAAAACAGAAAAGAAAGTGCAAACAGGGGTTCAATTGAGGAATTACCATAAAGAAAAAAAACATTCTAAGTTACTTTTCCATTTGTACTACTGTACTGCAAAGTAAGTCAGGATTTATACAATCACAAAACAACAAACAGTCACACACCACTGTATAAACAAGTGAAAAGACCAATTTAGGCATAAGTCTCATAAAATAAAATAAAATGTCTCAAATGAGCATAGATCAAGATGTGCTTTAGAAGTTTAGATGTCCCGAGGGTGTTTGGATGTCCTCCCGCTTGCTCACTCAAGGGCATCCTCTCACAGCAGACAGTGAACAGACCCACTAATCTTTACTGCACCTGGATGGGCTGACAGTAAACCCAATGACGAGATTGACACATCAATATCGTATGAAGATTTATGGAGCTACCTCGCAACGGCTGCTCCAAAAGCCGCTGGTTATTAGAGGATACTTGTCATTCTATACATACACAGTGGCACTTTTGCAGTTCTTTGACCATGCCAGATTGACAAATCCAGTGCCTTGAAATAAAAGGAAACGGGAAATAATAAGTGTTTGGCATCCATATAAAATAAAATAAAAACCTCAGGTGTGTTTTTTTTGGGGCAAGGCGCCGCTCTTTTTTTTGACATGTCCACATGTGACGGCAAACAGAAAGCAAATCAGGCACCTGTCTCCCCAAACCCCTCAGTCTGATGATATGTCTTCCGCCTCCTTCTCCCGCTCAGTCTAATCTAACACCAGGATATTTGGCTCTAATGAGAGACTATCTGAAGTCTGTAAACATGGCGCCCATTAGGTCTGTTGTCGTCTTGTGTACTCATGAATACTAACTCTGATGGCGCGGCTTCCTCTGGCTGTCAAAATACTGGCCGATAAAAAACACTGCCGCCATGTCAACGGGAAGCTCAAACACGATGAGCCTATGCAAATACGGCCCTCCTGATTGCAAGTGTCATAGTGCATTATGCAGATGAGCGAGGAATGAAAAAAAAAAATGAAAAAAAGCCTGGGATTTGCCGTAGTTATGCCTTGTGAGTGCCACCGCACACCAGCCACAGCTGCAACAAGCGTGAATATAAACTAATTATCTGCAGGGGCTTTAGGTGGCAAACACAGGGTGAAGGTAAAGACTGGAAAGAAGCATCTGAGCTGAATCTTAATATATCAATATTAGTCAGCCATATCATCTACAGTATATGCTTTGAATATACTCACCTCGCTTCTACTCTGAACCATAATTATATGGCTTACTTTCTATATGTGTCCACATTGGGCAGCTTTTAAACTTTTCTATACTGAAACACTCCATCCATGTCCATCTCTTCGCTGTAGGAGTCTTTTAAACTACCAGTCATGCGGCAAGGATCCATGAGTATTCATGACCCTTTCCTGTTGTGCTTTACCTTGCATTTAATGGCCTAACTTAATTAGAGTTGTAAATAAAGTTCATTTAATTTTATCATACCAAACCACATTAAAATTCTGGCCACCATAAAAGCCCATATGCCATGAAATTTATGTCATGATAAAAAACCCCTTGCTACTCACACCAGGAGTTCAAATTATAGACTGAGGATAAAAAGAGAGCTGTAGGAGCCACTTCCCTTTAACCAGAGTGAACAATACAGTCTTTGGAAGAACAGTCGTGCATAGCTTGACGTAAAAATGTGTCTTTTCTTGATCATTTACTCTCTCGACATAACAACACTAACCTCACATACAATGCATTAACAAACAGTACAGTGTTATTCTGAGGGCAACACATAGCAGTGAGTGGTTTGCCCTCCAGCATAACGACAGAAAACCCATTTTGTTAAGGACTTGAGTTTGTGGGGAAACAAAAATGCAGTGTTAGACTTTTTGCAGAGAGGTGTCAGGAGCATGAGTACAAATGTATTCAAAATTACATTAAGATGTCCCTTACACTATACACAGAACATGGCCTATACTGTTCATCATGAACATGGAGCCGTGAAAAAAAAAATCGGCAGCATCGGCCGGCAATATTGCGGAGACACTGAGACTGAGCTCATCTTTATGAGAAATCATCTTTTCATGCGGCTCCTTGCTGCTTACTGGATAATTTCCTTTCATCAATCAAAGCAACAGAACTAAACAAACAGCAAGCACTGATGAACTCACAGCTGGGCTTGCACAGACTATGAGAGAAAGAGAGAGGTTGAACGTGTGTTCATCGATCCATATTTGTAATGTGCTTGTCAATGCCTCTGCTCGTCTATACATGTGAATATGCCTGCATGTATTAATGCACGTGCTCGGAGGCTCCCCTTCCTCTACCTGGGGCGACTCTGTCTCCTCTTCACTCAGCTCCATTACCCGTGTCAAATGGAATACATTTGTGTCAGACGACTGCATGGTGAGAGGGGGCCAGATAAATGTGTTTAATTAAAAACTGTCATATCTACACTTAGAGATGGGACAGTCAGAAGAGCATGAATAATCAATAACCACACATGCAGTGGATGGCACATCATCATGCATATGGCAAGACACACAAGTAGAGCAGCATGGGGTGATAGAGCTGCATGTGGAACGGAAACTGAACTTCTTTGCTCAGCTGTGTGTGGCCTGCATCTGAGAGACAGCGCTGTGTTCTCTCCAGCAACAAGTATGTGGGGGACTAAGCAGATGCACTGCACCTGGATCATATATATATATATATATATATATATATATATATATATATATATATATATATATAGAAGCATTGCTCAGAGTAGAAGCTGAACACAATCAAATATAGACACAGTTGTTCTACTCTAGGATACTGCAAACAGCTGAGTAAGAGCTGTCGCATTGTGCCACCTTTCTAGGAAAAGGAAAGACTTCAGTGTGGTCATCGCGGCTGCAGAATGACTCAATCTTGCACATTTTACTTGCAGATAGCAATGCTCTCAGTTGGCCTGATCTCTACCGATGAGTCATGAGAGCTTAGGCACTGCGCTACTGCCGGAAAAATTACGCAACAGTTTCAACTGCTTGTGTGTGTGTGTGTGCATGCACACTCTTAAATGTGCGTGTGTATTATAGAAAGGGAGTCAGAGACAGACAGACAGAGAGACAACCAAGCAAGGAGAGGACAAAGGGTCCTGGAGGTCAGGGATGAACTAAGCCTTGCGAGAGCTGTGTGCACATGTGTGTTTGCAGGATTGCGTGTATGCAAGTGTGTGTAATTTCAGTTGCGGTTGATTTGAAGGTATAATCCCGATGGGGACAGATGTCACAGGGCCTCTATCTCCCAGCTCTGCATGCAGTGTCATGTAACCACAGAGCAAATATTCTCCTGGAGACATCCAGATCATGAGATCTACTGGCCTATCCATACATACCACCACAGCATCTCTGGCCTCACGTGTTGTTCTCACTGAACAGATTTTTTTAATCTATGGATGACTCTCATCAATATGCTTTTCTTGTGTTCTAGTGATGCATAATCTCCAGGGTTCTATACCAAATCACAAAATCTGCTCCATTCTCTATGTGTTTTAAGTTGTGAACTATACCTAAGAAGATTGATCAAGTCCACAAGTTCCACTAGCTGAGCAATTCTGTTTCCCTTCAGGCATACAAGGCCTCACTCACTAGGTGAGCAAAATAAAACAAAGAATTGGCTGTGCTTACGTGTTGACGTCTCATTTCCAGTGCGAATTCCAGATGAGTGAGAGTGAAATTAAACTCCTTTTGTGCAGCAGTGAAATTTCGCTGTTAATCCATGCTGTCACTGAGTTTAAGAAACAAACACCCACAAGTACACTATCATCAACTGAGTTGTTTCTTTTATTGACAAATGAGACTGTGCACTATTCACTGCGCTTCAGGGTTAAATAAAAACTCAGAAATGGATGCCAATATGCCAAAGGGTTTGAAAGTGACTTGAGGGAATTCATTGCAGTCTTGTGGATTTGTAGATTGATGGGTCTGGCATGGTCATGACTGTCAGATCATAAAACCCAGCGTCAGATATGAGGAGACGGAGAGCAGTAATGTGTGGCCGTGGCCTTGGCCTGCTTACAGCCAGATAGCACTCTCTGTGAGAGACACCAACAGTCTCTCCTCAAGAGATCAACACGGCACGATAACCGAGGCTTTGAGAACACGGCACCTCGCAGAGGGCTTGATGGCTCCACTCGTCATTCTCCATTGCCTCTCCACTCTCCTCTCCATCTCTCTCTCTGCTGCATACCGACAACTCCATGTGCCCTCCAAATATGTCCTATTTCTACCTTCAGGACATTTTTAGAATCATCGAAATTTCAATTGCAGAGGTTGATAGTCAGACGCTGCATCTATATCACTTACCCGCAGCTCGTTTCCAGCAGACTTTCTCCAACCTGAAGAGAGGCCATGCCGAAGTCTGCTATCCTGATGTTGTTCTTTTCATCTAGCAACAGGTTCTCAGGCTTCAGATCCCTGTGGCTGAAAGATAGTGAGACAGAAACATAAAACAGTTAATGAAACATGAAAGAGTTCATTATAGGTTATATGAACTAGGGGAACAGAGGAGAAGACGTGCGACACAGTCAAACACCTGAGGATCCACAGCGGGGCACACGACTGTGAACAACGCAGCATCTTAACCTGCTACCCAGCGCCCTCCTCCTCTCAGCAACACCTCTCTCTTTGATCGGTCCATGCTGAGGCTATGGGGCTCCCACCTCCGCGCTGGACTGGTACGAGGTGTGACAGCCCCCTGCTGTGTCCTTTTCTCCTTCTGTTTCCCTCCCTCTTTGCCCCTCATCCCCTTCCTCTCATCTCCCAGACAGCCACCAGCAAACCGGCTGAGCAAAGGGGAGCCGGCCGCGGAGGTGGTGTTCATTAGCTGCCATTCATTACCGCCAAGCACAGCGAGGGGGATAATATCCAGCGGACATCGTCTCCCTCCTTTAAAAGGCCTATTGAGAGGAAGATCTTTCTCATGTCACGTACTCTGTTGCTGTGTCGGAGGTTAAAATCTCAATTGTGATGAGTGACTGTTCAAAAGCAGAGAAGTGTTAGTGTTTTATCGGGAATTTAACATCTCTTCAGGGGTCGAGGGTTGTATTACATCACACTGTGCATTTCTTGTGATATCTACCAAGGCTGAGGGAAGCACCAAAGACAATGCATGTGTTCGCACACTGATATCTTTCCATCTTTCTTTGATACATTCTTAAATATGTGTATACTTGCTTACCCCCCTCTGCTTTTTGTAATCAGGGGGAGAGTTATAGAGCCACAGGGCTGTCAGCATGTCATGAACTAGACTTTCATCTTCTCTTTAGACTAATGATAGAAAGAGGAGAGGAACAGTAGCTGGATGCGTCTGCCTTTGAAGAGTGCCTCATCACAATGGACGTTTAACCTTAGATGACATCAGCTGCTATACAACTCGTTTCCTGTCCTGAGGGATAAGCTGTCAGCTGGTTTGTTATCACACTGGCAGTGTCTGTGATCCCTGTTATAATTGAAATAAAACACAGATAGCATCTAAAACAGTTCTCTCCAGGCTAAAACCTCTATCAATTCACACAAACATCATTTGGCAGTGATGTCATCAGCCTGCAAGTTAGTCTTTTAGCTAATCCTGTCAAAGCACACGAGGAAGGAACAAACATTTACCTTCGCCAACAGGCCTGATTAAGTAATGCTTAAAAAATATTTTTCCTCCCAACAGATACATGTTTGAGAAGTTGAAACATGACAGCAGGTCAAATTGTAACATTGTAGACACAAGAGCCAGAAGGAAGTTAAATAATTGGGTCAGTTACAAAAGCAACAGCAATGACAGTGCTGATTGTGGCTAGTGTACAGCACAGTGTTTGCTATTGACATCAGATAACCCAACAGAATAACAGAACCACAGTCCCAGAGTCATGAATACATACTAAAAAGAGTCATAAACATGGCATTAACATTGTGTAGTCACAGGCCTATCAAAAGTAAAACACAAAGAGCCAAACCACAAGAGATGGATCCACAAAAGACAGAAGGCAACAGCGTATTTATCCACCGACAGCATCAAGGGGACAAATTGCATCTGGATGCTTTATTGGTTGTCAGGACCCTGGTTTCCATAATAGGACATTAAACTGCCTCTCTGACACATTAGGCTGCACTTTGCGACTGTAATCTTGCTCACACAGCAGGCCTTGCAGCAGGGATATCTCTGTGTTGCACTCATATGTCATACAGGAGCAGACGTCGTTAAACAAATTCAACAGCTGCAATGGATCTTGAATGGAACTTTAGTTTTTCTTTCCAGAAAAGCGGAAGCTGGGCACCACAAGCAAGTCTCGGAGGAATGCCTTTTTCTTTTTTTTCTCTAAATGTCATGATTTATTATTTTTTTGCACAGGTGATTTATGCAGGAAATTAAACAATATAAATGCTAGTGCTACACTCTGCAAATATAGTAGAGGTATAGAGCAGAAATAGAAAAACACCACAGGAAGGGCACTATTTAAGGCTGACTTTTGTCATTCATCATGTTAGCATAACATTGTTTCTATAGTTGTACCTGGATCTGTGGCGCATGCCTCACTGTTACGAGGCCATTCAGTGTAATTTACAGGCCACACGTGCATATGTGTACATGCTGCCTGAGGAAGGTTTGCACCCCAGTGGGGCTGTTAGACATGATTCTTGCAATTTAACACCAAGATCTTAATTGCCTGTGATCATTTGCACGTAGCATGCTGATATGTTCTGTTTTACAGAAGGTTGTAATGGGTCTGTCCTCTTGGGGCTCACGGCCCTATAATATCCCCGGCATATTTATGTTGATGAGCAGTTTTCTAACTAAATTCTCAAGCCCAGGGAAAATATACTTTTGCCATAGTGACACATTTGACATTCACCATGTTTAATATTGCCTCTCGTTAAGCCACAACACGATACGTGGCATTAATTAGCTAAACGGGAACACTTGAAACTAACGCTAATGGCTCAAATGCATCTTTTTGACATTATCATGCCTCGGAAATAGCACACCTGTTTCTGCCTTTCCATGAAGTACTAGAGCGATCCTGGTACCATTATTGTTAGTGGAAGTGGGGGTTTTAACAATCGTTGGGAACTGAAATGCATCCATTTAGCCTCCAGCACACCTCTGTGTCATCCTCCTCTTTCCATCTTCCTTTATTTCTCTAAAACTTTCTCAGGCTTCTGTTGACCCAATTAGAAAAAGACCAAGCACATTCACTAAAAACGCTTTAAGCTATTATTCCATTGCATTAGCAAAAGAGGACAACATTCTGACTGCTGCCTAAGATGTGCGAGGCACAATTGTTCATTAGCCAATGGGGTTAATTGTGAATTAAAATCAATAAAGAATGCGAAAGATAAAGCTGACAGCAGGAGATTGGTCAATGTGTTCTTCTGCTATAATATCCTGTAGTTTATGTATTTTTCTCAAAGTAGTACTTAATATCACATTTAGAACACGATTTATTGAAGGTACAGATAAAAAAAGCAAGGCCAGGTGGGTTCAAATAGGTGCAACTAGTACTCAAGTGTGGTCACAAACAGTTACACATAAATGAAAGGTCTCTAAACATATATTTAACATTGTTAAATAGCAAAACAGTAACATATACTGTATAGTCTAGTTGATGCTAATTTCTTGCCCCCTGACCACGAGAATATACAACAAAGTATTACACACATTAAAAAGCCATTGGTGGTTACTAAAAAAGTGTCAACTGTCTTTGTACATTGTCCATGCTCTGAATAATGTCTGATTGTGTTATGTCAACTGATAACGACAAACTATATCAACGGAGATTTACTTTAAATGGGAATTGTAAGTATCAATGAAAGCATACTTTCAGATGTTTGTTCCGTAAGTGTCGAAGTTGAAGCTGTTTCCTCCCATCATATTACCTTTGGTCACATTTGATCTCACATCCTCATCAAGGCCGTCGAAGTTCTCTTGAATAGCTACAGTACTTAATGCCTCTTCTCTTTATACTAGTGGCCTACACATTTCAGTAGTCTCCTCCAATATAATTTGCATTTAAACTGGATTAGAATTGAAAGGAAGGCACACAAGATTATCTTTTACACACACAATTTGCCACTCCAGTGACTGGTTACAAGAGCATTCCATCTTGTGCCATCTGGTACACTTTTATCTATTCCTCTGGGGTTTTGAGCAACACTGGGGAAGCAATGCATTGTTGCATCTAATGCAGTGAGCAAAATGTGGGATTACAATGATGGCTAGTTTTGTAATAAATAAACTATTTGCTTTGTTGTGCCAAATCTGTGTGTGCAACCCAGCATTTGCTTTTTATCCAGAGGAGTTTGACGGAGGGAAATAGGATGAGCAGTGGACCTTCAAGGCATAAACAGACAAGCTGTCAGAAAGGCATTGGAGTGAAGGAGTGGCATAGATATTAAAACCCCATAGCAACATCAGGCATCCAATATAGACAGCCATGGTGGTGCAGAAGTCCACTTACAATAGTCCACTGTGCCTGTCCAAAAATAGATATGTGAATACTATTTATTATTAACTACAGTAAAACTGGTTATTTTCGTCACCTTACTATCATCCTAATTGACTTTCTTGCTACACTTTCTTGTACACCCTTACAACCACAAGCCCATTCCCCCTAAATCATCCTAAAACAAAACTTTTGGTCTCCCTCTTTTGGCTCCATTTTCCATACCCACCTTACCCATCCCATTTCCATTTCTTTGTTCCATCTCCTCTCATCATCAACTTCCCTCCTCTCACCCAGTTACACCTCAACGCTTGCTCAAGGCATTAACTGTCTCTGCGGGAGAGGGAAAATATCAGAACATTTTAAAAGACAAGAAGAGAGAAAACTATTTCCATTCTTTGTTGTTAACGGCCATCAGAGATAATGATGATAGGCTATAAGTACAGGCTTTCTGCACGGAGGCAGACTGACATCTGAGGAAACTCCTAAAAATTTTAACAAACACAGTCACAAACAGCCGCAAGGGCATGGGGCTGATGACACAAGATAGAGGGATGGACGCACAGAGGATGGAGGATGACACAGAGGCCAACATGAACTACATGCTGTAGAAAGAGAAAATTATGAGAAACAAAGAAGTTGTTTGTGTGTGTGTGTGTGTGTTTCCATCCGCCTTTGTGCAAATACAAGGAGTTGGGTGCATTGAGGTAAACAGCTAGTGGCAAGTTTCCAATCCAGCATTGCAGAAGAAACGCGCACAACCAGAAGCCATAATTAAAAGAGTGTCAGTCAAACCTCAAACGATGGAAAACAATGTAGAAAACCTGATGGAAATATTGCATCTACGTTTGTTTCATGTATTAATTTGGGGAAGGTTATAGCTTCCTCGTCGGGCCAAACACACCTGTTGCTGTTTCTTGTCTCATCAGTGGAGTGGAAGTTTGAGTGATAAATAAGACACATGCTTCACGTTCGGCATACTTTATTGGCTAAGTCTGCACTTTTGGAGCATTTCGTTTTTATTGATTTCCCAACTTTTCCACCACAGCCACGTGTAAAAGTTTTTTTTAACTGTCAGTCTGAGGTTTCTACTGTTTTATTAGTGCAAAATGGAGTAAAACACATGTGTAAGGGAGTGAGTCGGTGGCACACAGTTCGAGGCAGGTCTGGATTCTGCTTCCCTGTTTCTACTGATGTACCGAAATAGTTTTGGTTGTATGATCAATATTGATTTTACATGCTATTTATGGATCAATGTGAAGAAAAATACCTTGATTTGTCAATTATTGTATTCATTAGCTTAGTCAAAAATACCAGATTACAACTAACTGAAACTTCTTCCGTGTGCCAAGCATGTAGGAGAGCTTCATGGAGACAGTATTTGGTTTGTCTTTAAGGGCTACTGTAGAAACATGGCCGCCGGCTTTGTAAAGAGCACCGGCTCCCGATGTAGATATAAACAGCTAATTCTAACTACAACACAACAGTTCTTCTTGTCACATGATTATACAGAGACATTAAGAAATCATAGTTATTAATATTATATTCCACCTCTGCCAATATGTAGTTTGTAGCATGTAGGGGGACACGCTACAAACTGTTCCTTTAAGTATACGATATAAATAATTGATGGAAAATCTGCTAAAATCACAATATTTATCAATGTTCCAATATACAATTACATAGGCCATGGAGGAAAAAAAGCAAGTGAGGCTGTGGACAGAAGCTCTTCAGGCCCTTGGAAGAGAAAAATCGAGCTGCTAATGGCGGAGGGAGAGTGTGGGAGACACAGAGTGAGATCGTAAATGTGGATATGGATGATGTGCATGATTATGCCACTGTGTGGGTTTAATGTGACTTCTGGACCAGATGTTTGTGTGTGCACACGAAGGTGGCGGAAATAATCAGTGTCAGGGATAAAAGGGACTTGTGACTGTGCGAGCATGTCTGGTGAAGCTTTGGGCTTCAGGGACAGGGCTCTCTTCCAAGGTGCACTAGCAATCTCTGCCTTACTTGGTGGGATGATTGGAGTCACTTTATGTGGCAGATAGTCTTTATCTGTTACCCACACACATTTACTTTGTATTGAACACACAGACATGTGGTTGTTAACTGGGTCACAAGGGAAAGACTAAAGTCGTTACTAAACAAACAGGGCAGGGTTGAGGAAGAGGACAGAGTGAGTTGTGGTCAGGGTGAAATCAAGCTTCTTGTTGTGTGGATGGTTTGTAAGTGTGTTTGCTCATGCCAATGCCAACGTCCGTGGAAAAAAAGATATCTGCTCTCACACCATGTGACAAAATGGTGTAATGGAAGTGTCTGGACAAAATGGCCAGCAGGGACAAGGGTGTGTTTGGTGTCAACTCCAGCTTGCTTTACCTCCTATTCGGAGTATAGTCTCACTGCGGCTTCAGCAACACTGAAAGAAAACAGTACAATATACCTCTATTGCTCACATGAGAATGGAGACATTGTGCATTAGGGTTATCACAGGAAATCAGAGCATACAGTGCTTTCTACGGTAAATTCAAGTGAAGTAAAAAAGTAATTAAACGTGTAGATGATGACTAATGCCAATTAACTTCTCATCTGTTAATATGGTTCAAACACTGGGTAAAAAGCACACAATCTTCTTGTGAAGTGCACGAGGAACACATACGTTTCTCTTCTCAATCATTCTGTCTCTATTGGGTGTTTGCAGTTAGGGCAGACTGCCACAGTGTCTACTGTGTAGCAGATGGGGATTTTGTTGAATGTCTTTGTTGATTCCCTCTCAGGTAAATAGTAAGTAGCAAGTAAATAATCTGCAATATTATCCTCTATCTTCAGGGCATCCACTTTGTTATTGTGGCCTCTTGAAACCTTCAGTATGAGCAGCAACTGAATCCAAAGCAGCTCTAGGAGAGCTTGTCTGTAGATGACCCTGACCTTTGACATTCTGGAAGAGGGATTGAAAGAGAAATGTTCACATGGATCAATAAATTATCATCATGTGGGTTGTGCCCTGTCAATCAGGCTCTGTCTGTATCCGAGTCATACATTGCACATCTCACATTGGAATTGACGTTCTTAATATTATCCAAACACAATACATTTCTTAGTGAGGAGGAAAGAGCAAAGGTTTAGACACTGGATCTATATTAACATAAAATGAAGACTTTCTCTCACTGCCTTAGTGTTCATTATAACTATCTCCTACTGACGATACCTTTCCCATGTCTGTTTTTACCCAAAGCTATCTTTGCCTCATCTCCCTCGTCAGCTATCCCTGTGTGCCTTACTTTTTCCCTTTCTCCTCCTCCACGTAAAAAGAAGAAGAAAATAAAATCAGGATCAGAATCAGGCAGCGGAAACACTGAGTCATAAACAGCCCTCTGCGCTCTTTCATTCACATCTATGCTTACATCCATCTGGCTCAAGAGAGATATTTGGGGATAGGTCGTGGGCGGAAGCATGAGGCAATGAGAAGAAGTGAAAATGGGAGGTGTGCAGAAAAGGAGGGTTAAGGAGCATGTGTTCACCCCCCTATGCAGTGACTCACAGAGACAAAAAAGATCACTTCTAATGGCCTGTGCAGGTCCCCTTCACAGACAAGCAGAAATGGAAGAAATGATTGCAGAAATGTTTTTTTTTGAAGGGATATCTTCCAATGGAAGGGAGGTGAGAAGGGCTGCGCCTGTCTGTCTGTCTGTTTGCTTGTAATTGACGTTGGGAGGAGGGCATGTGGGTGCACAAGTGCTCCAAAATAATCCTCCTCATGATACATTTACATGGTTTTATTTTCTACGTGTGTGAGTGAAGGGATTTGAGGAGCTAAGATGGAGAGATCGCAGCAGAACACATCAGGAAGGGAGAGATACATCTGCAAGTTAATGTTACTACAAAAGAGCTGTGATAATCTATGTACAGTATGTGCATGCACTTAATTTCAGTCCCAGATGCTTCCTCTTAATTGGCCTAATCTGTTCTTCTCACAGTCAGTTATTTACACAGACTGATAAAATATTTCTAACTTCCATTCCCATAGGTGGGACCGTTTTGTTATATTTCCAGTGGTGCAGAAGTTATCTTCTGTTTTTTTTGTATTCTCTCTAAGACTTCAAGATGGATTTTATCAATTACCTGTTTAATAGTTTATAGAATAAGATTATTTAAAGCGCATCGTCCCAAGATAATCAGATTAATAAAAAGTAATTCTGACACAAGGACGTAGTAGCCACCACAATGGCTGTATTAATAAATAGCAGCAGCCATAATGTAATTGTCCCTTCTATAAACGATTGCGCAAAAACACAAAGCATATCCAATCACAAAAATTCAACCGTACCTAATCATTCCATGACAAATCAGTTTAATTCTTTCCTTATAATTGCCGTGCAACATTATGCAAATATGTCTCCCATTCACTACTCTACACTAGGTTCTAGGGAATATTTAACCCTTTTTTGCTAGCCTCCCGTCATCATCAGTAGGAAGCTATCCAGGAAACTTTTAAGTATAGTAAAGTATTCTGAGATGGGTAGAAAAGCCTCTCTTTCCCCAGCACTTTCAACCATAACAGCCGTGGCACAAAAGCTATGATGGAATCACATTTATTAGCATCATGAGTCGACTGGCTGGTTACCAATCACACTGCCACACCATAAAACCCTCTCTGACATGAGCATTTAAGGTGCTATCTTACTGCTTGCAATCTGAAGTCTGTCTGTGAATATGGCAGTGGTGTGAGCAGCAACCTCATAATATGCAGCATAACGGCCATGTTTTTATTGTTAGTGATCTCAAAATTCTAGTAGTAGTACCCTTGATCTGGTCTCTACTCATTACCGGACAATTTTGTGAAAAAAAGGCTACCACTTGGTTTTGGTTTACATTACGGATTGGAATTAAACCTTTTTCCCAGCAACCATTACCTAGCCTAGCACCCACATGGTCAGCCTTCCTAATCATCCATGGTTTCTTCTTTTCTTGTGATTTACTAGTAGAATGCAGTTTTATTTGTGTTCCTTTCTCGTCTTCCCTTGAGTTTATCTTGTGACAAAGGTAAAACTAATTTATCCTGAACTCATTCTGCTCTGTGGTCCTTGTTCTGTGGAAAAATGCAGAGCAGAAGCATACACTCTCTGGAGAGGAAAATAAATGTACTCTTAGTCTCTGCTTTAGGATCACAAATGGATACGACACACACACACACACACACACACACACACACACACACACACACACACACACACACACACACACAATGAGCGATCTAAATCAGTCCCCAATGACATGTTTGACTTCCTAAGTATATATGATTGCGTAGTTGATGAGTTGGTAAACAGTTGAAATACCCCCTGAAGCCAAATACAATGCATCACATTCGTAACTACCTGAAAGCAAATTTCAACAAATACAGTGACTAACACTGAGCAATGCCCAACAAAGGAAATGCACTGTGTGCTAACAAAAGAGTCTGTTAAACTGGATGTTATAATAGAAACTTTAAGAAAAGCAAAATATTAAATACTTTCATAACAAGCAAAATCAACTTTTCTCAGTTCCATAATCTCCATATCGAATCATTGGCTTGAAAACGTAACAGCGCCCCAAATCCATGAATAAACTGATTGAAATTTAGATTGTAGATTCAGTTCAGGAAGAAGTTGTGTCTTTTTATAATTCATTATTTGGAAACTATTATTTGTTCAATGTTGCATGACAATCAAATTGACGTTGTTTCACGTCCTGGGTTTGCTTGTTTATTGGTCGTTTAAAATGTATATGATGGTTGTATTCAGAAAGTGAATGTGATTCATAAGTTTTAAACCCAAGTCCTGCCAATAGTTATGTGAAACATTTTTAAAACGGTCTGGTAAACTTGTCTTGTTTCCCAGAATCTCTGTATACTGTAGTCCACTTTAAAATGATTAAAAGTGTGGAGATTAATGTATCTGACTTCGATACTTCATATATAGTAACTTAGTTCAGCAATTCCCAACATACACGTTACTAGCAGCTAGTCAACAAGTATTTTTGCATTTCACTTACCATATGGAATGACTGTGGCAAAAATCCAGGGCAGACATGATTTGTCTGAAGAACTTCCTGGCCTCTTTAGGTGTTAACCTGCCTTTCTTCACCAGGTAGTCAAACAGCTCACCACCTGACACATGTTCTAGCACAAGGTACCTGCAAAAGAGAGAGAGAATAAGGAAAAATCAGTCCAAGGAATACAGATAAAAGAAGAACAGCATAAAAATTGCACACGTATAAAATAAAGATGTCACTTGCAGGGACAGGAACAACTGTTCTCCACAGAGCCCTTTGGAAGGACCCTGAAGAAGCTCCTGACCTCAGAGGTCCGTAAGAACTGAGCCAATATGGGAGAAATAGTTCCCGTACAGATGGTTTACCCAGAAAAAATCTCCCCAAAGTCCTATCCTATTTTTAATTGTGTCATCTGTAGGCCGTTCCTACAGTCAGAGAGAAAAGCATGCCAACAGTGTTTCACATATATGTGAAGGGTTCTGATATAATATACACTTTACCTTCCGATGGGAGGCATCAGAGGCATGATAAAGTTGCATTACACTTCAAAAAAATGTGTAAAAGCTCTTTGACATAAGGGATTTAGCTGTCTGTATGTAAGCTTCCGTGACAGTTTTTGTCTCAGCACTCGGTTAATCAAACAAAAGAGACAAAAGAGAGGGAGAAAGTGATATTGAGGGCAAAACAATCCTTGCTATACATACAGTATTTTATACAGTACTTGACTTCTTTCTTTCTTTCTTTTACTTTCCTTAAACCCATGCACCCATACAATGGTCCCTGCCATAACATTTTCTCCAGTCATTCTTCAGGTGGCCTTTGAGTCTGTGTGGCTGCGCTTGTGGGGAGAAAGTATGCTCTGGTACTTCAAGGGGACAGGGAGAAGATTAATCTGTGTTGGCCCGGACCTTAGCGCTCCATCTGTGGGCTGAAAGCCAGCGCGGCCCTGCCCCTGCTCCAGACTGGCCTGCTCGTATATCCAGAACTGAAACTCCCTTCATCTTCACTAGGACAAATTGAAACTCAGACAGGCGGTGAAATACTCTTTTTCTTCTGTCGCTCTCCCTCTCCCCCTCGCGCTCCCGGCCTCCCCCTCTCTCTCTCCCCCTCTCTCTCTCCTTCTCTCCCTCTCTCTCCCCCTGCTACGGATGTGCGTCTTTTATTGATTACACCAAAAGTATTGCATATTGTATTCATCTACAGAGCACGTGCTCACTAAACAACCCTAATAAACTAAAAGGCTGTCTTTGGCAAAACATAAATAGCATTGGCATGTTTAACAAGTAGACCGTAGTATCTGAACACACATTAATACATTCATAAAAAACATGAACATTGCATTTAGAATTAACAGTTTCCTCCATAATATGACTATAATTGAAATGTGTTGTTTGGTTGTATATTTTAATAGCAGCACTTCTCAGATTTTACCGACCAGTTTACATCTCATCGGTAGTACTATTCTGCCAATTAAAACTGTTGCAGAATATTTTTTGTGGCTCTGAAAGGGAGCTTTTTAAAAGCTGCCAAAATAAAACTCGTTATATCACCAGAGTTATTTTAACATAGACATATTAGTTAAAAAAGCAGGGGTGTAGAGTTTAAACAAAGTGGACTTTTACAAGGCTGGGATGGTCTAATAAAGAAATGCTAACCAATGTAATTATGGGAATTGTAAGATCCAGTGTGTGTAGAGCTTGACCCAAACTCCAATATCTCAGCCTATGCAGCATATATTTTGACAAATATTTTTTTAATTTGTTTCTCGGAAGTACCCAAAATGTATACTAAATTATTGGTGAACCACTGAAACTTAGATGCTATAAACATTGCTCTTACATTGTCATACAATGATCAATGATTCACTGTTTATACCATATTTAGTGAATGTTGGACTTTGAGCAGTTTTGGCCTCACTGTTTCCCAATGGTAGCTTGGCATATATTACCATAATAGGTCTTTTAAAAAACTTGTCTTGTATATGTTACAATTCAGAATTGTATTACCGGTTCAAAACTGCAGGAAAAATCTGAAATAAATCAGCTCATAGTAGCACTATTACAAATCAAGTATACTTATATGTGTTAGGGTCTCTATTGAGCCTTTTTTTCCTGACCATTTTTCATTCTCAAAAGCATAATTTATACCAACATCATGGTGTGATCATTCATTCATTTTGAGCAATGAAAATTCCATAAATAAAATATTGGTGGGCTATGTATCAAACTCCTTCCACTTCCCCCTCACCTCTTGTACACACACACCACACCATTTTAAACAGCTTGCAGTGGGATCTGTGCCAGCAGCATAATACATTTCAACAGCTGTGGGACTACGAGCTCAAAAACACACAGTTTGTCTATCATTTATTGGCTTTCAAGTGTAGATATCGGAGTAACAATCTAAACAATTTTCATTTCAGACTTACATCACTGATGTAAGTTGTATTGAGATGTACTAAGTGAAGCATGTACTCAAGGCACTGGTGATTCAAATGTAAAGCAATTTGTCACATGTGACACTGGTGACCCAATGTCAAAAATTATGAAGCAATGGGCACAAAATGTGATTCAAATAATCCAATTATACCACGAATTACAACATTCTGCTATTCCGCTCATCTTAAAGGATGACATGTACAGTACTGCATGTCCAATCCCATTTGAACTGTGAGCTCAAGATGAGAACTAATTGAATTAAATTGACCAACAGTCCTGCGTAGTTTAAGAGGGCTACTGTAATCTACTGATGGGCTTGTCACTCACTACTTTTAAGGTTCACTAATAGATCTGTATGTGTGCCCGCATGTGCAGCAGCCCAATGCAGCTGCCACTCTCCATGGCTAATGTTTCTTAATGCAATGGTGTTGCCTCTGATAAGCGTGTCATGGTGTTTACATTAGGGAGACTTCCTCCCCCCATAAGCGCCCCCCTAGCGTGTGTGACCAAATTAAACGCTTCATGCCAATACTAATGGTGTATCCCCCGCTCCAAGGCTATGATGTTTGCCCTTGAATCATAATCCACCAAACTACGAGCCGACAAAAAAACAATATGTGGCATTTTAACGATAATGATATTCGTAAGCCACAAACGTTTTCATACGAACAATCATTTAGTGTGTGTATGATACTTACAAGTATTTTTTATTTTCGTAGACATCATGTAGCTTTAAAACATGCGGGTGTTCTATGAGCTTCAGAATAGCTATTTCTCGCTCCACCTGTATGACAGAGGGATAGGTAGGAAAAGAGGGATGAAGGGAGAGGGGAAAAAAGAGATTTGATTAGTGTAACATCAACACAGTTCCTAAAAACACTCTAGGACCAATTGTCCTAATCCGCCCTCTTACACTGCAACTTTCCTCTCACTGCTGCCAAAACTGAAGTACACGGGAGACAAACCGACTGACCCTAAAATAGCCCGTGATGAGTTCTTGCCAATTGTTTTCTCAGGTCACCTGTGATGGTCACTGTTTAGAGAGACAAATCTGAGAGCCAGCCATCTGGAATAACACTTCAAACAACCAGCAGACTGGCTAAAGAGGAATAAGTAAACCAATGAAAGGAGCTGACTGGCACTTCCTACTGACAGAGAGGACAGAGATAACCTTTGACCACACTGCTTGGCATCCAGGCCAGCAAGCACTGCTATCTCAGGTGGAAAATGTTATCTCTAACTCACAAAACAAGTCGAGCTGAATACTTTGCAATCACATTTCATAGTCCAGTGATTTGCTTGAGGTAATCATGCATCTGCTTTGTTTGATAAGAAGCATGAAGTAGTATAACCTGTCAAAGAAAGACATCCCACATTTGAACATTTCTGTCTACTAAGAGTACCAGCCGGCAGTTGAATTGGGGTCAAAGTGTCCACTCAGGTACATCAATGTCTCCCAGAAGAAAACCACGGTATATGAACACAACACTGTGTCCAGACCTAGCAGACGGCTGAGTCCACACAAGTATCTAAGTTCTGTTTTTTCTTCTTTTTTTTTTGCTGACAGAGCTGCTGAGAGACATATACAGTGTACTGGTTAGAGCTGCAATTTCACCAAAATCAAGCAGATCAGTTTGGATTTGTGTCAGCATCTCCAGAGAGCTGTAGTCAGCGTGTACAGCTCTGGAAATCAGCATGGATCCCACTTTGACAGAAGCCACCACTAATCTTCAGTCCCCTGTGCTGCTCTCCTGCTCTGCTTGCAGTTATCTGCTCATCCTTCACCTCCACCTTTCCTGTCCATCCTCTCCACCACTCTCTGTGTCTGGCTTTGACTGACAATGATGGAGATGAAAGGACAGTGCGAGTTACAGGCTTCTGTGCCTCGTCTCAATCTCATCAAAGTAAATTTCACTTTGTCACTTGCCTGTGACAGCCTTCACACTGCCTTAATGTCACACTCATCGTGACTTAACTTTATGAACACTCGTGTGGAATGAAGTCAAAGCTCTGATTTGCCAGCTCACTCTGCTTTTGTTAAACTCCCACAAAGTTGTATGCTTGACCAGGCGTGAAATCAAGTTCTCCCCCCTTAATTATGCTCTCACATTGTTTTTCATTTCAGAACAGCTTGTATTAGTCTACTGTCAGCTCAGGTATTGTACCCGATCTTGACACACTTTTGCAGATTATTTTCTGCCCAAATAGCAGCATCCCCATCTCCACTCTTTATCAAGTGTGTAATAAAAACCTGCTGAAAAAGCTTACATTCAGTCACTGCAAAGAAAAATGCATTGCGGTGCAAACTGGTGTTGAAGCCGCAGCCACAGCAACAGTCACAGAACTTTTAGCCAAGCACACTGCTTGTCTAGAAAGGGTAAAGTGGTAAATGCGTAATTACCGTTAGCATGGAGTATCAGTGGGAGCAACGGCTATAGGCTAATCAGGGCTAATCCAGAGACTAATGAGTGCTATCAGCGGCAGTACACCGGGCCACTTTCTCACCTGAGGCTAGGGTGTGTTGTTAAGAATGAGCCCATGGTGGATAGCTAGCTAGCTGGCAGCCGGGCTCCCTGCAGAGAGACTAATGCTGCCCAGGACTCAGGGAGAGATGAGCTGTCGAAATGCTACAGAGCCAGCAGCTGGCTTCTTAAGCTTCCTCTAAGCGCTTCCTTTTGGTTAATTGAAATAAGAGAAATGAGGCTTAATGTGAAGACTTAACTGTACAACTGCCTGCTTATTGCAAGATTAGCTGTTGATTAACACACTAATGTAAATCTGAGGAGCAACCCTTGCTCTACAGTTTCATTAAATTGTCTATGATTACCTGTCAAAAGAAGAGATCTGACAATGTATTTCCATTTGCTTCCTTTTGCAAGTGGAAAAACACCAACAGCAATGCCTTTATACATGCACAGTGACTAACTGTTTGCTCACTGTCGTCAAAGCCACAAGCTCACACATTCTACACCTCCATAACTTCATGCCAGTATAAATGCCAGGTGGTCATCTGCTTTCCTGGCTTCTGTACATGGCTCCACACTCTCTCATTAAGTTTAACATCTGTGAGTGTGGACAGCTCCCCCCCATAACTCCATGGCACTTCATTAAGCCTTTATTAGCAGCCGCTTGGACACCTTTCACCAAGACGCACAAGCACATGGACAGATGGACGGTTGGTCAGATGAACACACACCTGCTCTTCTCATCTTTCATGTGTTTTTCGTGTGTTCAGCAGTGCAATATATTGCCAATTTGCTAAATTTCTTCCCGAAACCAAACAGGTTTACGAGCGGAAGAGAAAGGTTGAGAAAAAAAACCCACCTCATCAAAAACCAGAGGCGAACGAGGACTGACACTAACCCAAATTAGGTATTTGATGGTGAGATAATTTGTTTTGTAAAGTACAGTGGTTGTGGAGTCGACATCATTAGCAGGAGATCTCAGAACAGGAGCCTATTAGTGGGTGGGCTGATTGGCAACGCTTTGACACACAGGGTTCTCCATCAGTGTCATATCCTGCCACACTAAATGGATCAATATGTTGGAACAGTGGTAATTCCTTTCAAAAAGGTGATAACCACACACACACACACACACACACACACACACACACACACACACACACACACACACACACACACACACACACACACACACACACACACACACACACACACACACACACACACACAACTCAATGTCTTACTACCAGGCTCCAGGAAACTGTATTATTTTCCTCCATATTAAAAGCTAGACTAGCGCACTCTTCACCCTGGAATTTAATTTTGATGTTGTGTTTGAAAGTATGCCTGATGTGATTTATTACTTGTAATTATGGTGTAATTTGCAGGTGCAGATGGTATTTTACAATAGAAAAAGGAAACTGTGCGTGAGAGGGAGACTGCACAGACAAATGAGGCAAAGCAGTCACTGGTGCTCACATGTGTCACTTCAAATTCAAAGGATTGGAGCCAGTTTAGCATAGTTCCATCAGCTATTGATTCTTTAAATTACAACCCTGGATCTAAATGGCTGAATGGACGAGCAAACAAATGGCTGGCGACATCAATAGTTTCATCTCTGTGCCTTCGAGTCCAGTGACAGAGGACAGAGGATCACAGGCAGGCAGGCGACAACAAAGACGCAACGAGATTAGATTCATGTCACACATGTCACAGAGCACCCGAACAGAGAAACCATCCCAAAATCTCAGAGGGGAAAATATTGGATCACAGGCTCTGTCATCTCCCACTCTCCACTTATTGCATCTCGCTCCCTTTCTGTGTCACGCACACAGAAGGAAAACATAGACATTTCTGTCACCTCCCCCAGGCGAGCGGGTGAACGGTCCCTTGATACTGAGATCTGAGGATCAAAGTCAACAGGGCAGCCATGTGAAAAAACGTGGGTGACTATGCTAACATAGGAGCTACTGTGCATGCAAGAGCGGCTGGGTGGATAGAAAAACAAAAGAGTCGGAGGAAAGATGAGTGAATGTGCGAGGGATGAAGCATAAGCCATGTAATTCTCTGCAAGGGAGAAGACTAAAAGAAATGTAGAAGAGGAGCACAGACAGAAAGAGAGCAGAGTGGCAGTGCCAGCTCGTACCCCCCTGAGTCTTGCAGCCTCTTTTGTTGCTAATTAACACAACATGGGAAAGCATAACCTTTACAGCAGCGCCGTACACCAAACAGCCCACGGAGAGTGACATGATAACAGGTAAAGCAATGGGGCGGCAATGTGAGGAGCTAAAAGCATGTGATATTCAAGCACATTAAAGAGCTTTACAGACATTACAGCATTTTAAAGTGTACATTTCTGAATGATGGTTTTATGACTCATCGTATTTATGATTACTAAATTGGATTTCCAACAGAAGATCCTTAAGGATCTACTTACTTTTCACACAACAACCCGACATAAAATCCTTTTCCTCTAAAATAATTTTGTCTCTTTGAGAATAGGATATTTTACAGGTAATTTTTTCTCAAATGTCATAGTCTGACAAATTTTGATTCATTCATCTTATTTGAAATCTTAATCTAATACATTATAAATAAACCCTTTTGGGTCTTCTTTTCTGCGGTTTACTTTCCATTGTTAATTGTATCTGATTGGTTTGATTTGTCATTTAGCAACAAAAAAAAGAGTAGGGTGTAGTAGATAAACCATATCAGATAACATATGGGTGAAGGAGAAATAAGGTGGAATGGGCAATGGCTGGAGAGAAGGAGACAAGGGTCCAACTGTAAGTGAGCAGAAGGGGAGGAGACAGCACAGCTTGGCTACTGGCTCACAGACAAAACCAGTCAGCTCGTCGTCCATTCATACTTGTGACATGTGGGCACATTAACGCATGATGCAAACACACTGTACACACACACCACTGATCACGGCAAACCACGAGCCACCTCCATCCATCCATCCATATGTCGGTCAGCGAGCTAGTAAGGCAGAATCTGTGTTTTTTGCCAGGAACAGAGGGTAGCCAAGCTGGTGTGTATGCACGCATGTGTGTATCTTTGTGCACATGCTTACACATGCATGTAAATGCCAAGGAGTATAGTGTTTGTAGAGTGATATGTCAGTCTTTGTGACTGGGAGGGAAGGACATCAGTTCAAGGGTGCGCGCACACACACACACACACACACACCTTCAAGATGATATTAACATGTGTTCCTAAGAGAACCTGCTTATCCAAAATCGGTTTGAAAATTGACAGAGAAGGCTCAGGACAATGGATTGAACAGTATTTTGTGAGGGAGCGTGCATGTTAGTTAGTTGTGTTATCTCCCACTGCTGAGTTAGTCCCACTGAGAGCAAAACAAAATACAAAATAAAATCATATTTGTATGATTCTATTCCAGTCAGAATATTTCTCTTACTTTCATCCTCCTCTGTTTATCGCTTTCCCCTCCACCCTGTGGACCTCACAAAAACAACGCATGTGTGCTCCCGCAAACACACACTGCAGCAGGCTTTTCTGATAATCACTGTATCAGTCATCCTTTGTGAAGAGGAGGTAAATTCCCTACACGGGGGAGTTTGATCAATTCCAGAGACATGTAAATCGATGTGGACATAGTCTCTGCTAGCTCGCTACTCCTTATCCTTTATCCATCTCCCACCCTTTCAAATCTTCCTCATTACCCCTTCCCACCCAAGACAAATTCTGAAACTCCTCCTCCTCCTCCTCTTCTTCCTTTTCTCCAATCCTTTCCTTTATTCTCTTTTTCTCTCATTCTATCTTTTTAATCATGTCAATGACGTGTGCCTGTGCTGCTGACAGATCCATCAGGCTGCCACTTAAACCAGTGGCAGGCCACATCATTTCACACTAACAGGCATGTCCCTGGATAACCTTGGTAATAATAGAGTCTAATGGCAGAGATCCTCCACACCCTCGGGTCAAAGGGTATACTTATGAACCTCTTCAAATATACAGCATGGTGGGACAGAGTGGGACGGGCTGGGAGAGGGTAAAAGATGTGTGTCGTTGTTTATTGCAGTGTCAATGACCGTGCATGTCTTTGTGTAAAATATATATATGAAATGAGTGATTTATCAGAGACGGACAGGCAGTGGATCCCTTTGGCAGCCATGTTTATGTGTTGGCCGACTGAAGTGTCTTTATGTCAACTGGTCCATTCCGTCACTCACTCCCTAAGCGAGGCATATTTTATGTGAGAGGTTTGGTAAGGTCACCTTGGATTGTGTGAAATGTGGATTAATGAACTGGTTTTCACAGACTAGAGAGAAAGTGCAGAACTGAATATAATGATTTGATCTGAAGGTCATCTATAGGAGTTATAAAGGTGTAAATCTAATAATCTACAGTCGTCTATATTTGCATGTGAGTTTAGATGGAATTGTCTGCTATATGCCAGGAGGACACAGACATAAAATTGTATTAAAATGGCATCTGCTCCTTTTTTCATCTTCCTTTTTTGCTGCCAATGTAAATTTGGGTGGTTAAATGCTGCAGTCTATTTGACGGTCTAACGGAGAAAAAAAACAGAGCACTCCTTTGAAAATAAAAGCAAGATAGAAAGAAAAATGTGATGTACATTGTGGAAAACGTTGTGAAGCATTCATTGATGAAAACATTGAGATGATTAGCAATTAAGGTGGTCAAGTTGCAAAGCTGTTATATAAAGAATACAACTAAACCAATGGACAATTGATTGATCAGAAAAGAAAACTGACTACAAGCAAGTGTACTGGTTTTAGTGAGTGTAAAGTTATGTGAAAACAAATTAAACAAAGAAAGTGAGTAATGAACACATACTGAAAACTATTTACTGCAATTATTCAGGCAGAAGGTACTAATTAGCAAACAGTGATTCTCCCACTCCACTAATTATCTCCACATATGAATACATGGCCTATTCATTGACACATGAGCCTGGTCAATAGTTAGCCGGGCAGAGGAGTCAATACTGGACAGACAACAGGTCAGGAGGTAAGACTGGTCAACTGAGACAACCCAAATGATCTTGAAACTTTGTAAATAAGTTCAAAATAGCTCTAATAATTGAAACAGGGAGTTCTGTTAGCTTCTGCACTTGTTAATTATGTGTTACACCAAGCGTGAGTCTTTGACACATAAAAGGCACACACTGATGGTTCTGTGCATGAATACTAATTCACCCTAATAATGGCAAAATATATGTGCAAAAGTACACAGTCCCTGAATGTATTTACACGCATGTGTTTGTGGGCATGTACATCGTGAGAGGGAGAGGGAGAGAGAGAGAGAGAGAGAGAGAGAGAGAGAGAGAGAGAGGGGGGGGGGAGGGAGGAAGAGAGAGAGCAGAAGAGGAGAGAGAGAGGGAGGAAGAGAGAGAGCAGAAGAAGAGAGAGAGGGAAGAAGAAAGAGAGGGAGGAAGAGAGAGAGGAATAGTGAGAGAGAGAGAGAGGAAGAGAAAGAGAGGAAGAGTGAGAGAGAGAGGAAGAGAGAGAAAGAGTGAAAGAAGAGAGAGGGAGTGAGGAAGAGAGAGAGAGAGAGAGAGAGAGAGAGAGTATGTTATTGAGAGAGTGTTAGCACAACACAGTCATTAGCAAACAACTCCCACAGGGATGTAGATGAAGGAGCTGAAGAAGTTAAAAGTGTCTTGCTTTAGATGTTCAACACATTGACCGCAAAAGCTAAAATATACATCAGGATCCGTCTCAAACTCATTAACTCTGCCAAGTCTGAGCTAATTTCCCAGTTTATTTACAACAGCTACAAGTTGTATGCCTGGTTCACAAATGAATGTGGCCTGTGCAAAATGCTCAAGCCATGTGGAAGTTAGTTAACGGCATCTAGAGGTTTTTAATACATGTGTTAAATACAGGGATGTAACTCTACTTCTGTGAGAACATGCAAAGCCCTAACCATTTACAAAGTAGAACTGCCTTTGTTCCAGACACACAATACGGAAGGTAGAAGTATTAGTATTAATTAACCCCACTAGTGGCAGTGAAGTGACACTCTACTTAAAAGGGATTCGATGTAGCATTGTCGGTTGCTGTTTGTAAACAGGCGGCAGAGCGGCGGTGGTCAGGCAAGCTAGTGTGTGAATGAAGAGTGGAAGAAGTATTAGCTAAAAGAAAGCAGTGAATCAGAGTTATGAAATACTCATTTCTGATTGCATCACGTCGTTTTACGTTCCAGAACGCCATTAAACCTTCAGGAAGGTGCATGATGGCCTGATTTTTGATTGAATGAATCGTACGCTTCACCCTGTACCTCCTCTGCCCCGTGCACGTGTTCAAGTGACGGAGTGAGAGACGAAAAAGCAGGGGACACACTGAAGCACAGCGATGTAACAACCCGCTGGCCGTCAATTAGCACCCCATTGCATCATGAACGCTAAAAGGGTGCCCTGGTATCAGATGCTGAGGGGCGTGACAGCAGCAGTATCTGAAGAATTGGGGAATGAGAACGGGCAGAACACCCTGCACACTGTTATGAGCTGGGGGTTACACCCCCATGTGGGTCTGAAACGCCCCAAACAGCAAACTAAGAAGAAAAGAGAAAATACAGGCATGTAGATACAGACGACTTCACACACTTTTAGTGGGTCAGAGGTGATCATTATTTTTGTATCAATGTATACATTATCTTGTTCTACCTCTCTTAATTTTTACCATTATACAATAAGTTCTCTATCCAAAGTAACTTTTTAATGTGATATACAATGGAGAAGCAAAACAATGTATGCAATGCCACTGTTATATCCTTTAAGTACTGATTTACAATAAAAACATGTTGTGAGGTACATTTGGGACCCTTGGTGACTGTAAATTCCACTTTGAGATTAATGCATGAAATGCATGCAGTTGATAAATTATATTTTTGGGGCATTATTATCAGGCATGTACTTCGCTCATACGCATTAAACTGTCTACAGTGTGTTCATAGTCTGTGTGTGTGTAGTAGTGGGCCGGTAAAAAGCATTGTTGGCAGAGATCTTTGTCCACAAGCTGCGATTCACCCCACAATCCTGCCTGTCTGATGTGAGACTATAACAGACCAAACCCTGCATCGAGAGGACAGACAGAACCATAAGGGGAGTCGTGTGTGTGTGTGTGTGTGTGTGTGTGTGTGTGTGTTTCTTTGTTGACTCTGAGCAACTGGATAATGGTCACAGAGCTGTCATTCATGGTGTCATTTAGGCTTTGCCTGACTTGCACACAGAGGTACTGTGTGTACCTCTGTGTGCAAGAGATGGGATGTATATGAAGACACACATCACATGCTGTTGCCAGTGAGATGACAGTTGTCACAAACTGTGATATACTTCATTTTCCATCAGTTCTGCCATTGCAAAGCGCTGGGCCAGTGCCACATACAACATGACACACACACACACACACACACACACACACACACACACACACACACACACACACACACACACACACACAACTGTACCAAAAAAATCAGTGGTGCGTTAATTAGAGTTAATGAATATAAGGTCAAAATGCTGCATGTTCATCTCTCACGTTAAGTAAAAACACAGGCCAAAATAAAGTAGAACAAGCACAGAATAGAAATTAAGTATCCGTCTTTTAAATGGAAGCAACATGGTATAAAAACAGATGGCAAAAACAGATTTGGAAGTAAAAATGGAGTGCTGTTTTCCTCTCAAGGGAAAAGGATGTACCCATTCAAGTATCACTCCCTACTCATTAGCAAACATGATGGATAAAAGATGATCATCAATACCCAGTGGCAGAGAGGAAAAATACAAAAAAATACACTTCAGTGACTGCACAGGTATTATAGAGGTAAGAAATCCCAGTGCAAAACAAAGAAATAAACAGAAGATAAAAAGGAAACTAAGCTGAAGGGGAATTTTGCTGATCTCCCCATGAAAGCATCACTCCACTTAAGAGTAGAAGAACTGGATAAAAAATGCCCTATGCTCGCTAAGGCTACACCAAATAAAAAAGCAAACAAAGCTTTCTCATCTTTCTGAAAACACAGCAGCTTCTGCCTTTGAAGAGGAGAAACAAATGCCATCGGTTTAGACATCCGTCTGTCTCCTGTCCAGCTCAACGGGGGATCCCGCTACATCTTGTGTTCTGCTATCCTCCATGTCATTATTTTGTCTGCACTCCATCTCTGTTTTATCTGGATAAGACATATGAGGTAAAATCAGTCAAACAGCCCTGCGTGTGTTTGATGAGGTTTGTCACCGCCGTGAGCAGCACTAACGGTTTTACACTTCTCTCTCCATGACGCGTTGGACCCCAAACTACCAGGCAGAACTGTGGAAAACTCAATATTTGGTGTCTTCAGTCAATGCTATTTAACATGAAACAATGTGACACAGACAGAAAATTCTCCCCGATCCCCAAACATCTTCTGCCCTGCAGGTAAAATCTATCGTCCATTTCCATGTCAGCAGAGCCTCATCGACACTCAATTAAGACTAGGAAGTTGGGAGTGGTGATTGGGAACCAAATTAGGATGTAGAATGGTGAGTGACCTTCATATTGACTGATATCAGAGAAAGGGCTTTGAAAGGCACCGCAGGTTTGGGGAAATCCATTTTATTTTTTAGGTTCCTGCAGAATGCTATGAAGGGAAAAGGGACTGAGAGAAAAGCGTGAAACCTTTTTCAGGATTTGGTCACTACAGTATAAAACTAAACTTTCTCACAGTTTTGTTCTCTAATGTAGCTATATTCCTTGTTTTACAACATGTTATTTAACCCAAATTAATGAATTATTATTTGCTTCTGAAATTATTTTATTTAAAAAAAACCTACATTTGAATGCCAACATACATCAACAGGCAGAAATGAGTGAAATAAGCAGCAACAGAGAAACAGAGCTGGTATTCTAAAGTCTTTCTGTGCAGTTAGCCTGTAAAGATCAGACTGTGGGCTAAGCCCTTACTTCTAGCTCAGCACCATGATGGATCAACGCGCGGGGGCACAACATATGAAACCCATTTATTTTAAGGGGTGTCTTCTGCGGCACAGGCACACGCACACAAAGACACTCCAACACGTATTCACACAACATAAAGTTAAACATGTGCGTGTTGGAGGCACTGCTATAACCAACCCACGAGCGGCACAACAGAGATGGGAGAGAATGACCAATCTATAATCATTAGGAAGGGAAGAGGAGAGATGGCGGAGAAAGAAAGCTACTGTGCTGTCAGCGAGGTGTCGGGATAACAAGATTAGACCTTGTATGATTCATCTGCGGCCGTGGCATTTTGCTCCTCGCCCGCCCACCACAATCCCTGTCGGTTGGTGTACTCAACCTCTATACCTTGCTTTTCTCTGCCTTTTTAGTCCTAAATTAGGATATTAGATGCTGTGCATCGAAAATCATTGCATCAGTCAGTCACCCCGAACGTTACTTTCCTTCGTGTTTTGTTATTTAGACTACAGATACACATATGATATGGTCCCATTGCTTTAATTCTATAGAAGAGGCAATTTTTCCTTATATATAGACGGAAAATCACATTCAAACAGTATTGATCTTGTTCGTTAATGAGAGAAAAGCTCCTTATCCTTATCCTTTCAAACTGGCCTAGGTGATGCAGTGGTCTACCCCGGCTGTGGTGCTGGCTGGTTGTTCTCAGCTCTTAGATGCGATGTCCTTAGCGCTTCAATTATTTGCTTCAGGGGGCAATTATACTGCTGGCTTTTCCATCTCCAAACTCTCTCTCTATCTCTCTCTCTCTCTCTCTCTCTCTCTCTCTCTCTCACACACACACACACACATTTTTCTCCGCTGAAATGTTATGACTGACATCAAGGACAGTCGGCAAACACAAGTAACCTCACCGTGCTAAAATACCCCATCGAAAACAGTGTAGCTATGCAGCGGCATACTTCACAAGACATTCATCCAAAGTGTTCTAACTTTATGTTCACCATCTTTTCTAACCCTCCTCACACACACACACACACACACACACACACACACACACACACACACACACACACACACACACACACACACACACACACACACACACACACACACACACACACACTCTCTCTTCCCTCCCCTCTATCTCCTTTCCTCCTGCACTTCATCCCTCCTCTCCCCCTCTTCCTTTCTCTCTCTGGGCTTGGGGACAGTAGAGTGACTTTGAAGTTGTGCTGCTTCAGGAGAAGAGAGAGTAACTCTGGCTAATTAGTTGTCCTTATCCCAACAGCAGCAGCAGCCGCCACCAGCTCACTGGCTCAGAGGGAGAAACAGAGCAGGCATCAACAGCAACTACCAATTGCTGCCTGCTAAAGATACCCTTCTCCCACTGCTAGTTGTTAGTGCTAGCGGCTAGCAACAATTTAACTCACCCCAAGACTAAACTGTGGATTAGTGAAGTTGCTCCACTCAGCATTATGATAGGTAATATGGTACAGAAAATCTCCTGCTCTCGGGGAAAGCACGTCAGACCATAGCTGACTGCAGTTGCCAGATTCTACCATATCATCGTCATAAATACGACCGTCGGTTTTACTTTAGGTGCTTGGCAGCATTGCAATAACAGACTCAAGTTTTTCCATTGCACAGGAGAGTTACACTATGCGCTTCAGGTCAAGAAGAAACAGTGGATGCTTTAACTATGGAATGGATGTCACACAAGTGCAGAGGAAAAAAAATGAAAAAGCACAACAGCTACTTGCCTTTGAAGAGGAGAAACAAATGCCAAATCAAATAAGCACTTCATGAATGTAACTGAATGTGACTCACCTTTCTTCAAACGGCGAGTCTCATTAGGTTGAATTCAAATTAGTGATATATGTTAACCTGCTTTATTAGTAGGACTGAGTATTGTAACGCATTACTTTTTCAGATCTGATAGGGTTCCTGATTCATATAATAACTGTCAGTTTTAATTCCATTTTATTGAGGCAAAGATTTGGTGGACTATGGCTGCTTGTATGCGTGAGACATTTAACATTTTATCTTAATTCTGTCCACAAAAAAAAGCAACACAGGTTTATATTATAGTTTATATTTTATATACAAAGTGAAGTATCAAAAATAACAATTGTTTCGGTACTGGTACCGATATGCTGGTACTCCATCGGTACTGCATTTCTTAAATTTTACCCAGCTTTGCTTAGCAGGGTTTCTAAAATGTATCTGAAGTGTGACTCAGGTTTTATTTCCCAGCATTCTCATGACACCAGCAATTATAGAGTTGTCATATTTTTGTGTGAATATGAATTATGTTCATTTCTGAGTTCTACTCTCAAGAGCGTGCAAATATTTGGTGGAAGTGTGCAAAAAGATAATTTGTCTACTCGTCATATTCACTGTACAAATCATGAATCAATGTCTCCGCAGGGTTTCTCACCACATGTCCATGTCTCCCTCCACCTGCCTCTCTCTCCCTCTTCCCCTCTCTCTCCCTCCACCCCCCTCACTCTCCCTCTTCCCCTCGGCACAGAGACATGGATTCAAGGCGAGGAAGAGGAAGAGAGGGCTTGCTGAGTTTCAGAAACATTAACTACTCCCCAGAGAAACTCTCTCACACCCGCTCACAAACACGGTGTTGGTTCTGGACTTCTCTTTGTATCGGATCACCACGCTCCATTCTGTTTGGCCTCAGTGCCAATGACTGCTGACATACTGTCATATGTGCACATGCTGTGTATTCCCTGTCTGTCTGTTTCTCTCTCATCACTTGAAACATGACAGGCAGCCACTTCCCATTCAACTAACTCCATTGTTGGGTTTTCTGCTTAGAAGTAGTAAAACACACATTGGGCTGCACTTGCTCTTTGAAGTATTCAAGGCTCTTTCCCCGGTAACAAACTGACATAAAGTTCATAGACAAATTAATTATCCAAGACAATTCAATGTCTTTCTGGTCCAGCCTGTGGGGCTGAGGACTAAAGAGTTCAACACTAGTTATATAAAGTTCAACACACAGTGAGTGGAGGAAAGACCTCTATGCCAGCTATTCTGAGACAATTAATTCAACCCGTCTCCACGGACCCCTGACTACCAAGGCCAGTCGGGGGAAGGACAGACACAGAGGGATGACGTGTGTCACGGAGGATGTGCTGTGCACACACATATGAATATGTGTCTGTGTGTGTCATTATGACACGTGCACACACATTCTTAGGAACTCTTCTGTGCGCAAGGCCTGCATGCGTGCATATAAGTGTGTCATCAGCGGTGTTGTGCGCACACACACACACCTGTCCAGGAGAGTCAAATTCTCCCCTAATGGCACCACGGGGACCTGAGACATTAGCATATTAAAAGGTGACATTTCACAGTGTGTGAGTCTTGCACTAGAGAGCAGCAGGATCACTCTGACAGTCTGACAGCCACACAGGCAGGCCAGAGAACAGACACAGAAGACTGTGGAGTGCAACACAATGGGAATATGGGAAAGTGACTGGATTTCAGAAAACACCTGTCCAGCCACTGTAGGAGAACACTGTTATGTTTAGTTTGTCCCAAATCTAGAGGGAGCTTTACAAGTGACCTCATCGACAGTCTAATGGCTCGTGCCTCATCATTTATTACACATTGCTGAAAAGTACATTGACACATAGGTTTGGAATTATTATTGAGGCCTGTGCTTTTTACAGAGGCCAATAATCAAATCAATACACACCGGACATAAGCACACAGAAATGCTGACACAAAAACCATAGAATTAGACTTCCAGACTGCGACTTTTGTCTGCATTATATGGGGATGACACACACACACACACACACACACACACACACACACACACACACACACACACACACACACACACACACACACACACACACACACACACACACACACACACACACACACACACACACACACACACACCACCCACCCACCAGGGGCAGCAGTTGAGAGAAGAGTGACAATGGCCGAGTTCAGTAATTGGCTCTAAAATGCAGCTTCAGCAAAAGCCTCGTCAGTGTTTGGCATCTGTTACTTTCATTTTCCTCTGCAGGACAGCACACTGTGAAACACCTGGGTAGGAACATTATTCCACAACTATCCTCTCTGCTGTCACATATTACAATGGTTCCAGCAACCACTGCCAGAACTAATAATACTTCTGTCAGTGCTGAGGCAACCGAAACGACCCGTCTTTCCCTCATAAAAATATTAGACTGCATGTTGAGCCAAATAGAACGAGATAAAAAAAGAGAGTGACTTTGGGAGCAAGAGAGCAATGAGTGAGAAAAAGTCAGGGAGGCACTGACACAGCAAGAAGCTGATTAATACCCGACTGTTTATCAAACAGTAATATTCAAGCACAGAACCTTTCATCTAAAGTCTAACGATGCTGCCACAAAAGTGATGCAAAGCGGAAGGGTTTTCCATTTGCAGATAACCTGCAGTGTGAGAAAAAAAAAAACATCCGATTCCTGTTTTCCAGCTCATAAGCAAACAATTAGAGTAGGCGCTCCTCTCTGTGTGTGTCCTGTGAAAGACGATTTTCAGGTTGTAGCATCTTGTTGTCCTCCATCTTCCAGCTCTCTTTGCTTTCTTTACATCTATTCCATCAACACAAGGGCCAATTTTGTAGCATGCCAATTTTGTGTGGGCATTGAATAGAGCTGCCCAGCAGGAGCCCTGGGACATAATAACAAAAAAAATCCCCACTGAATCCTTCAAAACAAGATTGTGTGGGAACAGCAACATTATAAATATGAACATTTCACCAAGAAGATTTTGAAGCATTTTGGATTGAGGGGAAAGTAATTGTAGTTGCAGAAACCTGCTTTATTGTTTCGTTACCCCAAGTTTTCTTAGAGGCACTGACTCCTGGCAGGGGAGCTAAACAGCCGACTGCTTCAGTTCAACATCCGAGAAGGATGGAAGTCAGCCGCTTCAAAAGACAAACTAACTCAGCTTGTGATTCCACTCTCCATGAGGATGATCATGACATAAATCCCTCATATTCAAACGTTTTTGCAAGATCGGCCATTGATTTATGGAAGAATTTCAAACCCACACGAGCAGTCCAACCATTTTAGTTTTCGAAATGCTAGCTGGCAGATTTGATGTGTCAAAGAGGTGGCTCTTTTAGAGACATTACTATCTGTTACAGTCCAACCCTTAGTGTTGCTTCAGCCTGGCTGCTGCATATTAGGATTTTGGGGACAGAGAGAGGCCTGATGTTCATCAAAGAGGACACTGATGTTGAAAACACATTTCTCACCTCTTGACAAACAGGTCAACTAACTTCAAATTAAAGGCCTTGTTTCACTAGTACATGCCTTATTCACACATATAGATTACATGGAAATATTTAAGTAAACAAAAAACAACAGAAACAATCTTCCGAAGTGTAGAATAAAGGGTTAGCAGAGAAAAAGTTAACGATTTCAAACACCTCAGTTATAAACCTGAAAGCCACTGGAAGAACTAAAAGCTGTAAACTTACCTTCATTAGTACTGATTCACTGAGTTTCTCCCGGTTGACAATCTTTATGGCAACTTTCTGGCATGTTACACAGTGGATCCCCAACTTGACCAACCCTGCAAAAACAAACAAGAAAAGCTCACTTAGTTAGGTCAAATAGGCCAAATCACTTCTTCGATGTCCATATTGACTGATAACAAAAGACACTGATTCATAATTATGTACTTGACTGTATTTACAGTGCATGACATGTTCTTTGTTATGAAAGGACATTTCAAATAGACTTGAATTAAAGTGATGTGTGTAGTTGTTGTTTTTTGGCTTACCACTAATGTACATTGACTGGACTGATATAATGGAATGCACAGATTGCTGATAATGACTTTTGAAGTGTAGACAATTCCTCTCAGAAACTTCCCTCTGGGGTTTATTTAAGTCATAAAGGCAGTAAGGGAATGGGCCATTTGTGTTATTGATTCCTATAATGCACTAAACTGCTGTGAAGCAGTGGAGTTAGCTCAAACAGATAATAAAAGGTGGCGGATACAAACAGAGTCAAAGGTCAGTTGTTAAATGGGACTTATTATTGACCATGGCTTAAAACTCACAAGAATGAAGCAACAATGCGGAAATCCAGAAGAAATCACGGAAGAAAGCATTGCCCTTTATTTCACAAAACATCGATGGATGGGTGAGATTTGAGTGTGTTTGATAAGCCGTACCACTCAGCTCTCTTGGAATTCACACACAAACTTTTAGAAATGGCATTAGTGCCAAAATCCAAACCTCTGCGTTATAAATAAAGTGGTGTGTTTTTGTGTATTTGATACAGGGGAGCCATGACGACGGCACCAATCCATTTTCTGCTAGGGACCACAGAGTTGCACACACATTAGAAAGATGTTTGCGTCAGATAGATCACTTACAAACTGAAACCAACACACAACCGTACACAAACAAATGTCGGCTGTCTATTATTGATTTCCCCAATGGCTCCATGGTGCTGCGGGTATTTGGAGACGACGGAAGATGAGTTCTAACTATGCAGCATTTGAGCTCTCTAATGGTAATGGAATCATTTGAAGGCTTTGATATCTTGCTACTTTTGTGCTGGCAAAGATGAAGATGGTGGGATAAGTATTACTCCTGAAGTGGCAATAATGGAAACGATGCAGTTAGTGAAAGTAGCATATTGATGCAGGGATGTAATGTCTTGCATCAAACTGGCTGAACCAGACATCCAGCTTGCTGTCACACCATCGCTTACACAGTTTGATTTCTATATGAATCAGCAGAAGAGGAGAGTCAATGGGCTTTGAAGAGGCGGGGTAACCTAGGAATGCAGAAACAAGTCTTCCGACACCACAGAAAGGACAGAGGACGATCCAGAAGTAGACATGACAAATTAATAGAAAAGTGCAAAGATGAAGGGAAAAAGTGGAAAGATTGAGAATCAGTGTTAGCACATTATTGAAATGACAGACTAGAGATAATTAAGCAATAATGGAGAGCATTGCGTGGGCGTGAGGTTCTGGCTTGGGAGATGAGGGGCCGCGGGGGCCGTGAGTGGAGACACATGGAAGAGAGGAGGCGTGAGAGAGAGACAGAGAGAGAATGACGGAGAGCAGGAAAGAAAAATAGGAAGGAAGCGAAAGATAAAAAGAGGAAGATAAAAGATGTAGAAAGATTTAGAAAAGGGGATGAAGCGGTTGAGCAGGAGGGGGAACGACAAAACCATTAGCCCTGTGATGGTAATCATATGTTAATGGCTTCTATAGAGAAGCTCATAAGTCATGATAAACGCATTAAAGAGAAAATATCTGCCTGCAAATACGTGAGAAGTTAACTGGATTACTTGACTCTCCATCCGTCTTCCTCCAATGCCTATGTTTTCGTTAGCGGAGGGTGCATTAGCAAGTGGGAAATGTGCACGGGAAGACAGCACATTATGATTTTACTACCACTTTGAGTACGGATTGTAATGAACTCACACAAGGAAGTTCAGTACATAATACAAAGGGAGATAAGACATACGCCTCTTTTATACCTTGCATAATAATCACCACTTAAAACCAAAATAGAACTAATTGTCATGGCAAAACACATTGCATTTACAAGACTAAATCGCAAAATGTGACATGTTTACACGTCACTGGCGGTGAAACAATAGCAAGCTAGGAGACTCCCTAAAAAACTGAAACAATATTCCTCACCAACTTCAAACCCTGAGGAATATCAGACCAGAGGAGTGTTGATATCATGTAACATGTCTTTAAGATTGAAAGTTTCAATAGGACCTTCCAACATGAGAGGCTACTCAGTGCAACTCTTAAGTAATACACCTGAGTAAAAACTACTCAGAATACACTTTTTGAGTAAGTTATCTACCAAACTTCATTGCAATCCAAGCATTTGCCTTTGAGACGCTCCACTTAAGGCCCAACATGTCAATCTGATGGTGCTCAATGTAAATCACCAAAGTCAGAAGGATTCATCATCTGGAAGCCATGGACGTCTGCATCCCATTTCAGCTGAGATATTTCAGTCTGTCCAAGTGTTGGACTGACGGACAATACCATCCCTAGAGTCCGCAGGCAATTTGAGGGGAGATGCCATCCCCCTTGTTAGCAAAATGACCAAAATGCTCCCTTGTTAACCCGCCACCCCCCTCACTATCCCCTAGTAGCCGAGCAGAAATAGTGCAGGGACAGAAGGATCGTTTCATTGAATATGTTGGTCTAGCCTGCTTGACCCATTGATCCTTGATCTCACTGAGGATTGCGGAAGTTAAGTTGTATGGCCGACTATGGCTCTGAAATATCAGTATCCTAAACTGTACTGTGTATTGATAAATCCATGGCGCTGTCCGTGGTGCTGAAGTAGCAGACAGATTTGTAATTGCGACTTTACTCTTCTGTCGTTCTCATCTAGGATCTATAGTGTAATATTCTCTCAACTACATCAGAACAAAAACTAAATTAAGAAACTACTGCCTTTTTAGAAACGGTTGTATTTCATATCAAAATCATGCATATATATTTCCACAAATAGTACCTAAGAAATGCTAGAGCATGGTCATTGTATGTGCGTGTTGTGTTCATTCACAAAGTAGTTTGCCAACACACAGTACAGTGTTCAACCAGAATAGAATACAACTATAAATAAAACAAAGTCAATGAATAAATAAAATAAATATGTGTTTTTTTTGGCTTTTGGATTACTCAACAAAATATAATTTTTGTTTGAAGAACAGGACTGTAGATACAAAGATAGGCGGTTGAGATCTTGGCCGTTAAGCTGCCGTTGCCCAGAAACCCACTCAACTGCACAAGACATTTTGCAATGCCGTCAGAGCATTTCATAAATTATTAACCACCATCAGCACCTCTAATATAAATCCCCAAATGATATCCTCGTGGTTTGTACTTCTTAATGTTCCCCTGCTAATGTCCAACCCCAACATCCTCGTTCTACAGGAAATACACAACAATTTCACTGTGACTTGTCTCAAGTATGTTGTATTATCTAATTAACCTCTGCCTCTCCATGAACAAAAATCAACCCTGCCTTCGCTTCTCTCCAATATCCCGTAATACCAGCGATCGCCTGATACTCCCTGTGCCCCTTTCACCTGTCTGTGACGAATCCCCAGAGGAAACTCTCTCAGCTCTGGGTGAACACGCTGAGTTGAATCTGGAATAGCAGGGCTGGGGGAGGGGTGTCCAGGAGATGCCCTGGAAGACACCGGGGTTTTGTCTGGATCTGGCTGGGCTCAGCAGGTAGACTGCCTTTGAACATAGCTTCTGATGTAAGGCTGACTGAGAGCACAAAGGATCAGAGCCTCACGGGGGTGTTGGGAGGATACGGAGGGGATTGCCGCTGCAATTGCCCATGCACTATTGTGTGTGTGAGCATATGAATTACATTTTAATTTGTTCTCTTGTATTGGAAAAAAAAACTATAAAAAAAAACTATTTCAAAAGTGTACAGAAACGCAAAGTGTGTACAGATGGTATATTTCTAAATGTAAAGCTGATCTGTAGGACAACACTGTGTTTTGAGTGCCACATGAATGTAATCTATTAACTGAACCAGGGAGACACAGGCAGACTGGCATTGTCACACACTGTTCACTTATATACTTTTCATTAACTCACATATGGACAAAAGCAGGGTGTGCAGCCAAGTTTGCAGCACCACTGAATCAGCAAGTGCATCGATCTCTCCTCCGCCATCCTCTCCAATCAATAGCATCAAAAGCTCTCGCCTTCACAACAGTGTCAGAATAATGACACCAGCCAGGGACTTACGGGCTGGAGAGGCCACCATCGACTGACCCAAGGCCTCCATCCCGACTCTGCTCTCTTTACTTTCCATGCTGCTCTGTGATTAATGATCTGATGCAGAGGGACCGCTCGAGGAAGACACAGAATAAGAACTTTGGTCCATGGCTCAGTGAGCGTCAAGAGCTGAGTAGCGCACTGTGCTGGGAGCGGCCGCATTGCTTCAGAGACGAGGTTCAATCATTTCCCCGCTGGCTTTGACAAATCAGGGATGAATAGTAAAACGTCCAGCAAAAATTTTTGATTGCATCTGCAGAGCCGGTCCTTTAGGAGAAGCAGGCTAGAGATCTGAGGGACAGAAGTAAAGACTCAAGTAAAAAAGAGAAGAAACAACGAAACACGAGGAGGAAAAAAGGAAATAAAAACACACTGAGAACCATAACTGTTTAGTAACTCATCATGCATGAACAGTCAAATGACAATATCAGAACAAGGTTGTGAAAATTTGCCTAATCAACTCTTTTTCTGAAGCTAAAAAAAACATTTTGGATGTCCCCCTACTTGCTCTGCATCATTGGGCCATGTACTAGCACTGATTTGGTGATTTGGAGCTTTTTGTCTCACTTAACAGTGTATATTAATTACAGGAACTGATGTGTTTAAACCTTTTGAATAAAGCAACTTTATGCCAAATATTTTAAAGATAAGTGCTTGAAACATTTACAGGTGACATATAGTCCATGAGAATTAGTGGCTGAACACTATCTCCAACTCACACATAAGCTAAGCAACAAATAGAGTGGTGCTTAGTGGATCAAGAAAGTGCACTTGTCACTATTTCATCTCGTCAATAACATGCAGCCTTTTGAAAGGTATATCTGGCAGCCTTCCAGGTTTACTATATTGCAGCTGGGCAGTTTTTCTGAATGAGGTTTGGAATACTATAAAGTGAGAGCTGTACACTTTATTTAAACCATTTGACTTCCAATGGGTGTTCCCAGTGGGCCCTTGTTGGCATGTTTATGTTTGCCTTCCTCTGCCTTCCCGTAAAGCTGTTTAGCTTGGCAGAGCAGTCAGGGAAAAACCCCACTCCCGAGTGTGAGAAAACTTGAACTCCATCTGTGTTCACTTGTGAGAGCTCTTCCTGTTCTAGTTTGAAAAGCATGCCGATCAGTGGTCGATTTATCATCTGGCAGCGCAGAGACATCCAGGCAGGAGAGGACCTGGACTGCGAGCCTGATTTCCTCTGCCAATAATCTGAGGCACCGAGAGGGAGCGAAGAAGAGCTGGGGAGAGAGGACAGGAACACCATGCTTGAGCCTCGGAGAGGTTCTTCATGATGTCCACCTTCTAACCACACACAGACACACAAAGTTTTCAGCGTCATCCTCCTCAGAGCACTACCATGCGGTTAAAGATCAATCACTGGATAGCTTAATTTCCATCTAGAAGTGACTACTTGGAGAGAAGAGAGAAGGATGAAAAAGAGACGTCTCCACTCGCGCACCTCTCTCACTTTCAAACTTGATCTTTCAGAAGCCCTAAGCCAATGCCAGCAGATGGTAGTAGCTTATGCTGGCTTAGCTTTCTCTCCCTGAGGCGCTGGCTCCGAGAAGCTCGTTGCCCTTAGGCACAGATCTGTGAGCTGCTTTCCACTCCTCCTCTCTAACCCTGAATGCTCTACGTGGGAGCTACAGCTCTGCACTGGGATCAGTGTTTGAAAGGAAACACAATGTGTTACGAGGGGCTTATTCCTCCAGCTCCTTCTGGCCATATGGAAAGCCCCTGTAGCAGGGCGTGGGAATCCCCTCCACCAGGGCAAAGGGGAAGACCTACTGTACCAAAAACCACCACAGCTCCGAGAACAGTCTTGATCTTTTGCTGTACTTCACATAAATACAGTGGCACACAAACTATTTAACATTACTGCTTATTAAATCAATGAAACGCTCTCTTCAGTTCTACATTTATTCACTAAATACAGACGTATGTGGCTTGTGACTAGAATATAAGACATTATATGCAGTTTGTATGTACTGGAGTTGACAAAGTGACAAGCATAAATGGTTGTGACAGATGAATGCTGTCATATGGTCCGTGTGCAACTAATAGAAGAGAAATGTGGTGAATGCTTTCTACAATAGCTATATTTACCAGCAGAATGGCAAAAAAAAGAAAGAAACCCAGCAACTTCATGAACTTCAGTGACTGGAGTCACTTTCTACCAAATGTTGCCCTCATTCCTCCTCTATCCATCAGTGTTTTCTGACTAATTTATCACCTATTCCCTCGATTCCTCCACTCATAATCTATAAAGAATAAAAAAAAAAGGCATAAAGAGAGAGAAGATAGCAGCAGAAAGTTGTTGAGTCATCCTGTGCAGAAAGGAGACAACATGTCGAAGATAAAACAACGCTCATTCGCTACTCGATGAATGCACTCTGCGTCTGTCTCTCTCCCATCGCTTCTTTCCTCACTCTTCATTCACGGAATCTCTTTCCCTCCTCCATTTCTCCACCTCCTCTTTCACACTTTTTGCATTTTCAGTCAGCCGTGACGTTAGTCAGCCTGAATTCCCTTGCAACCCTCTAAACCCTCCCAGCCAAAGCAACAGCAACAACATCGGTAACAACCAAGGCCCAGACCAACGGAACAGCTTCAAAAGAGGAAGAGCAGTTTAGCCCTGGAGTGCTGGAGCGAGGAGGCAGGCACACTGACGCATGCATACAGAAACACTGTTTATATAGCCGCCGCGAAATAAGACATTGGGTCAACAACTCCTTGCACAAAACCGGGATCTCTTGGTAAATACAGCAATATTGGTACTTTACTGACAAAAGATATGGGAGATTTGTTTTCTTCTTTCAAGGGCACTATGGAGATGCTGGGAATAGGTGCCTTGCTCAAAAGCACTTGAACCTGCAGCTGAAAGGCATATTTCCCTTTGTACAGTCTTGTATGCTATCAATGATTCTAAGTGATTTGACTGTTAAGTAATGGAAAATGCACTCAATTATTATTCCTGAATAATATAGATGTACAGCATTAGCTCTGGTTCAGATAGGATCAATTCCCCTCCATCTGAAAGCTCAATCTTTGCATGAAAACAGCTGAAAGACAACTTGCTCAGCATTGATGTACGATCGGGTACACGCGTCTGAGCAATTGCAATTACATATACCAGCATTTTAACCTAAAATAATAATAATTTCCAATAACATTCAAGGAAAATGATGTCTGGTCACCATTAACCTTTGATTATCTCTGTAGGTGAAAAGAGGGTAACATTTTTATAAATAAAACTGTGATAAAATGACAATACTAATCACTTAGTGTACACACACACACATTAACAAAGCAACACTTTGCATCCAAGTATTATCTATAGCTGCTAGCATTCACTCCATGTGTGTGCTTATATGTGTATACGTGTACTGTATTTTGGTGCGCATGTTGGTTTTCTGGCTGTTTGGGTAATAATGATGTGGGAAGCTAATTCCACATGCACGAACACATTATCATTGTATACCCCCAACAAACACAAACAGAGCGATGAAGTTCTGGGTGGCTTCAAGGCAATAATCTAATTTTACACATTTTGAAACAAGTAGGAGAACAATTGAAAGCATCGCCAAAAAGCAGCAACTACTGACGATCCACTTTGTTATCTAATAAGCTCTCTGATTGGCAGATCTTATAAAATCCCCACCCCTTTGCAGCATCCGCCTCATCAGAATGTAAATATATGCACAAATACGTCCTCAGAAGCTCATCACCTGCACAGTGGAAGATGCAAGCTTCACACACTCTATTTGCCAGCAAGGCAAACACGTCTCATTGCCAGAGGTACCCAACGCGTGATTGCACAGCAGAAAATAGCTCAGAAAGTTCATGCTGCCATATGTTTTAAACTGTGCAAAAAGTTCCTGGATGTTGTTGACTTGATGGAAACATATGGCTCACATACCAAATACGCTCATGTTTGCCAAATAGCTACACTCTAGTTTATCTCGACTGAAGCCATCTCGCATTTGTGTATGTTAGACTGAATTCAGCTGCTGTAGATTTTTGTGGATTAAATTAAAAAAGTCAGGGGGCACTCTTTGGGCTGGGATTTTGCTTTTTTTGTGAGGAGACAGTCTCCCCCATTAAGTTGATCAGAGGCAGTGATGTCTCTTCTCTTCTGAATCTTACTGCCGAGACGTCGTCGGAGATTCAGAATATTCCTCTGAATTCTGGCCTGATGTGACTGGAGTTCAGACCACAGAGTCGAGCGAGAGTGACACTGTCAGAGGAATGTTCTGCCCGAATCCCAAACGGGAGCATCAGAGTATACATGAAGGAAGACTCGCCGGCCAGATATGGGAGAGATGAGAGGAGAGATGCAAAGAACAAATTTAAAAGAAAAAAAAGTTGAGACAATGCGGCCAGTGACAGGGAGATGGAGAAACACTGATAATGATAGATAAATATAGCGATGCTGGGAGAGACATATAGTCAAAACACAGAGAGAAAGTGGTTCCTAGGTGGGCGGGGCACGGAGACTAAGATCTATTTTTAATGCCTATGACTGGGGATCAGCAAAAGGAATGTATAATTACAGCCTCATGAATAATGCAAGCAGGCTTCTTTTAATTAGCCACACCAGGCCCAATGTGGCAACCGCAGCAGACGGGACAAACACGTGCAGACACACACACCCAGCTACACATACACACAATACACACAAACAGACATGTTGTCCACAGAAAATGCTGCTACCGGTGCGCATATGTGTGTCACTTTTAAAACATACGTGTGTGCATGTTAAACATGTACTCCCACAGTCTTCGTGGGAGACGGGAGTCAAATAAAGAGGCGAAATGATGAGCTGAGGATTGGTGCCTTGGTGATGATTCTCTGATAGGCTTCACAGTGAAAGGAGCCCCTCAACACCACTCAAAGAGCTGCACACTGTCTGCCTGTCATATGTTAGATAACCCACAATATAAAAGTATACATTATTAAACATCTGACTGGATAATATTACAAAACCGTGCTATAACCGTAAAAAAAATCATGCTGGCAGTGCTCTCTTTCTGTATTTTTCACACACAAATGCCAACTTGAACCAGCACAAAAAATGCAATTTCTGGCATACAGGCCATGCAGAGATGCCAATTGTGTGGGCTACAAAAGACAAGGAGAATAAATCAGATTCTAAGAAGCAATTAATCAAACCCTTCTCATCTACAATTCAGTTATTTCATTGATTAACAGTGTTTGGGCTATCCATGTAACATGATCAAATATGGAACATGCCGGACCGGACTTCTTTGAGTCCTCATCAACCTGTCTTGATAACCAGCTCTCTTCCGAGTGGAGATTAAAGTGGATGGTCGAGGTTCAAGCGGGAAGAAGTTAACTAAACTCTGTCCACACATCAAGAGAAGGAAGCTGGATCCAAGTTGAAACGGCACATCAAGACACTGGCAGGATGTTATTTGGTTGTTATCTGGCAACTCGACTTCCAATCTTCAGAGCCTTAATTTGTAAGCTAATTTGTGGCTGGCAAAGACAGGCTTGAGTATGGGAGAGGATATTGGATGTAATTCGATGTCTCACTCCATCTTCGTTTGTTGATTTGAGTTTAATTGGCAATGAGGGTGCTGCGTTCCTGCTTTGGGGCCGGCAGGGGAGATGACGGCTTGAGCACACGGACCGAAAATGAGTCTAGATTTTCACCATGGACAGCAAGAAGCAGCCAAAACTTTACTTCACCCAGCTGAAGGAAAGCACATCAAACAAAAATGGACAAAAAGCAAACTAAGATATATTTTCCGACTTATGCTACCGTAACCTCGAAATGGCTTGATACAACTTTTTGACATTCAGCCCTTTCATAAATAAGCTAAATTAATATCAAATAACAGCAGGAGGCATTGTCCAAGGTTAGCACAAATCCCACTATAATGGTCAATATGCACAAGGTTGTTGCTATGTGCAACAGTGTTTGGACGGAACAATCACCTATAGGGGAGCGGGTGTGCCTGCGTGTGTGTTCGAGGTAGGGGGCAAGCCTCCCGGTGTGGGACATTGACACGCCTTCTCAGAAGTCAACCGGTTAAAAAATACTGGCATGAGGTTGTTTTTCTCTTCCTCCTTCCTAAGGCTTTTTACAGCCTTAATTCTCTACCATCGAGAACAAACGGCACGCAGGAGAAAGGTCAAAGTGTCAAAGCTTCCCCATTAGTGTATCAGTAACACCTTCAGGCACAGAACAACAAAGACAATACATGTGCATTTGTGTGTGAGAGAACTGCCTTGCAGAACAGCAAAGAAGATATTTACTCTCCCCCATTACAATCATGTGCAAGAACCAAACATCCATGTTAGCTCCAGATCTAAACAATAACAACTATTATCACATGCAGATAGCAAAGCAGAGGTAGCTTCTATCCAGCTCTGGACTGTAACTCTATATTTAACCCTTATGCCTAATCCTGTTAATGTTATCATGTTAAACGCATATTCTGCAGAGCACAATAACAGTCATATAGACTAATTTACATATTATCTGAAAGGAACATGACTTATTTTGCTGACATGTTTTTTTCTTTTTAATTGCTATTTTACTACAAATAACAAATTGTTTTCATCCGGTCAAACATGTATTCAGTACGAATGAAATTTCAAGGCACACACTTTATGCTTCCACTCGCAAACCTTGCTTGTCCATAGCATGACAGTATATTGGGCCACGGGACATCCCAGAGCAAGGGGCTGCAGATGGAGGCGGAGAAAGCCTGTTGTGTTGCAGCATGGAGTACATGCCGAGTTGAGGGAGGTGTCATGGTGGGAGGATGCGTTGGTAATTACCCCAGCAGCCATTGGTGGGTCTGTTGACATCTCTCTCTCGAGGAGTGGGATAATTTGAGCGACTCTTCTGGCTAAATCAATGCGTCAGCTGCAGCTAGCTCATTACCAAAGCCACCTCTGCATCTCAATGAGGCAACATGGGAATTTCTATTAGCAACCGAAAGCTCGATCTCCCTCAGTCTCTCTCTTTTTTTATTCTCCCCCCACTCGAGCTCGAGTCTCTCTATCATTTTCACTCTCTTCAGTCACTCTTCCTTCCCACTCAGTCTCTCCTTGTTTTTGCTGTTCCCTGAAATGTCTCTTACGTTTCTCCCCATCTCTCCTGGGGTGGGGGTGTGTGTGAAGGGGAAAGGGGGGGGGGGAGCAGAGATGGCTCTGCGGTTGCATCATGTCTTCCTACCATAACAACAGCGGTTTGTGTGTGTGTATAGTTTGTTAGATAATTTCCAATTCCAAAAAACACGAGACGAAAAGAGTTTAAAAAAGGCAAATAAACTGGGCACAAACACTGCCTGAATACGTCTTAGCTTGTCTGTAATCATCAGTGACTTGTGTGAATGTGTGTGTATCTGTGTGTGCATGTATGCATGAGTAGTGCACATGTGTGTTCCAGTGAGTAACATCTAACTGCTGAATGGAAATCAAAGTGGTTTTGGAGACAAGCCAATGCCCAGATTGCCTGCTTTCTCAGAGGCCAGGCTCACGTCACAGGGCTGGAACATTGCCTTGTACAAAAAGAGCAAATACACACAAAACGAACCCACACCCACCAAGACACACAGGGACGTACTAAGAGAAAGTACACAAGGCAGAACACCAAGGGCACTTCACCAAGAGTCCATTTCACCTGGCCTTTTTACTGAACAAAGACTGACATGAGAGAGATGACTAACAAAAGGGAAAACTCGGCCTGGATGGCAAAAAACAAAAAGAGATCAAATGGGGAAAAAAAGGGGAAGAGGAAAGGGAGTGTGAAAAATATGTTGACTGAAGACAGCGCAAATTAATAGAATAGAAAACTGAAAAAAAGAGGGAAAGGTAGACAAAAAAAAGAGGGAAAGAAAGACGTCAGAGGGCCTTGTATTCCACCACCAGGGAAACATCTGTTCTACACGACTTCAGGGGGCTTTTACTCTAATGTCAGCCTGTCACCACATACAGGACCGCAGGAGTAGACACACGCTGAGAGACGCTGAGAGCACACACACACACACACACACACACACACACACACACACACACACACACACACACACACACACACACACACACACACACACACACACACACACAATGGCATACACTGCCTCTCTTCCTTTCTCTTTTTCTCAACCTCCTCAATAAAATTCCACAGCTCACTATAAAGAGCAGCAGGACCAGGGGGCCTGCCTCATCCTCTCAGCTTCTCTCTTGATCTTTACTTGATCACGCTTTTCAGATCTGATTGTGATAATAAGCTTTTGATAAGTGCCTTATGCTATATACATTGTTATGGTAATTGAACAAAACTTTTAATCCCTCGAGCAGACAGATATTTTTTAGCACTTTGTATATTAATTACCTAGAGTACAGTCTGACTCACCAGATGCAGGTACAAGCCTGCCAATTGGCCGACCAGAGAGTAGTTCTATCAACAGACAACGAATTAGCAATGCTTTTGATAACTGATCAATTGTTGAAGTCAAGGTGCAAAATAATTGCTGGTTTGAGGTTCAAATATGAGAATAATGTAGTTTTGCTTTTCTCTGTTTTATGGCAATATAATATCTTTGGGGTTTGGACTGTTGTTCAGCCAAATAACATTATTTTAAGACTGTACCCTTTTTGACATTTTACAATTAAACAATTAATGGACAAATAATCATCAAATGAATCAATAATGGAGATAATTTTAAGATGCAGCCCAGAGTGACATTGCCATGCAGCAAACACGAGCACACATAGGATATCATCCAAGTGTTAAGCGCTCTATGTTTTTACATAAAGGCTCATATTATGAAACCAGAGCAGGGCAACTTACCCTTAACATTGACCCATTAATTACGGTTGTATTGATATCACAAAACCAAAGAACAAATTCAATTTAAGAAGCACTAAGAAAGGACAACTGCTACAAAAAATAAAAACAAGCCTTTTGTTGTGCTACAGTTTGAACCAATTAACATTGCATCGTCTTCATTAGTTGCTTAGCGTTTTCAAAATGCAGCCGTGAACTTTTACAGACCCCCGGTCGTGTTCATCTCGAAGGCCATCAGAGAGGGAAAATACCGCAGTCATTAAAATGATAATGATACAGTCAGAGCCGCTGACGACTTATTGATCAGGCACAGCCCCAAACACACACACACACACACACACACACACACACACACACACACACACACACACACACACACACACACACACACACACACACACACACACGATGAGTAGGACTGCGAGTTTGCCTGCTGTGAATATATATCATGTGTGTTTGTGTGTATTGTTAATAATACAAGGGCTCTTTACCGCTGGACATGAGAATGCATGGATCACTCAAACACAGTCAATTTGCACGATTAAGTGATTAAATTACACAAACTCAGACCGTATCAACGCCCAGTGTCAGTGCACACAGCGATGAAACATTATTCATGTTTGCAGGGCTGATGATGGCTTTTATATATCATGTTAATGCTCATGAAGCTGTCACAGGAACCTTGCAGACATGGGAGGTATCCCCGATGTGCTTATTACACGTTGTACATCACATGGACTGGGACGTGTAGCCCTGCATAACGGCTATGAATGAGTCTGTCACAACGGCATGATGCATGTTGCCCTTCTGTGATGGATGTGCTACATCACTTGACAATCAAAGACAGAAACACAGATTTGACTGAAGACCTCTCAGATACCTTTTCACTTATCCTTCAAAAGCAAGGGGCCGCCCTTTCCGCTCATGATAGGGGAAAACTTAAGTTCAAGTAAACCAATTTCATTCCAATGCTTGTCCTTCACAGACCCATCTCATTCTGATAAGATGCACTCTCCGTGTATGTCTGAGCGGCAACTGCCAATCAAGATGTCAGTGGTGCTGATGGACAATCCTCTCAGCCACTGATGACAGATGGAGAGGCTGGAGAGGGGCGGGTTGGGTTCATGTCAAGGGCTGTGCTTGCGAAGGGTTGCTATGGCGTTGCTATGGAGACAAGGCGGAGGGAGGCCGTGGTTTATGATGGACGCCGATGGGTGGTCCACACCAGAAGTTAAAGTAAAGGGAGAAATGTGTGCACTTAAGCATGCCCTCTTGAGTTTGCATACATGCAAATATGACACCTTCGTTCTAGCCTCCATGTGTGTGCGCATGTGTGCGTCCCTGGCCTCTGCACAGCTGCAATAATTAGAAATACACAAAGCAGTCAGAGCTTAATATTCAACTACTATATGTGGAGTTCAGGACAAACACACGCACACGCACACACACACACACACACACACACACACACACACACACACACACACACACACACACTCTGCCTGAAGCTGATGACGTAAATAGCCTTAACTCGGGCTTCGTGCAGCACTCAAGTGCAGATAGGGAGGGACAGCAAGAAAAGAGGGATGGAGAACAGAGAAAGAGAAGAGGAAAGATAGATTAAAGTCTGAGGAGTTGGAGCTGCATCTGTAGGTGGAATGCAAACTGTCTTCCAAGCATATACGTACACATGCATGGTGGGCAAAGCCATTAGGGAAAGTGAGATAACCACTAATCTGCATGAGCATCATCTGTGACCCTATAAAGTCATGCCTCTCCTAGTCTGAGAGAGATAAAATACACGGAGAGAGAAGGAAAAGAAAGGATAAGGAGGACAGTAGTTTGTGGAGGAGATGGGGTGTTGGGTACCAGTACCAGTACCAGCCAGTTAGAGGCTCCCTTTCACCTGTACTTTTGCCCCATTCCCCATCCACTCTATTTTCTCTCTCTTGTTTTTATTCACACTCTCCTCTTGGCTCTCCTCATATCTCTGCCAGAAAGATCCTTTACATTTGCCTTGTAACTTTGTTTGTATTTGATGGCTTTCATCTACTCTCTCTTGTGATTCAGATGTTTTTCTCTTTGCCCTTCTTTCCTATTGCTTTCAATCTCACCCCCATTCTGTCCTCTCTTTTTGCACGCAGTGCAATCCTGTCCAGCCACTGGATGTTTTACTGCAGAGACACACAGAAAAGAGGAATACCCAAAGAAACAAGACAGTCAAAGAGAAAAGGGATAAAAGTAGAAAGATATATATATATATATAAATAGGGAATGGATAAACAATATGCTGATCAACACACATGTGCTTCAGAAACCAACTGATCCGTAGAGTCCCAGGGATGTTGACACTCATGAGAAGACAGAGCCATTGTTGCGAGGCGGGAGGAGGGGAAGAAGGGCAGAAGTAGAACAGGAGAACATAAGGGGTGATGGAGAGATCGTTGGACAGAGAGAGCAAGGGAGATGGAGGTGAGGAGGAATGTGGTGCTATATATGGATTGTAAGAAACGGCACCCCCACCTTCCCACCTCCCCCCCTCTGTAATGTCAGTAATTTCACATACCATCACCTCACTGCAGAGCCCCGCTCCACTCCATCACACACACACACACACACACACACACACACACACACACACACACACACGCACACACAGCTATAGCCTTAGCCAATGAAGGGGAGCAACGGGAGAGAGAATGACGCAGAAGAAGAGAGCGAGTGTGGAAACAAAATTGATTAGAGCAGCAGAATAAGACGGGAATGGGAATAATGTATGTTGAAACAGATGGGACAAGAAAGAAGCTAATGAGAGTAATGAGAAATGAAAGGAAAGAGATACATGCTGTTGACTATATAGAAGTAGTGGTACATCTATAAGTGGTGTATTGATATTTTTCCCCATCATAGCTCTGTCTATCAATAGTAAATGCAACCACGTTACATGCCCAAGGTGATGGACTGCCGAGCTCACAGTCAGTACAATACATTTTATGGCACCCAACTTCCCTTCCAGACTCTTGAAAATTAAGTGTTACCTGATTAGAGAGAAAAATGGAGAATTCATTATTAGCGTTACTATTCCACTCCAAACCTCTGTGCTAGAGCCAACCGTCTCACACCAGGTAAACCGGCCACTTTGTACACCAGTTTAAGATTTCTTTCTGCAAAACATCTCTCCATTCCATTCTCCAAACCACTTCTCCTATTTAGGGTCACGGGGAATGGAGCCGATCCCAGCTGACATTGGGAGAAGGCAGGGTTCACCCTGGACAGGTCACCAGTTTATCGCAGGGCACATATATAGACAGACAACCGTTACATGTTTCTTTGAGCCTCCAATTAACCCTAAGCTGCATGTCTTTGGACTGTGGGAGGAAGCTGGAGAACCCGGAAGGAACCCACTAATCACCCTGCAGTATAACTACCGCGGTTCTTAATCCACTCGTCGCCAGATCGTCGCCCAACTAACCTGGTAGAGACTGCTCCTGGCCGGGATTGAGACTAATTGTGTTTGCCTTGCCTCTGACCCTGTCTTTTTGTTCACAGTCACCCGTCCTCCCGGTTCACCAGTCTGCCTGCCGCCCCCTGGCAGAATTCCCCCGTCACTCCCTTGACTGCTCGTCCATACCTGTTCCCCTGATAATAAACACGTTCCTCCCTCCACCCTCTGGTCCTCCATCACACATTGTAACACCCACGGGGAGAACCCAAAACATTAAAATCTTTAATTCAAAACCCGCTTTTTTAAGTAGATGTCCTGTTTACTCGTTCATAGTTAGCTGTATACAAATAAAGGAACTACTCAGCAGAAATAAAATTATCTGAGAACAACTTTGCCAATTATTTCCTCTTTTTTTTCTTTTTTTAAGAATAAGTGCGTGTAAGTACTTTTCAAGGTGTGATGTTTGGTTCAGCATCTGTTTAACAGCAACTTTTCAAAGAGCGGAAACATATTACTAGAGGTCTGTATCTTACCTGTTAGACAAGTAAAAGCAGGATATTGAGATGTTGTGGATCCATCCAGGGAAGAGAGGCAGGAAAGAGAGACAGGAGAGAGAGAAAGCAAATCAAAGTTAGTGACAAGGTACTTTGAGATTAACAGAACAGAATATATTCAAGTCACACATTTCTTTATCCTCAAATGTATAACTGAGCAGATCCCATCGAATCACAAATGACAACAGTGATTAAGAAGGCATACATGTCAGCCTCAAAAAGTGAGTAAACTGGGTTTAGAGTGGATTTACACTGCATTACATCCCTGCCAATCACTGGACTTTGCTCTCAGCAGCAGTTGGAGCCCTCATCCCCTCTCAGTGTGTTGTGCTCTCTCTCTCGCTCTCCGATCCCAGCTCTGACGATCTCTCATCCCCTACAAAGCACCCCTCTCCTAAACACACAACCTCCAGCATGCACGAACACACACTCCAACTGACTTCCAAAATAAAAACCCGGCTGTTTACCAAGCCAGAGAATCCCGACCGGAATCACATTTTCCCTTTCAAAGGGTGTTTGAAGTTCCCGCACATATGTTGCTGCCTTTTTTATTTTGATATCATGTGAGAGATTTTCCTCTTGCTCTGTCCCCCACTCCGCTCAGCACAGTGTGACACTCTTTCACTTTCCCTCAACCTTCCCCAATCCCTCCATCTCTGTCCCCGTGATCACAGGAAGAAAGTTTTATCCGACGGAGAAGCATCTCTCAAAAAGTTGTTGGGATAGTCTCAGTAGAGGGGAGAGGAGATGGAATCAGATGTTGAACCTGAAAGGCAGATGTTCAGGTAGCATCCAAACCCCTACACACACACACACACACGCGCGCGCACACACACCCGCACACCCTGCCTTCTTACGGACTAGAGAGTAAACATCCAAAATATACATTTTGTATGTAGAAATTTACCAAAAGTTAGCATCGCATAATGCTGCATTTGAATAATTAAATACAACATTTCAGAAAACTTGTATACAAAAGATATTTGTCTGAAAGTACGTAATCAACTCAGGAAGTTTCATGATCATATCTATTCGTTCTTTTTTGCCTATTCCTCTGTAGTGTCTTTTTAGATATATGTTTGTAAAATTCCATACATTTTAAAGGCGGAAATCTCCATTTCAGTACATATTCAGTACACATTCAATTTCTTACATACACCAAACTTTTCAGAGTCATTCTTATATATTATCTGAAGGCTTTTAAAACGTTTTTTTCTTCCATTCATTTATTTATTTAACATTGTAGTCCTACAAATATTTTTTTTATGGCTGAATTTTCTGATTAATGTAATAAAATAATAAAAAGAGATATCAAAAATCCCCTCAGTAAAAACCTTTGATTGTAATATGTCAAAAAAAAAAAAACTTTTTAACCTGACTTTATCCAGTGTTTACATCTGTTTACATGATCTGGACATTTATGCAAATTCAACAAGGAAGTTTTCTTAATGGATCTACTGTAAACATTAAATTCATCCTAAATTTGTCAGTAAACCGGTGCCGACGTATTATAGAATCGCTGGTGAGTCTAAATGCAGTGGGTAATGATGCAGCAGATTTTTTAACTAATTGTAATGGTGCTACAACTTCTGTTATAACCTGGAATTATTTACGGCAGAGCCCCCAGCCATGTCCACACCTGAATCAACTCTTTTAAATGATATACGTTTCCAACTCCTATAAAACCTATTTCACGTGTGGAGGCTTTAAAAGCCAGACCGCAGGGCAACGAGGGCGATTGTGTCAGAAGGTTTACGACCTAAACAACTATCGGCCTCTCGAGCTGTCACGCTCTGGACTGTAGTACAACATCGGTCTACCCATAGGTTAACAGTGCAGTGTCACGCCGTTAAATTCAATTGTTTTTTTTTACGACCTTTCCTATCTGTCCCCAAGGGCAGGCTGAAGAGGGGCTGTGAGGGGTATCTGAAGAAACAGAAGGGAGATGAGGGAGAGATGCTGAAGGTAAGGTGATTCTCAAAAGGATGAGTGGAAGAAGTGGAGGAAAAGAAGAGAGGCGGAAATTAAAAAAGCCTTCCCAGCAGGGAGAAAAGAGAATCATTCAGCCCCCCACCAACAAGAAAGATGTGTGTTATGATTCTGACAGAGTAAAATGAGGCCAGCTTTGATTATGCCTCCCCCTCTATTAAAATGGAGCTCTGCATCACACACATAATATTCTGTGGAGCAGGAACGTGGGCCGCTGTACAGCACGGAGAAGAACAAAGGCTGTGGTTGAAAGCTTCCTACAGGAGCTAATTGCAATATTAGTGGCCCTGGCCGGGGGAAGAAGAGGAGAACAACACCACCGCTAATTAAAAGAAGAGAAGCATTCTCTGATTGAACAGCGGGAGAGAGAATGACGACGAAAGAGATAGAAGAGAAGAAAACAAAAAGAGGCAAACGCACAGAGGATGGAAGGAAGAGAGCACTGGGTGGAATGTTAACGGCGTCTGTGTGCTGTTGGTGAGCGTGTGAGCTGAGTTTTATATGCAGGCTACGTGTGAGTGAGTGTGTGTGTATGTTCGTGTTAGAGTATAATCTAAATGAGTCTTGTATCTTTAGAGATTAATCCGACCCTGGCTTCATACGTCACACTTTAATCCATCAGGGTAAAACAAGCAGGGCACTGCAACTGGTTCCTGACAGCAACCAACCACTGACTTTGGATCTGATGGGAGGTGCTGTAACATTATGGGACATAAGCTATACGCAGCCATGATTCACAATGATGTGAAACAATGTGTTTTGTTGATTTTATGTGCTAAATCAATATTAACTGTTTAACACAATCCACAATAATTACAGTCATTAAATGAAGTCAACAACCTGAAGTGTCTTAAGCTCCATTCAAACAACATTTATGTCTCCAGGGGAGGTCGGCTGATTGGGCAACGGTCAGTAATTTGAATCCTGGAAAATTGTTTTCCCCCCAGTAATAATTACTGCCGCAATCACCTGCTTTTGTCCCACAAACTAGCTGGTCCATCTGTGATTTCAAATCCTGTCCTGAGCACCGTCCTTTCATTGTATAGGATTTTTCAGAGGAAGGGCTGGTAGTCCTACGTTTTGTTATTCTTATCAATCTTTTGTGAAAATGATTTAAGTCAGAAATGTGTTTTGGTAATATGGAGACATACCAACACCAGACTATATGCCTATTTAATTAATATCACAACAGAAAGAAAAAAAACTAGAACGGTCCACTCAGTAGGTCCACTCTGCCAGGTATGTCTGTGACGACTACTGCTGTAATGTTTGATTGAAAGAATATAACCCCGATCTGGACCGCAAGTGTATCAGGCATGTTTTTCACTCGCACGTCTCTGATAGCTCTCATTTTGATCTATGCAGTAGTCTGCACTGGCTTTCTGCAAGTGTGCGTCTCAGCTATATCTCACGGGCGTTACATCAACGTGCAGCTTCTTTTTTTTAAGGCTTCCAGTCTACTTACTCCACAGCATGCGTGTAAACGTGAGCTTGATGCCCAATTAAGAGGCTCTAAGACTCTAGCCGCAGAGCTTCGGCTGAGCAGCGGTAATGCAGTCAGCTGTGTGTGTAGGTCTATTAACCGGGAGCCAAATAAACTTTCCAAAACAATAAAACTGGATAAAGTGCTTTCCCAATAGATACACAGTCTATGGTTTCCCCCCACTGTGTCTCTGGCCGCAGAGCAGCAGACAGGGATCAGCGACGCACTCAGCTGCATTATCACTAGCAGCCCCTGCCGACTTGGGTCAATTAAGAGTAGTCAGGGAGGAGTCAGCAGGCGGTCAGTGGCAATATAAAACAGGCAATAAAAAGGTGCTTTGAGAGTAGTACGAGTCACTGCAACCACGAGAGGTCCTTGAGCACGCACCATAACTAGGAAACCAAATTATTATGCAGTTTGCTGCAGCAGAATGTACGATTAGCCATGGAGAGATGCAGAGGAGCACACTCACGCACAGATGCCTTCACACACCTAGCGATCGCTGGCGGAGATAAGAATGAAAGCCATCGGGAGAGAAAGCTTATCAAATCGTCTATTGTAATGTCAGCTACAGGTATTCTCTTTTGAGCCCTGTTTTTCCCCGCCTATATTTGTTTACATTTTGGCACCATAATGCCTAAATCACTATTTGCAGTTCCTGTTTGCAATGCAATGAAACTGGGGAACCCATCGGCTATTTCATCACAGATATCTGTCGTTTTCTGTCTGATTATTTCTAACAGCGGTGTGGAATTATTTCATTTGCTCATGGAATAAGCTTTACACAGCCATTTTGGAGCATCGATTATGCAAATTAACAACTCTAATGAACATGCGGACTCATGAACAGGTGGCATTTTTTAGGTTGAAGCTAACAACTCACGGCAAATTTGCACATTTTCGAGAGTTTGGTGAATCCGATAGGAACACTTACAAGCGAGCCTCACAGAATGATGGTGGTGTGACCCTTCCAGTCCGTCACTCACCACTATCATACATGTTACTCTAGTCAATGTGTGAAATTAAAGAGCTCCAGGCTGTGTGTGTGTGTGTGTGTGTGTGTGTGTGTGTGTGTGTGTGTGTGTGTGTGTGTGTGTGTGTGTGTGTGTGTGTGAGTGAGAGAGAGAGAGACAGTGAAAGTCTCATGTCAGCTTTGGTTATCAGTCTTTCATATAACAGCAGCACAGCAGCAAACCACAAAAAAATGTAATGAGTGGAAGACAGCTCTAATAGTCCATTTCCCCTCTCTTTCTCTTTCTCTTCTCTGTCCAACGAAGCCCCGTCCGGCCACCCGTTGGAGTGTAATCTTCTTCACTCACGGAAGCCAAAACCGTAGCGTGCTTAGATTCTGAAAGCGTTGCTGCCACTTCCTCTCCTTACTCTTTCCTGTGTCCGTTTTCCTCTTCCCCCTGTCTTCCCCTCTTCATGTCCTCACATCCTCTCTCCTCCGATCACCTTCAATCCCTTCATTGACTCCCATACTCTGACCATGCGACCGTGCTCCTGGCTCTGAGCCATGTTGCGTGCAATGGTTTGTTGTCATGAGCGGCTGGCACTGTCCAGTCCATACAATCAGACATGCTGTTCCCACTGACCTGACCAGACCCTCTAACATGGAACCACATGCTGTAGGATTATAGGTGTATATACTGTGCATACAGAAACACTGCAGCAAAAAACTGTTGCTGATAGTTACTCACAAGTTACTCTTTTTTATTGTTCCATGGTGATGCAATTTATGACACTCCTCTATCAGCAGAGTTGGCTCGTCCAATGCTCTCGTCATTCCTTTGCCCAATAAGATGTCAGCATTAGCATACAATTCATTTCTGTGCCATTTTGCATGTATGTCAACATTTTCTCATGACACTCAAAGGGAACTTTTAAAGATAATGCCTATACTAAGAATTCAATATACAGAATATGGATAATTGCATTCCTATATTAAATCCAACATCAATTGTTTTATAAAATTATTATTATCATCCATAACACTGCTTATGCCCCCCCAAAAAGAAATAAAAAAAGTATTTCCCAAATTGCTGTTGCACTGTAGAACCAGAGCAAACGTGTGGAGTGGTCTTACCAGATGAGTCTTGGTACATGAAGACCAATAATAGCAGTATGTTTGTGTGTAGCATGCTGTGTATGCGTGCTCCCACTACTGTGCCACCTGAGATGAGGCACATGATCTGACTCTCAAGCATCTGATTGGATGAGAGTGGGGCTCAGGTGCATCCCACTGAACTGCAGAGAAGACCACAGGGACCCGGGATTCCCTGCTCTGCGACACACACACATACACAACATTAAGGTAGAAGCAGGCAAATGCAGGAGCCGTGTGTATAAATCAATCCCAGACAAAAATACACCTGCAGACCCAGGAACACACTCCCACTCAGTGTATGCCCCCTCTCCCTCTCCCTCTCCACCACTGTACACACACACACACACACACACACACACACACACACACACACACACACACACACGTCTCCCCACCAACCTTTCTTGTGTTTCATTTCAGAAGGAACACTTGAGAGTAACTGAGTACAATCATTTGATGACTGATTGTTATTTCAGTCCTGCTACAGCCACAGAGTCCAGACGTGTTTCTTCTTTTGTCAGAGCATTTGATTGCTGTCGGGATGTAAAGTGAATATCAACAAATATATTAAAAAAAAAATCTAATACAATTACCTACCATAGCTTTAAATGGTTAATCAATGTATCCATAATTCATTCAGACAATCAACAATCAACAGTTGCCACTCTTAACAGCTCCTCAGACTATTTTCCACTTGAAAGCTGGCATCATCTTACATACTTCATTATGTCAAACTCACTCTCATTCAATGAGCTAATACCCACTTTTACTTGCAAACAAAAGAGTGAAGGTCATATGGAGACATTGCACCTATTCGTACCGCGACCACACACAAATACACCTTGTCCATCTTATCTTTCTATGCCCCCTTCTTTCATCTCCACCACACATTCTCCTCAACCTCCGTCTTGCTGCTATCTCCCTCTATCTCTCATTTAAGTTTTTCCTCAAGAAGAGAGAAAGTGTGCATGATCATGTTTCACGGATAACGTGATAGCCAAATTTCTAAACACACTAGATTTCCCCAAACTCAGCCACCGTATAATGCTCCCTGCTTCGAATCTGGGTTAATGCTTGATGGTCCTAACGCTGAATTGATTTGTACAGGCAACATTATCTTCACTGTTTATTCTGTGTATACTTCACGCTCAACGCTTTCTTCTCCAAGATGAGTTTCTCTTGTTTTCAGTGAGCCGAGACGAGTTTTTCTCAAACATGATTAGAAGAACTGACATCCAGATAACCTCGTGGAGACAAATCTTTTCAAAATAACTCTGGCTTTTGAGACGAGCAGAAAATGCTAGCCTCCACTGAACTTTCAACTATACTAACGTAACAGGCGTTTCAGTGAGTAAGTGGCTTCATCAGACATGCTCACATCACACAGCAAGTGAAGATTCATTGACTTATCCAATAGAAAGTCTCTCAACCTAGGCAGAAAATTGAGGTACTTTCACAACATAAAACAAATCGAAGCATAAACAGAAGGCTCCTGCGGTTTTCCCTAACTTCAGTGAAAGTTATGTTTCAAAAGGCATGTCTTTGCGATACATTTTGACTACACAGGGCCACTTTATTCTAGGGATGCATTGCACACAAGATTAGAGCTGGATGATTGTATGGATGCCGCTTGCAAAAAAGCAGTTTTGCTTCGACTCTTGCAGCCAGCTACTTCCTCCACTACAACAAACATCTTTACTGATATCTTGATTTACATCACAATGGCACAATGCCTGTGCTAGAGTCACAGCCTTCCAGCTTAAAAACTCAAATTAGGCTGTGTGAATCTGAGCGTGTGTGTGTGTGAGCAAGTGTGCGTGACAAGGTCCATTAGGACTCTAAGTGCTGGGCTAATTGACAGTAATGAGTTCTTGTGCTGGGGGGCTGGTGAAGGGGGCTATGGGGCTCATGTTTGGCAGCTTCTCCAAAGACCACTCCACTAAAGGGCTTCATTAACACTACTTTTTCACCGTCCCATTATTTCTTTCTGCACATACAGGTACAGGCATGCAGTGTGTGTGTGTGTGTGTGTGTGTGTGTGTGTGTGTGTGTGTGTGTGTGTGTGTGTGTGTGTGTGTGTGTGTGTACGCAACTGCTGTATATTATCTATTACCACGGATGAAAAATGATTTGTTTGCACTTCTCTCTCTCCACGTCAACTTTTCTGCTCCTTATGAGAAACAGCCGAGTGATTAAGAGGGACCTTTGAGCTAATTTCACCTTTTCACACATACTTTTGCACAAACACACGCACTGAGCAACCCATTTTCAGTCAATCTCTCTAATTGAGGAAGACATTCATTTGTTTTTCAGGAGACGAGTTTTAGGTAAATGAGCAGGTAAATGAATAATGGAAAGGCATCATATCTTTTCAGTTGCAGGACACGCAGCTTGTTACGTGTTGAGGCGAAAGAGAAAGAGATTGAGAATACAGGTTAGAATACTGTGTATTTAAGCATTATTTCCAAATGAATGTGTTTATCTAATGTAGTATATCTCTTCGGGGCTTGTGTGTTGCAAAGGGCCACAGAGGCAGTGACTCACACTAATGTAAATTACACCTACCAGCTCTGCACTGCAGCTCCCTTCCATCCACACGCATACTGGATAACTCATGCTTTGTCAAGCTGGAAATATCGCATTAGTTTCACACAAACACGCACCATCCATGAAGGCTTTTCCCCCCAGTAAGCATTACATTCATTACATTTAGTTTGGGAGTGGTCCCCCCACCTCTAATCGATTGAATTGTGGATACAACGAACAGTGCTTTCTAATTTGACTTGAGTAAGTGGGTGACAAATAGTCGAGCCGGAAATCAATGTTGGGAATTATGTATACGGAGAAGGGGTAGAGGGGCGGGAAGAGGGTCCAATGCAAATGACTGTACACACTGACAAGGCATGAAAGCACACACACTCTAAGCCATGCAAACACAATGCAAACCAAATCAGTATCAGAAGAAATCCTTTTTTTAATCATGTGTACTCTACGTGGGTTCAATCTAATAACACAGACAATCATATCCCTATATACATTATTGATGTAATGTAAGCTTGCACTCTGTCAAACAGCTTTGCAAACTGCAGAACAACTGTAGCAATGAGGCAAACATAGCCAAGACTATAATTACTTTTCTACTAGTGTCACTGATTGAATCACTGCAGGAAATATTGTGTCACATTTAAGTCTTGATGGTTATTCCAAGGCCTGTGGATCAAGGTGAGGTTGTCCAGTTGACTTTTTTGTTATCAGCCTTTTTCATCTCTAGTGACTTATTTCTCTCACAAATTCTAGCAATTATATTATACAATTATCTATACAATTATATTTAGCCATTAGGGCTGTATAATTACTCACAAGTAATTCCATATTAATGTTTCCAGAATTAATAGTCATGTCAATTTGTTGATATTGAGGTAATTATCACATTTTCAGTTTGATGGTGGGGTCTTATCTGAAGGTTTATTTATTATAATAACAGTAACAGTAGAAAGATACAGTATCACTTCTATTTTTGATAAATACTTCACTACAATAATACAAAATAAAAAGTGCAAAATACTTTTCCCAGTGGCATACAACATCATTCTAATTTACCATAATCTTGCTGCCCAAGTCTTGTTCTACACATGATATAACTACATAGATTTGAAATACACAGAATTGGTGATAACATAAATACAGGGGACACTCATTAAGACAAAAAACTATTAGAACTGTATTGTTCCCACGTCTATAGCACAACAAACTCCATACAGAGAAATTCAACCTCGACTAAGATGTCTCCTTGACTCCCTCCGTGTCTATAATGATGTGCTCAGCTAGGGTGTCCATTTGGCACTGGGCAGCTCCCAGTCTGATGGGCTGGTGGTGGGGTTATGGCTGATTTCCAGAGGAGAATGTGGTTGGAGTAAAGCGGGAAATCCGAGAGATGGAGTCCAGCACTGCTGTACACAGAGCATAAACAACCTGTTCGAATTCATTAGAGCGGGCTACTTGTGGGATACTTAAACAACCAATGCTTTCACACAAACCCACACAGACCCAGGAATGCATAAAGGCACAGGGTGTTTCTGGCAGAGAGCTGAAAAAAACTAATGAATACTGATGCACAAATATACACAAACTGGCAGAGATATATATTGCAATATGGGTTTCAATAGTGGGAGCCACTCTTTGCAAACCAGTGTGATCTCCACAGCGGAGGGGGTAACTAATCAGCTCATCATTCTTAGATTGCCACCAACAACCGTAACCCCCCTTGCATACACACAGACAGACGCAGCCCTGCCCCTTGCTAATAGAGATATAGACCTCTCCTTGCTATCATTAACCCTCAGCTAGGAACATTGCTCTGGGAGTAAACACTCACACACGTGGCCAACACACACCTCTTTGAAGAGAGAGCCAAGCTCATGTTGTCCAGAGGAGGTTTTAGAGGAGGGAAGCAGAGGGAGAAGAAGGAAGAAGCTGTGGCTGAGCGCGGAAAACGTTTCTCTGGGCATTGACTTGGCCCCTCTGGTGAAAATCAACTGTAATCTGCTTTTTATTTAATGTACATTTCTACCAAGGGTAGAAAAGAAAGAATACTGCAGCAGAAAATGAAAATCAATAGAAAAGGGAAACTTTATTTTTAATGAAATGCCAATCAGCTATGTCATTATGAAGTTGTTATTTGTTTAATCAATATTTGTGTGCATGTACAGAAAAATAAATTGGCCACTTGAGTTTCTCGGGCTGAATGTTTGGCTGAGCTTTCAGATCTAAATTGGCTTTGTTTTCACTGTAGTGTTGACAGACATAAACCAAAACCAGATATGAGTAGATGCCAGGCCACATCTACCTCAATCACTTAATGCAACACCTGTCTAGCACACCAAGTGAAAAGATTCAAACACACCCACAATGTTGCAAATGGTGTTTTTGTGTCTTTCTAACAGCTTTGACTCACTGAACGGATTATCAGAAAAAATGGAAGCAAAAATAACTTTTTAAGAGATGTTCCAATTATTGTTTTTTTATTGCTGATTATTTTCACCTCTGTCCCGGAAACTAATTTCAACCGCTCTGAAGTGTAAACCATAAAAAATTATAAATATGTGTTATTTTTATTTGTTATGGTCATCATGTTATTGGCATACAACACACAATTCAAATTATTAGGAAATACATGTATATATATGTATTATAAGCAGCTTTTACAACATAACATTTGACCGCATTATGATGGGGTATCTTTACATATCAAGGATGTTCTGTTATACCACTATAAAATACTCATGATGGACCTTCCACCAATGACTACTGCCAGCGAGGTGTGTAAGGCCGTTCTGCTGTCAGTTACAGTAAGCTCAAATGTTTTTGTAAACTGAGTGGACTGGTGATATTAAACATTCAGAATGAACAAGCAGAGAAGTTTAACCGCGTGCAGATTGAGGAGGATTTTGCTGTGAACAAGACTGACACAAAGATGTGGGTAAAACAACAAACTCACTAATGAATGCAACTCTCTCTCATGAGTAGTGTATCAACAACCTCTAGGTTGACAAGTATGGTAGCATTGTTTGTGTAAACATTTGCAATATTTCCCTCTGAAATGTAGTATAGTCAAGCATCAAATGGAAATACTTGAATACTATACCTCCAAACTATACTTAAGAACAGTTCATGAGCAGCAATACTTAAGTATAGTCCCTGGTTCTCAGGTATCAGTATATGGTATAAAATACTAACAGCAGCATCTTTGACACTGAAAAATACGGATACCTATTCAATTTGCTCCAAAGAAATAAATAACCATGACAGGTATTTAAACGTTTTTCTCTTTTTGTCTCCTATTTGTTTCCCTTTCTAAAGATGCGCAGCACATCTTAAACCTCCCCAACACCGCTGCCACCAAAAAGAAAAAGACGTAGAATAAAGTTATTGATTTTTCAATCCACTGTGCCATCAAACAATATAGTAACACTAAGGCTAGTTTAGAGTTACTGACAAGAAGCAGAGAACAGAGAGGTAAAAGACTTTGTGTTTTATACATCACTCTGATAAAAACAGGGGCATGCCTTCAGAGAAAACATAGCAGCTACTGTACTATAACGTCCAAACAAAGGGTAAGTGTTTGTGGACCTGATCGAGTAAGTGCACCCAACACCATTTATGCTTCAACTTCCTCTCCTTATTTTCACATCCTGAGATCTTTCTTTTTTAAAATCACAAAAGACTTAAAAGAACATGGAGCCATCAGGCAGATGTTCATGCCGAGCATGAACATCCCCTCTCATTACTCACTGTGTGATCAAATGCTACAATACGGACGACAAAGTACAGATAAGTGTGTGTGTGTGTGTGTGTGTGTGTGTGTGTGTGTGTGTGTGTGTGTGTGTGTGTGTGTGTGCCCCTGTGGCAGTCTGCAGCACCATCAGTGGAGTACTGCTGAATCTCTCTCAAAAACTTCTACAATTATCTTAATTTGCCATTCCCTTCTTTCTCTCAGTCCCTCTGCCTTTTTTTCCTCTTTTCAACGGCCATCATTCAGTGAACCGTGCTTATTGTGCTCGACTCTAAAGCAGCTGTGTCTGAGCGTTACTCTCCCAGGACTGCAGAGGAGTGTTCCCGGCTTCCAAGGCAGCAACACAAATAGCCAACCAGAGCAGGCTAGCTAGCTGGTTCACAGCTTGCAGAGAGCCACATTTCCAACAGAATCGGTCTAAAGGCCTCAGTAATGAGCACCATTCAACCACCATAACCAGAGGATGTGAGCAGAGAGGCTGGAAGGGTCAGAATATTATAGGAGGAGTGAGATGAAAAGTAGAGAGTGGAGAGTGGGGACATATTGAGAATGAGAGAGCATCAAAGTGTCGTTAGGTTCGAAGCCCTATTCAGTTTTGAAAATGATGGTTTATTTTCCCGTTTAGCTGTTGAGCACACTTTAAAAGGCCTTTGGGAGTCCCTATCAAAGTGCAGACCTCCACCAAGTCCTCCTGGCCAGGATTAAAGCTCTCTGGCCAGCCCAGGCCGGGGCTCAATTGGTCGGAGTGAAATGGAAAGACAGCAGGGCAGGGAAACCGAGTTGGGAAACAGAACTGTTAGACTCTTACACACAAATACACGAAGCAGAAGAAGACTATATGTGCACGCACACACAAATCTGAGGCTGAACTTGACTAAAGCTAGGTCAAGCAACAGACCAGAGCTCCGCTGCAAACTCTGAGCTCTGTAAATGTATCCACACTGTCAGAGCAAAGTGAGAGCTTCAGCTCCTCGTGCATGATGGAGACAGTGGAAGCTCGGGTCAATGAGTTTACCTGGCAGGAGGTCAGAGAGGCAAAGCGAGGATCTGCACAGTATTGAAAATTGCAAGATGAAATAGGAGGAGAGGAGAAGAGAGGAGAGAGAAAATATCTGATATTCACGCCAAAGAAAGTCTGAAGCACAACATGCCAGAGTATCTAAAACAACATATCCTTCAAAGAGAATGGAGAAATGTGAAGACTGGAGGATATTTAGAGGCCGATTCCACTTGGTGTACATACTCCGATGTACTCATGTTATGGGCCTAAGTGGTGTAAGAAAGAAGAAAGCAAAGAGCTCGACTAATGGGGTACCGGGAGACTCAAAAAGAGAGAGAAGGAGGGAGAGAGAACATGTAGAGGATGGGAGAAAATTTCCTTCCATCAATTATTAAATGATGGAAGGAAATCTCACACAATAAGGATTGCAGATAGGCTCTGCTCATTTTAGACCACAGTGGACTTAATTAAGAACTCTCATCTTGCTGTTCTCCTCTTAAGTTGCTTAATGTTGCTGCTATAATACCATCCAAATAAAAGTATTTGTGGCCCGAAGAAAAAACAACGCAAACAGCAGCAGAGCAGCGCAGAGCAGACAAATGTGACAAAATAAAGCACGCTAATTCAAATGTACCTCTGGCATTGCTGTGACAACAAACACAACACCCAGGACACCGGCTCCCAACTTTATGTCGCACCACGTTTTCTTCTGTTGCTTCTCCTGCTTTCCCTTGTCAAGAAAGCAACACAAAATGAAAAAAGGACACACGGTAACATGCAAATATACCACTGAGATATTTAATTTGATCCTGCACTCCTCTGTTAACGTTCCCAAACTGCCGCAACACCTCACCCTTGACTGCAGAGACTAAAAAAGGAGAGAGGGGGTGGAAAAGCAGCATTGGGAGCGAGCTGTAGCGCTTGTAACAAAATCTAATAAAATCACACCTACAAATGAGATCTCCACAGGAGAAGAAGTTTTTCAACAACCTTTTAAGCCTGAACCCTCCACTAAAAATATACCACCTATTTCTGCATCGGGAGATAAATAACTAACCCATCTATCTCTTCTCTTCACCCCATGTGGTGCAACATGTGCCAGTCAAGTGGGGGAAATGAGGTCAAGCATCTCCTTTCAATACCCCTGTAACATTCCAGGAGAGCTAGATACAGAAGTAGAATCAGATCAGAGGTCACAACAATCACATGTTAAAGAAGATGTGAAACTAACCAATTTTACATGTGAAAGCTACCTATTTCAACACCCAACGAGCAATAAAACTGATCAGAACCCCATGGGCTCTCTTGTGTTGGTGGATAAATTAATGCATGTGGAGGTGGGATGTCTGAACCGAGTCCTTAGCCCTCAGGGTGGGTGAAGGGAGAGGGTTCACCTCAGAGTTAGTCAGGTTAAGTAGTAGCAGGAGAGTCTGTGGAGGCGTTCCTACCAACTGGGATTCTCTGTGGATGGAAGCCTGAGACAAACTCAAAGTTTTCACTTTGCAATGCATCTCCATGGATGTGCAAACGCCTACACCTGCACACACATCACCATGTGTGCAGCATGCAGCTAAAGGGTAATTTACCACACAACTGAGCGAAACAAAAAAACACTCAAACACTCATTTATCACTCTGTATGTGTAGGAGAAAGCCCAAAGCAACAGAGGCTAGATGACAACATCCCTCGGCAGAACCTTTGCAGTGTACGAGGGCTGCTTAATGCAGTTACTGGCAGCCGCTATGGAAGAGCTCTCCATCTCTTTGCTTCCCTCTCTCCACCCCTCCGTTCCTCCATCCCTTGTTCTCGCCGTCATAACCGCTGCCACCAGATAACAATGATGCAGGGGAAGCCGTGGAGTGATACCCAAGTCCCACACCCACTACCAGAAAGAGAGCAAGGCAGACAGTGAGGGAGGGAGTTGAGGAGAGAAAATCACCATACAGAGAGGAGAGGGACCGGCTGTTAGCGCTGAGTGCTGGGAGTGAGGGAGCAGCACGGACGGGTGAAGAGAAGGAGAAGGAGGGGAGAGAGAGGGGAATACATGTAAAGGAGAGAGAGAGAGAGATGGCAGTCGTTATGGGACTGATGTGTAATAAACTGCATGAAGGAGCCTTGAGGGAAGCATTGTCTAGCTCAACACACACCATCTCCAAGAGAAACAGACACACACATTAGACACACACACACACACACGCACAAATACCTCTGAACTCTGTGTGACTCATAACCTTATTCATATTTATGAGTATTCAAACACTAGCAGACTGCACTGGTAAACACACGTTTGGTGAAGTCTTCCATCACGGCAGTGTGGTTGATTAAAGACGTGGCCATGTGTTGCAGACTAAGCAATGTTTACTCGTGGTGCGGGCCGCCACAGCGCGAGCTACGAGCACGCACAAAGGCGTTTATGCTAAAGTTGTTCGTTGCAGTAACACCAGGGGGCATACAAACAAAATATCTTGTGAAGAAGTAAGAAGTCAAAAAGTGTTACGGCAAAAAACAAACTACAGAGAAATGCTAGGGAGGAATTGTAATTAACTGTAAACTCATATTTCATATTCATTAACTACTTTATCCCTTTTTTTACAATCGCCGTAAAGAAAGGAGTCATGGTCTGATTGTATTGAAGTCTATGAGAGAATGACCTTGCTTCTCATTTGATTTATTACCTCAGTTAACTTTGTAAACATGCGTTTATGGTCTCAATTGCTTCTGTCACGGCTTCTTCAATTAAGCGTGATAAAGAATGTTAATTTAGATTCCCCATTAGCCAACCCTGGACAACCAAACCAGAACCATTAACCGACAAGATTTGTGCCTTTCATGCAGGGCGCTTTGGTTGAAGTTAGGGCTGCAACAACGAATCGATAAAATCAATAAAAATCGATTATCAAAAGTGTTGGCAACGAATTTCATTATCGATTTGTTGTGTCGCGCGATTATTACGCCGGGCAATAAGTCGCGGAGAAGAAAAAAAAGAGCGAAGCAGAGCAATTGGCCGGCCAGCGTTTCTGAGATTGGAGTGAGACACGAGAAAAGCTGAGGTTGTGATGTTCTCAAAAATAGAAGATCTTTGACAAGTCGAGTCTTGGCCAATCAGCGTCTTCATGTTCCTCAAACTTGTTTTTAATGGAAGCTAGTCAGCTTGCAATCACGTTAGCTAACGTGTTTGGGTTGTGTATTGTCGTTAAAGTTACTTTATGTTCCGTTACAGTTCAGTCTTGCTTGGAAAAAAACATAACGTGATGAAGCATGCCGTCACCCCCCGGTCTGGTTCAGTTCACGCTGTCACTCGTTAACGTTAAACCGGCTCACCGGCGGATCTGGCTGCAGGTTTTTTTTTTTTTTTACTCAAAGTAGAATGAAGCAAATCACGTAGTTGGGCTTAGCCAACAACGTGACGTCGTGGTCATTAGAGACCCAGAGTGAAAGAGTTTAAGGAAGAGGACGCTCTATATGGAGCAGTACAGCTTCCCTCTGTCCCAGTATTTCATACATATTGATAAAGCAGGGTATGTAAATGCAGCCTCTGGAGGGATCAATTACAGTAAAAAGGGCTCACATTTGGCAGATGTAAAGCATAGATGTGTATGTTTTTAGTGTTAGTCCATTTTGTTGTTTTAATTAACAGCTCAGGGATGTTCAAGGAGCAACCTGTTTGTGCACTTTCTGAAGATGTTTTGCACTGTCACTTCTGTTTTTGAATAAAGGGTTGATAATGAACGCTTTTTTGATTAAAAACATTTTTTTATCCGATTCATCGATAAATCGAAAAAAAAATCAACCGATTAATCGATTATTAAAATAATCGTTAGTTGCAGCCCTAGTTGAAGTGCCTTATAACTCCGGTGCTAACCTTCTTAGGTATGTAGCGTATACGAGAAGTTCATATCATTTTTGCACTATATTTACCAATTTCAAAGAGTTTCTTTTGGGAAATATGCCTATTCACTTTACTGCCAAGAGTTAGATGAGAAAATATGAAGCTAATTAACCTGCTTACCTTTATTGTTTAGTCCCTACACACTTACTTGCACTCCTTTTAATCCAAAAAAATAAAAAAAACATCAGTACATATGCATATTTCCAAAAATGTCGAACTATTCCGTTATTATTTAGAAGTTTAGAACCCTATTTCTATGTTTAAAGTTTGTGTGGTATTTCTCACCGTTCATGCTACGTAGCTTTCCATAATTACTGTGCGCTTTTGTTTGAGGTGCAGTTTCAGCCATCATGTAGTGTATGAACAGGCTTTTGTCATTCTCCAAAACACCCTGATGAGGGACCTGAAAATCATCTACTAATTATTTGGCAATCACAACAAGAGGTGCCATCTTAAGCACCAGCCACAGCAGGACATGAGAAACACACTCAACACATAAAGTGTACAGTGAAAGGGTTCAGGGTCAGCTCCGCAGATCAAGCGTCAGATTGAAATCCATTAGTCTTCCCTCCGACAAAAAGCCAGTGGAGAGGTGAAAGAGCATGTCCATAACGGCTCTGAGGGGCGGCAGTGGAACACTGGGCTGACACGGTGCTGCTGTAGGTCACTCCAACACGTTCCACCATGGATCACAGTACCAAACAATATGAATCACTATAAAGGTGACACTCAACTTGTGTGATTCCATCTGTGTGGCTCAGGTGTTTGGCACTATTACAGAGTGGAACTAGAGGTTAATTTTGGTCTCATGATCGTCCTCTGTGTCTCAATCCAAATGTCTTGACATTCCATCTCCCCACTCCACTTGTTCCTCCTCTCACAGCCTATTTCTCCCCCTCATTCTCTCTCCCCATGGACCATCCATTAAATATCAGCGGGGCTTTTGAGCAGTAGGAAAATCAATAGCTCAAACGTTCCCCTTAAACACCAGTGATTTTCAGATCCACTTTAAGTGCAGGAGTTTTGAGAAGATTTCATTGATGATTTAGGCACAGTGTGAATCCACTCATGAATAAAAGCGAGGGAGGCACAGAGGGTGATGGGGGAATGAGGCTCCTGCGGCTGCTGCAGGATGCAAAAACCCTCAAAATAAGGAGAATAATGATGGAGAGGTGACAAGAAGACAGACACTGCATTGGAAGAAAATCACAAAAGAGGAGGTTACATTTTTGGAAGGGAGAAAGCTCCTCACTTCTGTCACTACCCCTTCTCTTCTCCCACTTTCCTCACTCTTCTCCTCCTACCAGCCTATTTTTCGGAGATTACAGCACAATGCATCTGCCAGTGGAGACAGCAGCAACACGTTGCTATGACCCAAATACAGCAGTGTGGTGTGATGATTGGCTAAGAGAAGAAGCAGGGGTGGGGGGTGTAGTGCAGCACATCCACACATCAGCAGAAGCACCTTTAAAATTCAAACATGTATAGAAGATGGAAACTCGTCTCTCCTTTCATCAAATTATCTCTCCCTCATCTTTCATCGTTACTCCATCATTCCAGTTGTTCTTCTTCCCATCTTCCCCTCTCTGTCTTCTTCTATCTTTCCTCCTCCTACGCCTCTGCGCTGGGTCCCCTCTGAAACATCAGGGAATGAGAGCGTTGGAAAGAGAGAGAGAGACATACATATACAAAAAGAAGGACGAAGAGAGAGAAGCGAAGTCATCCATTCTTAATCAAAGCAGTGGCATACAATGCTGTGGTACCGCCTGACAATCCAGCAACAGCCAACACACTTGCACCCTCCAATTTCATCTGCAACTTGGAATTCTTGCCGTCTCTCATCATACAGTATGTTCGCTTCCATCATCTCCTCATTAGACAGCGAGAGCTGACTCCATCTCCACTTTGCTGTAGTGGTATTTAAGCTGCACGAGTCCAGTCCTCTGGCGGATTGATGTCAATAAATGTCAAACCTTTCAAAGAAGGAGCTGCCGCCTCATCTGCTGTTTCTTTCTATGGATATGTAGAGTGTCTTCACATAGTGTAATTACATGTGTGTGAGCATTTATTCCCATGCCATTTGTCAGTGTGTATATATATATATATATATATATATATATATATATATATATATATATATATATATATATATATATATATATATAATTGTTTTAGATGTTTCTGTATTACCATGGTTATTGGTTAGGACAGAAGCACATCATTTTACAATTAGGTGTAACATGTTGACAATTTCAAAGGCACCTAACCTTGTTGATAAAACAAATCTGCCTCACATTCTGGTTTCACCTTTAAGGGGTGCTCCATCAATTTAGCACGGCGCCTCCACAAAGTTGGAACGCTTGAATAGAACACATTAATAGGTAATGCTTGAAACTAGTGCAGCAGAGGTTGAGATACCTTGACTTGGGGCCACTATGGGTCAAGCTCCAAAACTGCTGGATTCATTATTTCCTGTAATAGCTCATCTTTCATGAGACTCTGAAACTCCATGATCCAGTTTGTAATGCAGTTTTTCTGGGATAAATCCGTAGTTTAAGCCTAGCGAACCCTAATGATTGTTAGACAACTCCTTTCATAAGAAATGTTTTTTTTTTATGACCGAGCAGTAGCTTTCTCTATATGCTGAGTAAACTGAACTTCATGTCTAAAATTGGTGGTACAGCCCTTTAAAAGTCCATTGACGTAGAAGGAGCCATGCATTTTACATTTCCTGCAGCAATAACAGAGAGTTGTTTGGAATACATTTCAGAAGAGTTAGAATAAGCAGTGATAGCTGCAGAAGACTGAGCTACAAAGAAAGTCAAACATCAAACAAGCTAAATAACATCCAAGCAATATGATGCTCCAAGAGTAAATTAAAGCAATGGAACATAAACAAAGTGTGTGATTTAAACTAAGCCAATACATTCACATCATATTATTCCTTAACACTCATTCAAGGCTATCCCTTTGTGTTGCTCCGGAAACCCTCCTTGGATTTCCGACCAGGTCGACCTCGCTTCGCCTGTCAAATCTCTGCTGAGCGCATATCATCATGTAGATGTAAGCAGCCTCCACGACAGCCAACCTGCTGGCGTCTTCTGGGACAAGGTGACAGGTCCAAGCTTCTCCCCCATGTCGACGCACACGGGGGAGAAAACACCACCAGTGGAGAAGCAGACAAGCGACACTGTGCGCATGGGACAAGAATACATTTCAAGCAGAATAACGTTTTTGAATATACTGTGTGTTTTCAATGCTGTATGACTGAGCTGTTGGCAAGCATTTAAACACCTACAGTAAAAGTTAAAAGTTCTTGCTTTTTTTTTTGGGTCACAAAATCAGGGGACTTTCATGTGCTGATCCACATGAACACATTCATACAGGTGAAAAATGCAGTGTTTGGCAGAAACACACACACACACACACACACACACACACACACACACACACACACACACACACACACACACACACACACACACACACACACACACACACACACACACACACACACACACACACACATAATCTGCAGCCCGGAGTGACGCCACAGGTAAAATGTCTTTAGCATAATCTGAGGTCCACAGTCATAGTTGCCACAATGAGGCTGCAGGGACCACACACACACCCAAACACACTATTTATAGAGCTCCGTTTCTCTGGATCCCTCCCTCTCTCCGTTCTTTATTTCCATTCCACCTCCCTACCATTTCTTCCCACGTGCTCTAACAGCTTTTCTTCCTCTGAGCAATCAAGTGACAAACACATTCAAAGTACTGCAATGTGATCACAAGGACACCTTGTTTTCCGTTTCTCCCCCCGCGCTCTCCACACTTTCCTCTTTCCCAGGGGAAGTAAATGAGGCCACATTTTCTCTTTTCTCTTATGCGACTTAATCAGAGCGATGACGCTGGTAGCTGCTTATAGAGCAGGAGGAAATTCTCCACAAAGCGCACCCTCTTGCACAACACGTCCTCCTTCATTTTACCATTCATTCTGCCCAACAATGTGTTTGGTGCTGTCATGTCGGAGTGAGCCAGAGAATGTGCACGCAAATGTGAATAAGAATGAGACAAGTGGCATCAATCTACACATTATTGACTGCCTGGACTGGCGTCTCATCGTAGCGTCTCATTATCGATGACAACAAATCACACAGTCACACATCAGCTGTTTCTCCAACAGCTACTGTGTGAATGTTGTCACGATATCAACGCCACAACTGTGTGTTAAACGTCAAATCCCTGGTAGAATATAGCCTTGATACACCACTGTGAATAGAGGACAAAGCTATTGTTTTATTCAAGGATGAAAGACAGTTTTGAGGTGAACTTAACAGTCCTCTCGTGTGACAAGGATAGTGTACGGTATAAAATCTAGGAGAGGTCATGACCCTTTTACACATCTTGGTACAGCTGCTTGAAAAAAAAAAAGGTGGAAATTTCCACCTTTTGGAAGCTGGAACCAGAGGGGAAAAAAAGTTTGTTTATTACATTTCTTATCCGAGACCTGTTTCAGCACTAGACATAGCTCACTTATAGACTTAAGCAGACAGTAGCAGCATCACAACCAGCTCAAAGTGATGAAACATTTGCATCACTATCTTTTAAATTCAGATGAATTCCGTTGTACTAAATGCTGTTAATCTTAACACAAAGACATACTGCTTCACTACAGTAGACTAAGTGAAGAAAAACGCATCCTATTGAGTTGTTGAGGCTATCCTTTCCTATTCAACCTCCGATAAAATTTCAGATCAATCTATCCATACGCCTGACCATGCATTACATTACACTCCTTATGTCTGCAAACATTTAGCATGGGTGGTCACACACTGTCTCAACATGAAAGAGCAGCCACTTGGCTCAAACTTACATCAGTAGCTAGAAGGAGTGCCTCAGGCACACACACAACACAGCTACTTCTCATTCACTAACGCTACCCGGCTACTATTTGCGTATGCGCATCTGCCTGGCTTTCTGTCCATTTATGTGTTTCTGTGAAAATTGTGCATTGTCTGTCCTTGTCTTTCTGCACATACAGGTACAGGCATGCAGTATGTATATGTGTGTGTGTGTGTGTGTGTGTGTGTGTGTGTGTGTGTGTGTGTGTGTGTGTGTGTGTGTATGCGTGCGTGCGTGTGTGACAAGGTAGTGCTATTCTGCCTGCAGCATGATGTAAAGCAAGAAGATTTGAGAACATCTGGGATGAGAATCATTATGGACACCTCGTTTCGCTCCCAATGGCGCCTGGAGTGTTGTACGTGGGTGCGTGTGTTTGGCTTTACCTGGCACTTGACATATAAAACAGACACTAGAAAAGACAGCTGTGGCGCTGAGAAAGAGGCATGAAGAGGAAAGCGAACAGATAACTGGTCAGAGTATTCAGAGTTGAGAAAGAAACCACATCAACAAAAAGAAGACTGACAAGAAAGACAGGCAGAAAAAAGTGGAGGAAAAACAGGCAGAAGTGTATAAGAAATGTGTATAAAAAAAAGGGAAGAAAAAAGAAAACAGACACAAATTGGATGTGAAAGGCCCTCTAAAACATGGCCAATTTTTTCCTCTTTGGTCGGTATTTTGAAGAAAATAAAGCTCACTTTTTCCCTGAGCCCGGTGAGACCAAATCAATAGTGTTCCCAGTGCACGGCTATTATTTTTCAAAGGCTCCTGTGAGGACGAGGAAAGGGAGGAAAAGAAGGAGAGTGTGTGAGGATGTACCCATCTTCTGCAGCACAGGGGAAGACACATGCCACATTGGTGAAATGGGTTTTGCGGGTAAGAGGCTCTGATTGAGACAAAAGCCGTATTCACACAGAAGATCAAACAACCTGAACAACGGACCGATTATCAGACTTACCCGTAAATCAAGACAATCTCTGACCTTAAATGCCGAGCCAATACATAGATAAAGCATTCATCTAAAGCGAGGATCGTCATAGCTGATACCAGCAGTATTCAAACAGTATACCTGTATTGATGTCTTGGTCGTGCTGAATTTTAGGTGTATGTTTGAAGTTTTTCTCTCCTAGGAGGCACAACCTATACAGCTGCTTTGAAGCAGCGGTCTGTTTGATGTGACTTGCACCTCCAGCCTCAAGGCTTCTTTGTCCAGAGCCAGAGGCTTTTAACTCTTATTGCCCCGCTCCTTTTTTATAATAAACACACACCTGATGCACACACACATAAACAGTAGAGAAACATGCATAACCACGGCCCCCAAACAATCCCATTCTTTCATTCTGTCAATTATGTGCCTCTCCTCCCTCTCCGTCTGAGCAGCAGCGCAGCAAGATCACAACCTGACAGATGGATCACACCTTCTACGCCATAGCAACCACAACCTACGAATCAGCAGGGTCACAGCCCCCGCCCTAGCAACTGTCCCCTCCATATCTGAGGCAGATGAGGGAAGCCTTGTAAAGCTCCGGCGGTCCGGAGAAGCGAGACGGCTGGCGCAGTCCAAGAGAGAACGATGGTTTCCCTCTCTCACGCCTTTTCTCCCTCAACAGATATTCATCACACATTAAGAAATCAACAGCGGTGGCTCAGCAGATTCCTTTGAACACTGCACAGAGCAGCGAGTGCGTGCGTTTGTCGTTTTCATTTCTTCCTCTTTACCCGCTGCTCTCTCTCAGCAACATGTTGACTTTTTTAGCAGGAGATGTAAGGAAACGGAGCGGTGAACTCGGGAAATGTTCACAGAGTTTTATGCTTCCACTTAACTGGTGTTTATCTTACGATCCAAGTAAGTCAGCGCAGAGATGAAAAGGGAGCGCTTATGTAACACCAGCTAAAGAGGAGCTCCACCAATGAACATTCTGATAGGGGACTTCTGCTTAGTAACATAATCATACTGAACGCAGAGAGGAGAGGCAGAGCGGGAGAGGGCGAGTAAAAGACGGGGAGGGTTGCTTACAGGTGGAGGGAGAGAAAGGATGACAGACTGATCAGTGCTGAGGGACAATGAGCTGAGAAAGAGGACATTTCAGCCACGACCTACTGTACAGAACTATGTGCATTTGTGTGCCTGTGCACAAATCCTTTGTTTGATGTCGGCATGTGATCTCCGGACCTTGAGCTCCAATGGGAGGCAGGAAGGCATCAACATCCACTTCTGCACCCACCTGCCTGCAGCTACATGCCGCCGGTCTCCTGGGCAACAGGCTGGGAATAACAGCAATGAGGCGTCAGGGTGATACCCAGCAATGCTCATTCATAATGCGAGTGTGAGCGTGTGTGTGTGTGTGTGTGTGTCTATGCAAATAAAAGCAATTCTTGTACAAGGTTCATGCTCTCGGATGTGTGTTTAAAACTCAATCTTACGAATACTCTAATGGGAATGCATCGAATAGAAAATGACCTTTCTGAACACACCAGAGTCCTACTGTTAGAAATACATATACATATTGTTTGGAAAGGAAATTGTAGATAGGGTATCACACACAATATTCTCACTGCTTACCAATTATGCACACTCTTTAACCTCGGGATACACTACTACGACAACTATTGAAAGCCTAAAAGAAGCTCTCAGTTTACATCTCTGTCTTTGATGCGATTATCACCTCTCGCCTCCTCTCTTTTCAGCTTCGGTTCATCATCAAGATCCATCAGCCTCCTGACAAAACTCATTGAACAATCCTGGACATTTTGGGAAATGCAGCTGCTTCCTTGTATTAGCGTAAGTTTGCGAAAGACTGGAAACAAGTAGCCTGACCTCCACCTACCAGCACCGCTAAAGCTCACTTATTAATACATCTTTTCCCGTTTGTTTAATTCATACAAAAACAAACACTGTTTTGTAGGGAGGCTGTGTACCGGACTACTTCAGCCGATAGAGTAGGAGCTGTAGAGAAAGAGATAATTGTGAATGACGAGAGTGTAAAGAGAGTCTTCATTTATTCCTGACATGATGAATAAGTGTGAACTGTGAGAAAGTATTTGTCAGGGTTTAGCGTTTTTAAAGTGGCATTATATTTAAATGTATTTGTGTATTTTTCTCATACTTATGTACTACTGGGCTTCTTTGAGTTATTATTGTAGCAGTTTGAGTAAAACATATGGACATTAATGAACGATTGAGCCACTTCATCCACATCCCACTAGATGTGCCCGTGAGCCAATAAGAGAGGCTCCTCAGCGCCTGGAGATCCACGAAGGGATGTTGTAAGTTGATGGAATGAAAATGAAAAAGATGGACAATGGATGGATTGATGGATGATGAATTCCACAGGTCCATCACTGGACAGCTCAATCACAGCAACATTATTGTCAAAGCAAACACGAAGCAGGCGTCACGCGTTGTTGGGCAACAGAATGGCTGATTTCACACTATGAAGAGGTGCAATGCCAGATGTCATACACTTCAGCAACACACTCAAGCCATGCATTACAGAGAAGATGATTCTGTACAAACGCTACACTACATTTGCACGTGTGTGTGTGTGTGTGTGTGTGTGTGTGTGTGTGTGTGTGTGTGTGTGCGTGCGTGTGTGTGCTGTATGTTAAAACGTTAGAGAAACCGATATCTATTCAGCGTGGCTTCTGAGTCAGTTCTGACGTTTTTTGAATGAGCAATAGAAGGGGAAAAAAATGAACTGAAAAAAAATATTCTGCATGAGCTTCTATAGTCGTGGCCAATGAGGCATCTTCAGATGATCATTGCATTTAAATGTGGCTGTTTTCACGCTGCATTCACATTTACATTGAGCAGGAATAGCTTTACGGAAAGAGAAACTCCTTTTGGGAGTTGCGTGATGCAGAAAAAGACCACTTGAACCGAGTGAATCTCCGCTGAACTTTCTTGCTCTCCGTTTTGTACTGCGGTGACTCTGACATCTTTCACTTGCACTGATCCTTTCACCCGCTGCTCCATCTGAAGCAAGTAGTACAATCCCTACTCTTGCCCTTTCCTTAACTCTCTACATTTGCTCTCTCTCTGTCCTTTCCTCTTTCTCCTATCACCTCGCCTCTCATCTATGACAGGGTGCTGGAGAACAGCTTCCAGGTCCCGATCTGTATCTCTCTCGCAGTCTTCTTTGCTTTGCTTTGCTTTGCTTCCTGTTTTCCCATCCCCTCATGACTCCCCCTCCATCCCTCCTTGTATCTGCTCTCTGGTCTGTGCTTTGCGGCTCTTCGTCCATGTCAGAACAGAAACACACCCAGATTCCTATCTCTCCACTCTCTGTAGAATACACAATGTGAGACGCCCAGCAAATTCTCTCTTCGTCTTCTCTGGCAATCTCCCTGTTTTTTTCCTCTCCGTGTCGCTGCGAGTGTAAGTGTGTGTATATATTCCTTGTGATTTCAGCCTCTTAAAGAATGTATAAAACCAACGTTATCAGTACCGAAGGAGGTGTTCTGAGAAGTGGGGTCAGATAACACGCTATAGCAGTCACACATGCATGGGCTGTATAGACATCCTATCTTCTGTTCTTTACCAGCACAAGCAGGTCCATCCATATTAAATCGAGCATTACAGACAATATGAGCTGACATAAAAAGGTATATAGGACTCTTACTGTATGTGACAGATCATTTTAATGTGGAAATATGTATATATTTGTGCCGATGCTGTGAATATAAAAGTGCATTTGTACCCTTTCTCCACCTTCATTATTCTTTGCTCTCGTGTTGGTCGTCTGTGTGACTCACATACGAACACAAGTACCAACAAACACACAAACAGGTGCTCTGGACTTTGCGGTCCTGCGCTCTGCATCGCTGGCTAGTTGCCAGGGTGACACCCCATCGCAGGGTTAGGAAATAAACAGCCCATAATATAATTGGAAACTGTACAACATGACAATACTGCATGACCTGTCCTGTTACCCTGGAGACCTCAACCCATCCCATCATACTCAG
>NC_136597.1:10721476-10871476 GCF_910589615.1 Taurulus bubalis
GTGTTAGAAGGAAGGTTAGTGGGTGAGTGGCTTTACCAGTTAGAACATGTGTAACGAGTGACAGTGTCACAAAGTGTCAGTGTGTGTGTGTGTGTGTGTGTGTGTGTGTGTGTGAGAGAGAGTACAGCGTGAAATCACGGACAGCTGTGGTACGTGTGAGAATAGGTGGTGAAAGAAGCTGTTACTCCCCTACAGCATGGCATCCATGCTCCTCCTTCTCTTTTTTCTCCCTTGCTTGCTTTTTCTTATATTCAGATTTAATTTACTACAGTCAGTTCTTAGACGTACATACTGTGGGGCTCATTGCTGTTGGTTTAATTGTATTAGTATTTCAGGAGTGAATATGTAAAAAATCGGATTAAATAAAGACAATACAATAATTTAAAAAGCACCATTCGCAATGCAACAAAGGCATTTATCTACCATTTACCATTTAGCAATGCATTACTGCTTAAGCTGTGCTCCTAAAATGGCAGTATAATTCTGTACATAGAAATGTATAACAAGATACAAGTCTACAGCCACGCCAACGTTTCTGTGAAGCTGTCCTTAGGCACAGCACTGCTTTGAGCTAAATGCTAACAGCATGTAGCAGCAGCATAGTGAGGCTGATGGGAACATTTTAGAGTTTTGTAGAAAGTATTGGACAAAATACAATTTTGACCTGGCATTAGATGAGAAGTCAGAGGATCCCCAAAGCTACTAAAGGGGAAAATAATGTCTGTACCAAACGTAATCGAAATCCATCGCATATTTTACTCAAAAACACAAACGTCAACCTCATAATGGCGCTAGAGGAAAAGTCAGGGGATTGCAAAAGTCGATAGGATTCATCCACTGGGGGACATGAATGTCGATACAAGATGTTATGGACATACATCAAATAGTTGTTGAGCTACTTCCGTCTGGACCAAATTGGTGGACCAACCTCACTCTGACAGTAAGTGTTAAGACCAGAGTTCCTTTGTACTACAAGGCGTCACGTCACGCTCATCTGTCAGCTTCGAGAGAAAAAGGGCAAACAAAGGAAAAAATGATTGTGTATATACTGTGTGTGTGTGTTTGTATATACACTCACATGCACCTTGTGTGTGTGTGTGTGTGTGTGTGTGTGTGTGTGTGTGTGTGTGTGTGTGTGTGTGTGTGTGTGTGTGTGTGTGTGTGTCCTGTAGAGAGCTCCAGACACAACAGGCTTTTCCCTGCGGGACTCGGTCTTACCGTGACAGCCAGATTAACATCACACTCACACCTTCTCACACACATACCCATACATACACACGCACACAAATCATCACACATCGGGAGTCACATCTCGGGGGAACTTTATCACAGGTGCACACACATATTTGCACTCAGACGCACGGCAAATCATTCAAGCTTATCTCCCACCTGTTTAGCTTTTTCAGATACGTGCCTGTGTGCGCGCGACATCATATCGGTATCAAGCAACAAAGGAAAGCATTTATTCCCATATGTATGCCTTCAGGGAGACACCCAGCACTAATGTGCAAACTATCGACACTGTTGGTCCAGCAATAATTAGCTGTATCTCTAGCGGACCGTGATGAGGGCATATTAGCAAGAATGTAAATGAAATTTCCTCTGCTTCAATCCTGTTGATGCCATCATCAGAGCCTTGCTGGCATTTAGACAAATATCTCATTTTAAGCCCCAGAGAAGGGGGGTCATGGCACTGCCCCTCCCTCTGCAGAGCTAACGGACTCGCGACAGAGATAGAGCCTGACATTTCACTGTGAATGAAGAAGAAGGAGAAAGCAGTAGGGAAGCAATAGCAGGGATTAAGCAGCAACGGGCAGAGAGAGTTAGAGGTCTGAAGAGAAGAAAAAAATGGATCAATACAAGAGGTCTAATAAAGGGAGGATTTATTGGCACCTTGCTATAAATGTGAAGCGATGTCAATATAGCTCAGGAATTGTCTTAAAGAAGGGAAGGACTGTGAGGGAGCAAAGAGAGCTCATGCTTTCTTCAGCACCACGGAGAGCTCCTGGTGTCGGCTTATGCAAACAGCACTGGAACAGCTCCTTTAAGTCTACATGAATGACCTTTCACTCGCTTTAAAGCTAGTACTCGTCCCTCATTTCCTGCAACCTCAAGTCTTTCATATCAGTTACAAATTTCTCTGTCCACACCTTGCCTTTTTTATTTCATTGTTTTTTTTAATACATGCTAGTTGTAATTGCAGAATTGGACGAGTAGAAACAGATGTATACAGACACATTACATTTAAAATAAAAAAGAGACCCACGTCAGTTGCTGGTTGTTGTTGATTTCACACTTGACATTTCACTAAATGTACATATTTGTATACGATTTGGATTAATAATACAAGCGTGAAACCATGAAAGGATGAATAAGAACCGACAGTATATAAAGAATCCCTCAAGAACCGAAGCAAGCAGACACACACAAGGGGAAAAAACTAAAAAGAGGAAGAAACACAAGCTTCCGTCAGCAAAAGTCGTGCAGCTACTGTCAGCATAGTAGGAATCAGTAGGTTTCATCTGAGAGTCTCCACACACACACACACACACACACACACACACACACACACACACACACACACACACACACACACACACACACACACACACTGTTGATCTCCTCTCTTCATGCGTCTGGCCTGACAGAAACTGCAGGATACCCCCTCTTTCCACAATCACTTACCCCCCCCCCTCCTCCTCCCTTCCTGCCCTTCCTCTCTCCTCCTCTTAACTCCCCTGTTCTCTGTGCCCCGGCTCTCATAGCTCCTCTGCTCCTTCCGTCTCTCTCTGTCAGCTCATTAAGCTTGACTTATCTCACAGTGCAAAGCGGAAATTAAATCCTGGGCCCTGAACCCCCTCCATTGCCTCTGCCCCTCGTTTTCTTGTTCTTCAACATCCCCCCTTCTTTTATCCATGTAACCAAGTAAATGGAGGTAAATCACGCTTTTTTTTCCCGTGCATAGCCTTGTTGTGGCGTTTGTTCTTAAATCATTATGTCTGGCTGCTTCCTGCGGTTTGGTGCAGTCGTAGTTTTGAGCTGAGAGGCAGATCATGGGTAGTGTTTATCACTATGGGAAAAAGGTTACAGACAATGTATCAGTTTATTGAAGGTTTTGAAAGCAGCAGTTTCTCCGTAAAACACCACTCGCTTCTCTTTTCATACTGTGTCTCTATTTAACTTCCCCTTCCTTTGGGTCCGCCCAGCTTTCCACAACCTCTCTCTCTCCAATCCTGCTTTTAATTCGGAAGGCAGTAAGTTAATGTATGCGATAGAAGAGTAATCAGGGTATTCTTAAGCAGTAAGACCATGCTGCACAGGGAATCACGGCAGATTAAAGAACTGTATTTGGCAGCATTAACATGAAATTGTTCCATAAGCTCTGCTAATTCAACTTCACTGGATGAGAAGGGAGGTTCTCCCCTCAACCAACACCCACAGAGTCCCTAATACTAACTTAGATACACACACATATACAAGAAACCGCACAACTACTCTTGCGCACTCACAAAAAGCCATTTCAATTCTGTGTCCTCCAACCCATTCATATCTGACAAGCTTAAGGTATAGTTAAGCATTTAGCCTCGCCTTGGCACTCAGCAGTGACGCATACTGCAGAATGTTGTTGATTCGTCAGCAGCCAATAGGATTAGCAACGCAGAGTGTTGCATTGTGGGTATTTTCACGCCTGGGAGGTATGGCTCACTCAGTGAGGCTGACGTTTGTGTTTAGATTTTGTTCAGCAACAATGAATGGATAACCAACAAGAACAGAACAGAACATGACAGGAATGGAGAGTGACCTGAATCTGCTAATCCATTCATTGGTAGTCATAGATCAGACTGCAATGAAAGGAAAACATTTGCAATGGGATATGACGTCAGCGCCGACACCACTTGTCTAATATATTGTTCGACTGTATGCTGAATCTAACTTTGCATTCAAAGATGAGAGTAAAATGGCTGCAGAGGTTTAAAAAACATCAGACATGAAAACATGAGTGCACAAGGCATCTTAAAACAATAATAAAAGATTAATAAAATTGAATACTTCATCTGTCAAAAACAGCCTTATCCCTGTGTGATCTTCATTTAGCTTGAAATTGGGTTCCGGTGCAAGTAGTCAAAATGATGATGATTGAGCGTTGGTTTGTCAGTTAAGTGTATTACATTAATTCCTTATGATACTCAACTTTGGGATTTACCCGGCAGGCAAAAGACACTACTGTATGTATGCATGCACAATCAGAACAGACACACCTGTAGCTCATCCTGAGATGAAACAGCCTGCAGAGCTCTGGGGAGCAAAGAAGCTGAGAGGAGAAACACCTGACCTTCAGGGAACAAGGAGCACCCACTGTGGACCACACAGCACCCACACTCTCACACGCAAGACACACAGTCAAACAAGAACATACTGCACAGAGACACAATATTTACTCTCCATCTGACAAAATACATGTACTCAGATGGATGTGTAAAACCGGAAAAAAGCACAGACACACATTATCATGCCATCTTTACGAGATACACAGATGAACAAATAAACAAATGAATAAACAAACAAACAGCAGATTCATGTAATGGCTGCTATCTCTCTCTCTCTCTCTCTCTCTCTCTCTCACACACACACAACCACACACACAGCCACACACACACATACAGAAAGTGAAGGATTTAGAGAGAGAGGGCGTAAAAGAGTGTGTGGGTGAGTCAACACTCAACAGAAAGCAAAAACACCCAAAACATCAGAACATGTCTGAGTGGATTATAACTTGAGCACGTCACAGGGGAATGAAGCAGGAGGATGGAAGGATGGAAGACACACGAGGAGAGAAGGAAAGGTAGGAACGAGAGGGGATGGGTGAGGGCGGGTGAGACTGCGCTGTCATACCTTTCAAACGTTTATCATTTTGAATAAATACCTGTACATGGGAACATACAGTGCACAAACATACATTGATAAAGCCTCAAAATATTCATTCTGTCACTCTCTGTCTGACAGCCCTCTCTCCACACACACACACACACACACACACACACACACACACACACACACACACACACACACACACACGCACACACACACACACACACACACACACACACACACACACACACACCACAGCAATACTAATCTCCCTCTCTGACTTACATCCCATCCCCTCTCGCCCCAACCCCCCTCTCTATCCCATCCAACAGCCCCCATTTTAAAAATCTGCCTCTGCAGAGGGCGCCTTCAAAATCCAGTAATCTGTCTGGGGAAGCAGCAATGAGTGAGAAAGGGGAGTATAGCTCTGGATTAGGTCCCCTCTATTTTTTTCCCCAAAATAACTCCCCAATTTCATTTTCTCCCTTTGCGTCAGCAGACCCCACATGTACTACAAGATGTGATGTGACTCATTTTGCAGCAAGCTAACCCCCCACCCTTACTGAAAGCAGTAAGCTTAAATGCTCCACCAACAGTAGCACATTGCATTGCATTGTCGTCAACGACAAATGATGACAGAAATCCCACGACTCCACAGTTAACAGATTAAATCTCCATTAGGTTGTCTGTATCTCTGTGAAAGTTGTAACTTAAAAGGAATAGTTCCACATAATAAATCATGTATAAGCAAACTCTAACTAAAAAACAATGAGACAAATTGAAATCATTCAAGTACTGTATATAAAAGACCCCGCTCGTGCTTGATGTTAAATATTAATACGAAACCTGCCGCTTGACCTGCTAGAGCCACACTGAATAAAAGAAGCCTAAACCCATGAAACAAGATCATAGAGTGATTATGAAATGTGTAAGTCACAGAAACAAGCATCTTAAAGAGCCCCTCACCGGCAATCACGGGAGAGGTATTATGGAGTAGAGGTGTAGCTTAAAAGATTACACTCAGAAGCCCTTTAAATTAGTTTCCCTTATTGTGAACAGAGGACTAAAGGTGGTGCACAAACACGGAATTAGAGCTGAAAAAAGTTCAAGCCCAGGGGGAATTGCAAAAGTACTGCAAATACTCCAGACCAGTGACTGCCAACTCAGAAGCTGCTTTGAAAAAAAAGGGAGCATGAATGAGATTAAAGCCTGAAGTGTGGTCAGTAGAGATATCTTTCTCAAGAACTCAACAGGCAGAAAAGAGGATAGGATGAAGAGGGGAGGGAGGATGGGGGATGGGTTCGCAGGAGGGAGAAGCATGCAGGGCTGAGGAAGAACACCAGTTTCCAAGGAATTACATTCATATTCTGGACAATTCTTTCATCATTTACACCAAATTCTATAATAATCACTTGATTGCTGCACACTGGCAAAAATAAAGAAATAATAAATAGATATACCACTAGGACTAAATGACAACAATGACAGAAAGAAATTATCCTTTATTAATGCCCTTGGGGAAATTCTTCTCTGCATTTGACCCATCCCTGGATAGGGAGCAGTGGGCTGCCCAGTGAGGCGCCCGGGGAGCAGTTGGGGGTTTCAGTGTCTTGTCAGGGACACTTCGACATGTGAGCTATGGGGGGACTGGGGATCGAACCGGCTGCCTTGTGGTTGCGGGATGACGACTCATCCCCCTGAGCTACAGCACTTAAACTCTACACTCCCTGTCCAGGAGAACACCTGGTTAGCTCCTCTATTACTTGTCCTCAACAATATCCATCCCTCCTGTGCATGTATTATACTTTGAGTATAATAATGTTTGGTTTGTAGTGACTAAAACTGGTTGTCAGCCTTTACAATCCCCAATTTGTGAAAACGAACAGACAGCTTAGCTATAGTGCACAAGACACAACACACTGCTACAAAACAGGTCAATGGAGTGTTCACACAGGATTCAATATGAGATGTGCTTTTTAAAATGAGGAGGAGAATATAGGAGTCAATGTAATCATTGAAGAAACCTGCTCTAATGATCTTAGACCAGCCAATCATATGCTTTTATTGTCACACCATCAATCAAAAACCAAGCAAATTCAAAATGCTGCAACTGTACTGCATCAAGGAGTAGTAGTAGTACCACAGTAATGCAGCCAACGTGCATTAATGGAGCCTCTGACTATCGATACACAACATTTACGTTTTAACGCCTGTTGTCATTCTCTCAGATTCTGTCCTAATCTTCCGACCTCCTTTGCGCTCTCCTCTTCCGCCTGCTCCTCGCCTTTGTTGCTGCACCTTTATTCTTGTCCTCTCTGTCCTCTCTTCTTCCACTCCTCCTCTGTAGAACCCACTGTGGATTAAGGTGTTGTAATATGCTGTGCTAGACACGTCGATTTGAACACACACTTGGATAAATCCCACCTCAATGGTGGAACCATGACGGGGAGCTGAGTAGCTTAAATCTCCGGGGGACACAAGTGCATACATATCGGGGTGTACACCCACACACACAGTACAGAAACACTCAACATAAATTGACAGAGGATGCATAAAAGGTGAGGGAAATTAGATAAGTGTGTGGCATGGGAAAGAAACAAACGGCCTGAGAAGAGATAAATGGAGAGGCTGTTAAGGAAATGTCTGTGATCATTAGCACAGACATGGCAACACAACTCTTTATCGTCTGCCTCTTTGAGTCTCATCACTTTACTGTCAGTAGCAATAGCTGCTATTATTAAAGCCTGGTTTTCTTTACAAGAGGTGGAGACGACAGGCTAAAACTGGTTGTACGAAACACCAATTGACTAACAGTGAAACATGCCTGAGAGAGGTCGAGATGTACAGTATGTTCTGGGGTGAGGTGGACAGTATGCAACTACAGTGTGTATTCAGTGATGAGAGTCCATCTAAAACTGGGACAGTACAGGACAAGAGAGGAGGTTGAAAATAACGTCTACCCACGAACAATATGTGCTGATCTTAGGGGAGGGGTGCATTCGTGTGTAGCTGTCAAGCGAAGCCCCCTCGCTGTGTGCTTTGCATACACAAGCAGGTGGTCCTCTGCACACGTCAATATATCCTGTCTAATTGAATGGGATAAGAAACGCTGCCGCTCTCCATCCATCTTCTATCTCTCCCAGCCCCCCAAATAACCTGCACACACACAATGCATGTGCACACGTTCACATACAAACCTGCAAGCATACACATCTACACCTAGCTGTGCACAAACACATCCAGACACACACACTGCCCTCTAGAACTGTCATTCTAAGGTAATTACCTGGCCTCACTAACTGACAGGTTTACAGCAACTATAGACCCCAGGCATTGGGAGTCGTTAACCCTATATTTGCCCAGCACACACGCGCACACGCACACGCACACATACACACACACACACACAGACACACACACACACACACACACACACACACACACACACACACAGAAGGGAAGGCACAATAAATATGAATGTGTTGGTCAGGTTTCCTGCCCCTACCCATTTTGTATGCATTTATTTCCTCCCTGGAGAGCATCATAATACAGCTGCACACAGCTAATTAAGTAAAGAGGATGGAGAAGGTAAAACATGAGTACATCCACTACTACTATTGACCTCAGCATTCTCCGCTCACACCTACTTTGCCCTAGAATGCCTTCAGTGTACAGTGATTGGTTTTAAATCAAAAATGAAGGGCTATAGTCTTTTATATCACAATGTTTTCTGTGGAATGGGACTGATTATATAGCTGGACAACAATCAATACACATAGCAGTTTAAACATAAAATCCTGCATGTAGCCATGTGGGGTTTTTACACTTACAAAAGCCTTTATGGGCATGGGCCTCAAATGTATGTCCTAAACCAGTCAGCACTTCCCATTATACACAGGATAAATGGGAAGAGCCAGAGAGGAGGATGGAAGGACCGTGACCTTGACAATGACTGGGACAGCAGAGTGTGTGTGTGTATGTGTACGTGTATGTGTATGTGTGTGTGTGTGAGCAATGTAACAATTACATCTACTGCATAGGATCACAATGGTCTACTTTCCACCTCTGAATAAGATAGCAAATTATTTAAACGCCATTAAAAAAAACAAGTGAGGTAGTTTATTTTCTTAAACAGATTTTATTAATTTGTGATCAAAAATATTTTTATGTAAAAAAAAAAAGATATATATATATTACAATTATTACCACAAAAAGCATTTGTTGTGGCTGGGTTTTCTATTTTTCTAGTATGTGTCAGACTGCGAAAGAGGAAATTGCTCACAAAAGTCATATCATCATTATCAGAAGTTCACAGTCAAAGTAGGTCAGGTGAGTGACTTATTTATGGAAATGTTATTTTCAGTCAGACAGCGGGCTATTTTCCTGTCAAATGTGTCTTTTCCGTGTCCTTTTGGACCATCTCTTTTAAAACAGCATGACTGCCTTTAATTTATTGTAATTTGAATGTTATCTTTTCCAAGACACAAACACTCCACACACATCCATAACAGAATAAATAACTTACTGCACACAGCCATATCAAAGAATTAGGATGGGAGCAAACTCTGATTAGACACACTTGAAACAAGCAATTGTCAGGCTATTTGAATACTTCCCAATCAGTTCACACCTGGGCTGTTTAACTTCAACAAATGTTGACAGCAAATGTGGTGGTAGACTCCCATAAAAATAACATGATCCATAGTACTAATATTTTACTCGGGAAGGCAGATTAAGCCTACTTAATTTGCTACATTTCAACCTAAAACCTCTTTGTCAACGAGAGCTTCTCAAGCTGGCGTTACATGAACAAGCTGCAGAAAATGTTGAGCTATTAAGAAGAACAGGCAGGCGCAGGGAAAGTGAGCACCACGGCTTTGTGTTCTCCTCCTCGGCTCCCGCCGCTTACTTCCCCCTCTCCCCCATCGCAGTGTAAATTAGCGAGGTAATGGCTAACACATCTACAAGCTGAGAAAGAGAGACATGTGGAGAGCGAGAGAGAGAAAGACAGAGAGAGTTGGGGGTTGTAATGGGCTGAAATGAATGAATGTTGATCAAGGTTTGTGAACAGGGAACGTTCAGCTGTGGATGAAATGGGAAACATATCAGGACTAATTAACGTTCCACAGCAATCCTACTTTCAATGTACACACACACACACACACACACACACACACACACACACACACACACACACACACACACACACACACACAGGCGATCACAGGGGCCCTGTGCAGCTTTCCACGGCATATTAACCATGTAAATTGCACATGAACTCTTTGCTGCGCCCTCCAGTTCTGCAAATCCAGCCCAGAATATTTTGCTGATGCCCCTCATATTGAAGCTGTAGGACGTGCACCTGTCAGTGTAGCTAAGAATCAAACAGCGCAGTGGTTCAAATTGTCTTAGCAGTTCCTCATGCAGGCCAGAGACAATATTTGGAGTGGAATTGGAAAGTCACAATAAGTCGCCTGAGAGCTGCATCAAAGCAGCTATTCTGCTGCATGATGATTCAACTTTACTCTCTGCGTATGGAGTGTTTATGTCTTTTTTAAACGCACACATGCATGCAGGAATCAAACTCCTTCCAGGCCATTGCAACCCCCTACGACAAAACACACACACACACACACACACACACAATATTAAGCAGGAAGAAGTAGAGTAATTCGAGAACACTTATTAGATCTGGTACTCAAATTAAGCTGGAAAGCGATCTTGGCGAGGTGCAAAACATCTACACCCTAATTTATAGGGAATTAGCAAGTCCTAGCCTTCTAGCATTCACGATATAAGAACGTGTATAGTGTGTGTGTGTGTGTGTGTGTGTGTGTGTGTGTGTGTGTGTGTGTGTGTGTGTGTGTGTGTGTGTGTGTATCAACTGCTGAATTTGGGTAAACAAATCATTTTCCATCCCTGAAGGCGGACACAAAGAAGAATTACATGTCTACCCATTTGTATCACATACATAAAGAAATGGCATCTTTTATTCAATTTGAAGTTGTGAATTAATTTGGTCCACTTTGCCTTCAGTCCCGGTGAAAGGAAGAAAGTATTCAACACTCACAAAAATCAACTCTTTTGGAATGATAACATGCTATATCCTGTAATAAGGTGGAAATAGGTTTTGGCTTGCACCCCGGGAGATGGTGATTCTATAATTCATGTTGCCTGCTCAGAATTGCATGAGGTCCTTCTGCACACAAAAGAATAAGACACTCTCTGTGCCACCTGTGCACCATTGTTCACATCTCCGCCTACCACAGTATAAGTTCATCTTATGTCCAATCTATATGCACAACAGAAATGCCACGGACAGAATGAACCAACCCCAACACTGTTATTTTGACTATAAAGAATATTCTGCTCTGTTGGACAGCTGGAGGTCAGTCAAAACCTTCTGTTCTCCACGTCTCCCGCCCCTCGTGCTCTTTATGTATTCTCAGGCCTCAGTTATGACTGACCCTGACGTCCCCTTCTCTCTCCTTTGAGGATGCAGCTCGAGAAACTTCCCCGCTCTGCCACAACCCGACAGGCTGAACATCAGCAATGCCCATGGCTCTATTCAGAGGCTCTCTCTACACTTATCACTGGTGTCAGGTCCGGCCTGCTCGTAGATGACATCAGTCTGACCCTGTCAGGAACAGACGGTCTCTGAAGGGTTAAGAGAAATGCAACACGCCTTCCAGGGGGATGGCTGTTTGGGGATTTCTCATCCAAGGAATCAATGGATTCTGACAGCTTCTCACTTGACTTCTGAATAAACCACACCATATTGAGTTAGCAAACAGGTTAACACCAGCAGACTTGTCTCGTTAGAGGAAATATATGGCGAGAGGCGTGACACTTTGACATCTGGGGTCACATGTTCCTCAGAACAGTAATGCATCCGACGCATGATGAAAAATGCACTGTATATTTACCAAGAGACACAAAAGATAAAATCCATCAGATATTCTCACTTTCAAGTCCAAAAAAAAGACTTCAGAGACGAAGAGCTGAGGCCGACAATTTGGGTGAACTTCTCCAGCAGCTCAACAAGTTCTTTACTTAGCTCTCCCTGGTATTTCCCACCCGCTTCCTCCCCTCATTTCAATAACTTCAAAGTGCACAGCCTTTTCTTCTGCCGCCTCCCTGGCTGTGCTCTTGCCTCCAGTCCCAGGTAAGACGGGCAGAAATTAAAACGGAGAGACGGTCTTTTTGCCTCTTAAGTAATGATCAAAGAAGTGCTTTATCCTCATAAGGATATGCTGTGCTGTTTCTGGAACCTCTGTTGAAACCAGAATCATTTCCCACTTGAAGGCCTGTTTAGTCAAACACTAAGCAGAACTGCTCTTCTTTGACATAATTGTGCCTGTAATGTAGATGCCGCCAGGGGTATAACATGTCCCGGTGAATCTTTCTATTTCCATCAATTCTCTCCTTGAGAGCCATTTGAAACTCACTTTGCAGGCAACAACATAGAAAGATAGCAACACGGCAATTTATATGGAAGGCGAAAATACTGAAACTGAGGTTAGAGAGAGAGAACGGCAGCCTGTCGCTCCACTGACCATCCAGTATTTGTCGGTGACAAAACAAAGTGTCATTCTTCATCCGTCTTCTGAACTGTCAAAGACTACACAGTTCAGGCACGATGCATCACGGTCCGGAAACAAGGCATGCGTGACTTTGACAGCTGCCGCAACAGCAGCAGCTAAGGTAGATCATCACACCTTCAATCCCTGTGTCATGTTTATGATGACACACGTACAGATATACTACACACATACCACATACTGTACACTGCATAAACCCATGTGTGCCCACACACACACACACACACACACACACACACACACTAAAGCTTTTTTTATCCAAGCTTTATACCACTCCACACTTCTGATGCTCATAGGCCCAGCTGGTAAAAGCAGATAAGACTGGTTTTGGGTACAGAGGGTTAGAGAGCTACTCAGGGACACAACATAGCTTTTTGGGGAATATTCCTATTGATTTTTAGGCAAAGCCAACGCAGAAATAGCTATGTCTTACTCTAAAAATGTCTCCCTTGCTTCTTTGCAACGTTCCTTGAACAGAGTGGGAGAGTAAGATATTGGAAAGAGAGACTGCACAACCCATCAAGCAAAGAGACTCCAAGTAAAGCTGCCCTTCTCTTCATCCTTCCATTTTTGAGAGTGAAAGTTCAACAGAGCTCTAAGAGGGCTTTCCCCTTCCTGCTCAAGCTCATACTGTCTGACCATCAAAACCACAGCCGGCCTATACAAGGAACTGGGCCTTCACTTTCTCTTTACTGGAGGACGCTTGGGCCGTGAACCCTTTTGCATTGCTTTGATCAATTTGGTATATCCCTCCATTGAGGCGTGAATAAAAAGGGATGCTCTCCTCCATGTTAACCGCTAAAGAAGTGAGGGAGTTGTTAGGGTATGTAGGGTTGAGATAACTAGCAAATGTAAAGTGAGGGTGTCATGAGAGGGAGCGAGAAGAAGAGCAAAACAGGAAGGTGAGGCCCGAGACAGAGACTGGAATGGAGACTGACATCAAATAGATTGGACAATAATCCACAAATGGATGTAGTGGAAGATTTTTCAATATCTTAGCTCAAGCAGAACACAACTTGTAGTGACACCCCATGAAATGATTCGCTTGCAAAATGGAATCATAGGAACGTCTTGCACTTGCAAGAAAGAAAAGGGCGAGGAAATTCACCGCGGCATGCACAAGACACAGTGAAATCACGCCGTTAGATACGCGTGCGAGAGATAGGATGGCTGTTCTGCACTGCCAGGTGCTGTGTGTAGCAGCTCATATTGAAAACATGTCTTAAAGCCCAGTCACTTTCATAAAAAAAATGATAACAGTAAGAAATAACAAAGACGGTGGAGAGAAAGAGGGAGGCACCCTGGGCTGACTACAGAAATCAAGGGTAAAAAGTTACTCAATTTACTAAGACCTGCTTAAGTTCATAGGTCAGATTTAACGTTGTTATAAAGCTATGCGCTGATTATAAAGCAGGATGAAGTTGAGAAATTATTTCACAGCGTTTCGTAAGGATTGACCTGCAGTTAAAACGCAAAGGGCCTGAAGCAAGTGTGTGTGCATATGTATGTGTGTGAGTGTGTGATAGAGAGAGTGAGCGACACAGACGATGAGAACAGTGTTTTTTCAGCCTCGGGCTTCTTCTGCACCGCTCGTCGGCACAGAAAGACGCAGGGAAATGGGGGAAAATATGAAGAGAGAAAGCCAAAATAAAATGATGAAAATAGACTATAGGAGAACAAGTCTGTTCTTACGCATATTACCAGAGTGAGAACGAGAGCTTCCAGTTAAAAAAATAATAATCTAGAGGCGCTAATTTGTATTAGGGTCTGATCAATGCATTTTTGGGGTGTTTACCCTTTTGTTTTGGGTTCTGACAACATAAAAGATAGAGTGTATTTCTAATAGTTGGAACACAAAGAATGAAGTAAATTTGTTGTCCTTAACCCAATCAAGCTACTGATGTTACCCACCGATGTTGTGATGGTATACAAACTGCCAAACATATTTGTCTTTCCCCAAATGAAACAAGCAGTCTTAGTCTCGTCCCAGTTGAATCAACAACCTCATATGGCTCTTTATCCCTCCATCTTTGCTCCATGGGTAAGAGAAAAAGGGATGAGGATAAACTTCTTGTACATGTGCTACTCTGGTTTACGCTGTCCTGGAAAAATGGCAGCAGTTTTAGTGGCCCCTCTTTCACCACCGTCCTCCATCTCACGCCTTCCCTATCTTCTGCTAAACTGGGAGAAATTTGAGAAAAGAGGGAGAATAGGTTGGAAAGGCTGGCTGTAATGGGAGTGTGCATGTGTGTGCATGTGTGTGACTTGAAGTGTCTGTGTGTGTGTGTGTGTGTGTGTGTGTGTGTGTGTGTGTGTGTGTGTGTGTGTGTGTGTGTGTGTAACAGTGAGAGAGAGCTGTTGGAGTGGGCAGAGCGTATGATGTTCCAGCTGCAGCAATAAGCCTGTTCAAGGACACATCGTCTTTTACACACACACACTTTAACACTCACCATCTCAGATCTACCTCCCAGGGAAATGAATCACTGTTGAAAACTATATAAGTTAAATACATTTATAAATACCCCAGGGACTAATGAGAATATTTGAGCAGGTGGAATTTATGATTGATCAAACACCAAAGCCCGGAGTCTCTGATCTATATGACCTTTATCAAGGTTTATCACACCATATATACATATATAATCCAAATCCAGAAGACTGCAAATAATTAGATGCAGAGTTCCTTGGAAGCAGATCACAGGATGCAGCCTGGAGACAATGGCTATTTTAGTGTGATAACAGGCAGATGTATGCATTGAGCAACACACGGGTCGCGGGTCACTGTGACACACGTCAAGAGTGATAAATCACGTACACACTCTATGAATTTATCAGTGTGACTCAAATTGGCTGTGAATTGGAATGATGGCTTCATTTACTGTCAGTGACGTCTGGTATTTAAAGATCTGACATTCAACAATGTCAGGGGCACCATCAAGCCATTGTTTTTCTGTCATCTGTTGAGTCTGCATGATTCAACAACATAAGGGGAGCTTTGTAAGTGTGTGTGTGTGTGTGTGTGTGAGAGGGGAGGGGGGGGCATAAACACTGGGTTGGGGTAACCTGGATTAATACATCATTTGAAAACAAGGGCACAGCCAGAAAGCAGGCCAGATTAACCAGGGCAATGGGGGAGGGGGGGGGGGGGGGGAAGCCGGAAGGATAGAAAGACCAAGAGTAAAGAAAAGGGAGAAATAGAGGATAAACTACCCAACAGGTACATATGCAATCATATGGAAAATCATGCTGAAAGAAACAGATGGATAAAAAAGGAGAGAAGAGACAACTGTTTTAAAGAAAATAAAAAAAAATAAAAGAGAGAGAGAGAGAGCAAAAGGCCAAATGAGGGAAACAGATGAGAAGGAGACGATACCATGTACCAGAGAAATTGGCAGATTGTCGGAAAGACTGTGATTAAAGATGGCAGAGAGAAATAAAAAACACTTTGACCTTGGACTGTACTGAGCGACTCAAAACACACACACACACACACACACACACACACACAGATGCAGTCAAATTCATTATTTCTAAATGCCTGCTAATATGTTTGGATAGATAAGTGTTTCCTTAATGTTATTATGGTTGTCGTGCAGCCAGATGGTTGACTTTGTGTTTTGTCTGTTTCAATAAAAGCCAAGTGTGTGTGTGTGTGTGTGTGTGTGTGTGTGTGTGTGTGTGTGTGTGTGTGTGTGTGTGTGTGTGTGTGTGTGTGTGTGTGTGTGTGTGTGGTCCCCTCTTAAGCCTGTGCACAATCAAAACGGAAAAACACATTTCAACCCCCCCAAAAAAAGAAAACACATCAACTTCACCTCCCATTTCTTCATTCAGCATTTCAACTGGGCAAGAGTACAAAGCACACACACACAAAAAGCAAATTCTCTAGCTGCCCCTTTTTACCACCCCATCATGACCACAAAACTGCACACTTGCAAATGCAGCATTTCTCAGGGTCAATAGATCCATTATCATTTAAATGTTGCAGTGGCAGCCCAATTTAAAAAAGTTACATTCACACAAACACATACGCCCTCACAAAACAAATAAACATTTGCATGCTTGGACTCTCATCAACTTTGACTGATGTTCCCAAGGCTTCAGCTCCCTCAAGGCCAACTCACACAGTCAATCCCTCTTTCTCCACTGCTGCTCACAGCCGCACAAGTCCACCCACCCCCACCCCTCTCCTGCTTTAATGGGTCCTCAAGAGCACAGTGGCACAAAAGGCGCACACACACACATTTTCTTCGAAAATCTCAAAGCCTCACACCAGCAGATTGCCCAGCCAGCGAGATCAAACTGACCTCACACACACACACACACACACACACACACACACACACACACACACACACACACACACACACACACACACACACACACCTCCACCCTGCTCTTGTGTTGCCAGTCATTGACCACCTGCCCATCACCCATAGAAACACCACATACCCAACGTCCAATCACTCTCTCGCCACCTCACTATCCTACAATCACATCATCTCTCTGACCTCCATCACCCGCCTCTTAGGTTCATTTATTAGCAGTGTGTGTGTGTGTCTGTGTGTCTGTGTGTGTGTGTGTGTCTGGTACATAATGTATGTGGTTGCTCAATTTATGCAGCGGTTTGTAAAATGAAGCCAAAAACTCCCAGGGGTGCTGGATCGGGTTCCAAGGCCTTTCTCAGCAAAATGAGGAATTTAATGAACTAGAAATAATATCAATCTGAGTTCAGTCAGTTTTGTCGACAACAAATGCTTGCGAAGCACTACCCTTTGGTAAAATATCAACATGAAACCCGACTGCACGTAAAGCCGAACTGTCCTTGGGTTTTGCTTCCGATTTTCAAAGTGAGTAAACATGGAAGCTCTTCAGAAGACAGCGTGACGTTGTGCCCGAAAAAGACACATTTTTACCAAAATACCAACAACTCACTTTTAAAAGGAGTTTAACGAACCTCCCAACTGTACTCTTGTTGATGCTTCTCTCATCTTACCTGCGTGCTGTGCACTGGGCCCCAGAGTACCACACGGTCGGGCAATGTGAAATTCAAGGTCAGGAAAAAGCCCCAAAAAGTGCTTTCCTGCTCCGCCCTGCTGCAGCTGACCTGAGTATTTTCATCAAATCCCAAGTTCTCATTTGCTCTTTGTCTCTAATGCTAAAAGCTAGCCTTTCAACCTTTTTGGCCTCTCTGAACTGCCAACACCCATCGATTCTGCCAATTCCACACATGCTCAAGCACACACACACACACAACCACCCACACATTTCACTGACTGACACTTCCACTCAGCCCATACTAGCGGGAAATCCTAGAGCAGTGTTTAAACGCTTGGTCAAGCCCTGTCTGAGTGAGGTGCTACGGGCTTGACAGGAATCAACGTCACTGGGATCTGCAGTTCTATTTCTCTCTCACACACACACACACACACACACACACACACACACACACACACACACACACACACACACACACACACACACACACACACACACACACACACACACACACACACACACACACACACACACACACACACACACACACACACACACGATCTAGGCCAGGAAAACAAATCCGCGACAAGAGGATTCGGCTCCATCAAACTGCAGTCTAATGATGAAAAAACATCATCGGTTCAAGTGCATTAAAAGGATGACGTGTCAATCCGTAGCCAGGAGCCACACTAATAGAGGAAGTCCCTAAAGTAGGAAGATTTCTGTAATTTGAGCATTTCATACTATAAATGCTGCATTTTGGGAACATTTTTGAGAGTACACGATCAAGATTACTGAGCTCAAGTGTGGATCAGTAATGGACTGTGGTGAGGATACAGTGTTTAGAGCCGTGACCTGAAATGATGCTCTGCAGTGCAAGTTGTATTCATCCGGACTTCACCCTTACCTCAGCCTTTATAAGCACCTGACTCCCTTCCGCCTGGGGCCATACCGAGCACGCCTGTATGCCTGTCTGTGTGCACGTCTGATCGCTATGCGGATACGTGCCTTATGTGTGTATTGCGTGTGCATGCAGATGTCAATTCCCAGGTGTGCTTGTACAACTGCTTGAGTGTGTGCGTGTCAGTTTGAGGAGAACCCAGGGACCACTCAGGAAGAAGCACCCGGGGCACACACACTCGAGACCCAGCCTAAAGCGGAGCAGAGCTGTGTTTGCATGACTGCTGAGCAGCATCCATCCCGAAGAGGTCCTGGTTCCTGACACGTCGTCCTCTTGTGTGTTCTAACTGCTTTTTCTCTTGGCGTCTCTCGTTCATTCTCTTCTTTTTTTAAAAAGGTATATGCACATTCAACCACTCCCAGATTTTAGCAAGATGTTCTGGCAAGTGAAAATATCTGGGATTAATTTAAATTGAACACATACTGTGTGCAAAACAAAAGTATGAAACAGGCTCTATTTCTTGCATTCATACTAAAGCTGGCGTCACCAGCTGGTTAGCTTATTTTCACAAAAATACTGGAATTAGATGGAAAAAGGTGGCTTGGTTGCTGGCGGTAGCTTTATATTTACCTTACAGGCATGAGAGTGGTATCAATTGTCTCATTTATGCAGTTTTTCTTTAATTACATCCACAGCTAAAGTCAACTCAAACACACAGGCATTTCTGGTTCTGCAGGGTGTCACACATTGTGTAAATATAAAATAAACATTGCATTTGCGGGGGCTTGCTCCACATATTTCTGACCTTTATTTTGGTTATCTGGCATGTACACGGTGATGAGTCCACTCACATGAGAGAGCATGTTTGGCCTTTACCTCACTCAAGTCCCTGTGTTTAACCCAATCACAAAGCTCTTTGCTCACTGATAGGCCCCGTGTAACACACCCAGGAAGACACACACAGGTCTGTGACATATTAATGAGTTATCACGGTTGACAGCAAGAGATGGGGGAAAGATGGAGCAAAGAGGAAGACGAGGAGAGAGAGAGGAAGTGCAGTAGGGAGGAAGGGTGAAGCAGCGTTGCCTCTTTAGAAAGGCAAATGTGCCCCAGTCCCTATTGTCAGCCGTCTGACAGGCAGCCATGGGGGGCCGAAAAAGAGGGGGGCCCCGTCATGTCAGGGATTTACCAGTAGCAGGGAGGTAGAAGAAGAAAAAAATAGAAATACAGAAGCAAAGGTTGAAAGGGTAGATAACATCTGAAGTAAGTGAGAGTGTGTGTCTTTGGCTTTGTGCAATCACTGTTCTCACAAAAAAAATGAACGGTTGCTAGACTATCATTATCACTCTGTTTGCACGTGAGTTTCAATGTGCGCGTGTCAGCACATATGTGCGTATATGTGCAATGCATGCGTGTGTGTGAGTGTGTCACCCAAATTTCAGGCTGGCTTCAATCACCCCGCTGCCTGAGGTTGTGCGTTACCAAACGTCTTTCCCTCTCCACAGTGAGTGATGGGAGACCCGATCATTCCAGCGCCGCAGCCCTGGCCTGAATATGTATGCATGAGCAGATATGTACTTATAAATAAGAGATGGACTAAACCCAGGAACTAATAGCAGTCAAGAGTCAGACACAGAGAGAGAACCAGTGGTTGCTGAATACTTGTCTCCAAGGAGCAACCGCACAATAAGCCAGAGATCGTGAGATGACCTTAGAGTAACCTTTGCGGCATTAAGGTCCAGAGAGTTCACCATCAGACGTCCCTTTGTTCTACAGATGACCACTCAATATATGAACCAACAATGGTTTGGGTGATAAACACCTGGTGAGGTTATAACACATATAGGCCAGATTGAAACACAATGGCTGTTAAGAAAAACTGCTTGGCAATAAACAGTGTTTATATGATGTATATGATACAGAAAACGTTCACCTTAAACAATCCACATAAACACTACATTTCCCAATGAGAAATTAAAGGCCCTCGACTAGTGGCTTAAAAACAATAGAAAGCTTCTAACTCATGGGTCATATTCAACCACTTCTTCCTGGTTTATTCCAACATTAATTCTGTCAACGCCTTCTTTATTCCCCCATATTTTGTAGCTTTTTCTTGGGATCCTTCACTGTGTCACACACCATGGTTACACTAAAGATTACAAGTTGTTTTATGACTACACAAATGCCTCCCAAAGTCAAATACAAGCTCATGTGCAACAACTGTGAAACAACTTCTAAAAAAGGACATATTACGTCTTACTACGTCTTATTATCCTGAGCAAAAAAGGTGTATTTATCTCAAGGTACATTATCCCTGGGATAGAGCAGGCTCAGAGAAATGATGAGCAAGTATTGTGTGTGAAAATGACACACTGAGGCAATGAAACTGAACATGACGCACATCTGAGCGCATAGCTGCTCGAGTTCCTTTGTGTTATCTGCGTTTGTGCGAACATACAAATGAGTGTGGTGTCATCCAGACCCAGAGGGATTGGTTAGATCGCCCTGCTGCCTATCTGTCTGTTTCTGTAATGTGTAATGGAAACCAGTGAATCATTGTGGGTAATTAGTTGCCTGTGTTGTCTGCAAGCTCATCCTTGAGGGAGCATGGACAGGGGACTGAGGAGGGGTGGAGATTATGAGCCCCTCGCCGCCCAGCTAGCTGCTAATAACGAGGCATACGGGGGACAGCAGGGCGACAGCAAGACAAAGAATCTCACCGAGACCGACAGAGACCTTTCCGAATGAATCACGGTTTCAAATATAGGCCGACTGAAACGAGTTGAGAAAAGATAAACTGTGGGTGATTTATGGCAAATGGCCATTGAGGCTGAGGTGGACAAAGTATAAACTCTAAAGAGAAAAGTCTGTCACTGCAGCCGTCAGCAGGGAGTTATTAAAGAAATGTATTTTGACAGCGGAGAACTGTCACGTTGTTGCATGTCCCAGAGGCTTGAATTAGTTAATTAATAAGCAAAGATTTTATAACTGACCCTCATTTTGTATATTCAGTATTTAATACATGTGCAATCTTTTCATCAATCATTTTGATTATATTTCACATAAATTCACAAAACTGCTTAACCTGGCTGCATTCTGTATTAATTATTTAAAATGAAGACTATTACTTTAAGGGTGGAAAATATATTTCTAAATATTTTAACATTTAAAGCAATTGTTTGACATTTTGGGATATAGGCATTTTCTATAGTTTTCTATTTCTTGGTTGGAAGAAGAGTCTCCATTGGTTACATAGACACTGGCCAAATGAAATGCCCAGCACATAACACCTGTACAATGTGCCATTATCATACTTTTTGTATGGATTAAATAAAATATATTTAGTGAGCGTTGAGAACAGCAGGGAGAGAAAGATGAGAGCAGTGAGCGGGATGCATAGTTTATCATCTATCAGAGTCTGATCTTTTATATCATATATAATATATCATCTATATTGTTTATAGGGTAGTATATTATGACAATATTCTTGCCAGATGTATTGTGGCACGCAGAGCTGCACAGCGTGTCCCTTGTGAACAGACCAATTGGTTTACATGAGAACCGAAAGGACGAAAACCACAGTGCGAACCCGGCATTATCCCGATATTTCACTTAGTATCTTGCAAAACATCATTTTGTATGTGCTCCCATCAATTAAAAGCCAATTTGATTGCTGGACCAACCTCCCAAAACCCGACATATTCTTTTCAAATGTACTCATGTATCTCAGTCTCAGAACAGCACAAAGACCAACCTGAGTTAATGGGTTTCTTGCCCTACAACTGCCCCATATTGTAGTACAATACAGACTCTCTCAATGTCAGCTTGTCAGCGAGTACTCTTAGGGACTGACTCCCCACACACACACACACACACACACACACACGCACACGCACACGCACGCACGCCCCTGGCCCCTCTTTCCATGGCCTCTGACTTAGATTGCCACTTTGACATCAGTCAGCCCCGTTGGCATGGTGACCCTTCCATCACCTTGTCAGGTCACCTTGGCTCGCCCAAGCACCCTACCGGGTGTGTTCTTTGTGTGTGCGTGTGTGTGTGTATGTATGTGTCTATGTGCGTGCTCATCTGGCACTTCTCCAAACCTCCTGGCATCGTGCCACTGCGTTCTCACTTCTTTGCAGTCTGTCTGTCTTCCGCCTCCATTTCTCGGTTCCTCTACTCATCCTCTTTTTCAGTCATCCCCTGCACTTCTTTTTTATTTTTACTCCGATTTGGCAACACAAAAGGTCCATCAAATATGTAGAATAATGTACATGCATGTGAATTTGTGTTTGAATGTGGTTGGGTTCTCAGAAGGGTTACATAACAATACAAAGGGCAGCCATCTGCTCCTCTTTGGCCCGTGGGTTAGCAGCGAGGTCTAATCCACTATATTGTTTGTGTGTTTATGAGCATGCACGTGGTTGTGCGTGTGGGTGTGTGCACACATGTGTGCGTGCCTAATCTGAGTTTTCATAGCACTTGAGTGGGCAAGTTGGTAATCTCGCAGGGCCGGGCCAGAATGAGATTTAATCCTTGTGGATAAACTGCTTCTCTTTTTCTCTCATGCGATACCCATCCATTTATTCCTTCTCTTCTTATGTACCCATTTTCCCTTCTTTCCATATAATTCTGCATACTTACTTTCCTAGAGTAAAATCACATTCATATTTCCCTCTCACACTGCACAGATCTCCATCAACATGTTCCAAAATCTTCCTTCATTAAGACTGGACCTCACCAAAGGGCTCATTATGGTCCTCACACTGTTGATGCCTCTTTAGGCTCTGGGAATTTTCACCATTTTCCGACATGTCATACACCAATCAATTTATCCCCAAATCACCCAAAAAATGATTGACGATAAAGTGATAATGGGAATACGCGTTAGCTGTAGGCCTAGATTCTGATTTCCCCTGCATTTCAGAGAAATCGGTACCATTCCCTCATGGGCCTTTGATGACATACTTTTCCCTTCAAATAGAGGCAGTCCGCCAGCGTAATGTGGCCAGGAGTTTCAAAGGGCCGGTGAAATGTACAGCGCATGACTGTATGCTGTGTATCATCAAAGCCAGGAGCAACATCCTCACCCGTCTCTATTCTTGAGGCCTTTCTATCTTTGTCCCTCTGATCACAGCTATTAGGGGAAATGATGAAGCCAGAAGCCATTATTGGAATGAAACGTGTAATGCAGGGTGGGGGAAAAAAATAGAAAGAGTCCAAAGAAGGGGAAATTAAATAGAATCTTCTATGCTTTCTGTCCATACAGATGTTCACTATGGTGGTCATATGCGACTACAATGCTGTCCAGAGGGTACAGAAGCAAACGGGTGCAGTAATACACACAAACAGGGTATATAAATAACGGACACTCCCTCTCTCCCTACAGCAGGTGCTCAAATCACACACAGCTTCCTCTTGTGCTCAAATAGGGTGTGAATATATAGTAATGTACATGTGTTGGTTTAGTGTGTTTGCGTAGGCGTGAGGGTTATAAGAGGGTGACTGACTACAAGCAGAGGGGGGTCGGACATCAGCATCACTGTCTTGATTGGAACCACTCACTGTGAGACGCTGACATGCTGTCTGAACTCACCGGGTGGGCCAGCGCATGTGGTGTGCTTGCATGTGCTCAATTTGTGTGCGGGTGCATGTGCGTGTGTGACAGATAATTTCTCCAGAGCACAAATGTATTTTCCTTATTGACTAACCCATGAGCCAGGCTACAGGCAGCATTTGTCCATGACTCTCAGAGACCCGTCACACAGCGCGCGCGCGCGCGCGCACACACACACACACACACACACACACACACACACACACACACACACACACACACACACACACACACAGTGACAGCATCATACAGCCCACCAACAAAGCCATCTGTGTGGGCAACACCATGTGTGACATTTCTGACAGGTAGAGAGGTTTGAGATGAAAGCACTGATGCATACCCAATATACACACACACACACAGTATATTACAACCTATACAAAAAGACTCTGGGTCACTGATAAAAGCCTAATATTGTCTGTGAGGGGAAATACATCATAAAAGAAGGCAGGTGGTGTTTGTGCTTACCGAACACACAGCATTATGTGCATGCTGGACTTCAATTTCATTATTAGGTAGGGCTCTATCATACAGCAATTTAAAAAGGATTGTGGGAGAAAACAATACTGATGAAAGGGAATAAATGCATTTACAGCTTTATTGATTGTGTGCAAATAATAGGATTAAGAGTCAAAGAAAGGAGAGGAGCGAATTCAATTATATTTCAAACAATCTTTTGAGGCATGAACCAGAGGAAATCAAGATTCAAAGTCAGGCGGAAGAAACCGCAAGGACACAAGAAAAGAGATATTTAAAAAGAGAGGGGGTTGGGATGATACTATAGGTAAGGAAGAGGTCATTCTTGTACTCCATTTCATTAACTTCACAGCGATAAGTGAGGATATCGTAGAGAGCAAAGCTAGAAAGGGAGACATGTTCACCGGTGATCCCATTAGGCTGAGAAAGGGTAATACAGAGAGATGGAGGACGAGAGAAATAGCAGGTTGACGCTGAAAGGCACAGGGAAAGTGGTGAGGGAGGCTGAGACAGGAAGGAAGAGTTGGACAGGCAGAAAAAATAGAAAAATAGGATGAAAATAAGGAAAAAGGAAAGCAAGCTGGTTGGTAAAACCTATTAAAAAGACCTCAGCTCTTAGTTCGGTCTCACCCCTTCGCTGGGCTGAAGATTTAACTTGTATGTCTCAACAGGCTGGGAAATTCGGTCGAACCCCTATTAAAGAAAGGCTACCAGTGATTTGAATATGATGGGGATCATTTGAAATCTTTGATTGGAAATATGTAAGCAGCCAGGCAATTTAAAAGCGATTACATGTCCAAATAAAATAATATCTCGTAGGATAATGTGGCTTGGCTTAATTAACTTGTTTTTACTAACTGGCTGAACTAATATAAACGCAGAGCATTATTTGTGTTATTATAATTGGACTAATCACTCATCCAAATGATTACCGTTTGAGGAACTTTGGAAGTTTCATACTGCTCTTGTCAAACAATGCAAACACAAGATGTTCCTTTCCCATCACTCGGCTATCGTTGTGTGCCACTTGAGACTATTTTTGCAAATTGACAAAGGCTTATAAATTATGTGAGAATTATATGAGAGCAACCACGGCGGTTTTCAAATGATATTTCAAATTGCCAATAGAGGCTTTGGGGCACATTTAAACTTGCCCTGCAACACACTGCACAGCTAAATGAATGAAATAAATCACCTCATGCTTATTTTAAATAGCCACATATTAAACTGCTTAAATAACTGCTTACATATACAATTAATAAGATCTAGTCTTTGGGAGAGTACTACTATGTTATAAAAAAATAAATTGTAAACTCTCTACAAACCTGCAAAATAAAAGAAAAGAAGTTCCATTTCATAAAAAGTTATACTATGATATTGTGTGAAAAATCCAACAAGGTGAAAGAAGTGAGAGTCACCCAACTATGTAATCACAATGTTATCAGATTAGCCATTAACCTGGAAACAAAGATTCCAGGACAGAGAAGAGGAGAAGACAGTTGACTCCAGTTATTAGGGCATAAGTGTCAGATGGAACATGTCCACTGGTTTCTTCTCGGCAGTGTTCAGCTCATCTCACCCCTGATAAGGTTACCGATGTCCTGAGGGGGCAGCGTGTTGAGGGGGAGAACCTGATGAAGGTTAAACCCCTCCAACCCCTCCTCTTAATCACTGTCATTAGCTCCACAGGCCCATCCACTCTGACCCCATCACCTCTGGCCCTCAGAGATTAATCACACACACACACACACACACACACACACACACACACACACACACACACACACACACACACACACACACACACACAGATATGATGTGCATGCAGCATATGCACACACAGATAAAATCCTGGGTGGATATTCACATGTGCACCACTTTGGAGCAGTCGGCATGTGCGTCAGGTCCTCCGTAGGACGTAGCTGCATGCATGTCCACATGTGCACAAGAGAGAGTATGTGAGTGCATGTACTGTTAGTTGAGCGTGAATTATAAAATAGCTATGGGTGCAAGGCAACCTTTGGGTTTGAGGTTAGAACAAATGGCCACTGTACACATGCTAAGGGCCGTGAAACTACACACACACGCACGCACGCACGCACACAGCGAGGCTTTTAAATCAGTACAATACATTTAAAATACATTCAAACAACATTAATAACACAAGCTGCCTCGAAGCTTTTTATAAAATGAGTGCCATTCGTTTGCTTTAGCCATTAAACTGTGAAAGCGCCCAAAGGGAGATCAGTAATCACTTTATACGGGACTGCTTCGATACGGCCACATTGATAGCAGACTCATCTCTCCCTCTCCACCAACCAATCTTACCCTCGATGTAAGATATCAGAGTGTGTGAGGCACATGTAAAGGTAAGGGCCACATCTGGCAGGGAGCCTCTCTGTAAACCAGAAGAGGCCTGATGCGAGTCCTGGGACTTGCCTAATGAATTACTCCGCAGTCTGGACACATATCCCAGGCCCCACGGGCCGGCCTCTGTGAGCTCTTGGTACTCATCTCTCATCTTTGTGGCCCCATACCTGGCACTTCTCACACGTGACATTGAAACTACTCCAGTATAATTCACAGGGAACAAGAGCACTTCATTAAAGAGCTCTTCAAAAGGAGACAAAGGCAGGAGGGAAGGTCTTCTCCTGAAGTCAAACAAAACGAGGGGGGTGTATTAACTACCTCTCCTGGACAAGTGGGAGAATTAAGAGCATGAGGAATCAGGTGGTGTCCTCAAAGTTCAGCTCTCCTTTCATGGAGTGATTTAAACCCCACTGTATATGTTTTAGAAAAGGAGGCGGCCGGTACCGTGTGTGCACTTGTGTTTGTGTCCTCAGCCTATTTATAGTGTGTAGTGGGCAGAGAAAATGTGTCTTTTAATTAAAAGGTCTACTTGATCTAGTGTTGTGCTCTGAGAGAGACAGACAGAGAAAGAAAGAGGGTGAGAAATAAATAAAAAGAGAGGAGGCCCAGGGTAAGGTAACACACACCCAGGGAACAAGCACATCTCTCTCGGGCTTAATGAGCCTGATGTTGCCTGGACTCGTCATCAGCAAGGATAGTAATATCTGGAATAACACATCATTATGCCGACTCAAATCCTGTCTGGAAATGTATTCTCGTGTAGAACTGTCTTTTGTCTAGATGTATTTGTCAGTACTAAGAGAGAGATCAAAAAGTGCTAGGGAGCAGACAGGGATAATGCAAGAATACAGAGCTCGACGCGCACACACACAGGAAATCACACACACAGAACTCCTTCAGGTAAAGGTTTGAATATTTCATGAAGTCTCATTAAGGAGTGAATATAAGAGGTTGAAGTATAATGACACCGGCGAAGACAGTAATAAATCCAGATCTCATGGTAGCCTAATCAGCCCAAGTACAGATACAATCACAAGCTTACGGGCATTAGAAACGTGAGCCAACTGCACCAAATGTTCCCCATTTAAAAAGGAACGAAGATAAGGGATCTCCTGTCTGCCTAAACTTTACAGGGAAAATGTAAAAATCTACCTATTTCCGTATATTTCAGTATATAGTGTGAAATACATCTGCGTTTGTGTTCTGTGTCTCGGGTGCGCAGCTGCAAAATCTGTTGTTCTTATGGAAGAACTCCTTTCGTAACAAAGGAGTGCTGGAGATCTACTTCTGAATCCCGAAGATAAACTGCAGAGCAATTTGGGAGCAATTTGTTTATCATTGTATTTTTAATATAAAGGTCTGCCTCCGAAGAAGGCGTCAGAACCGCCAACAAGCCGCTGCGGCAGTGCAGCTGCTCAGCGGGCCGTCGCAGAGACAGACAGCGTGTGGGATTTGTTCTGACCAAACCAGAGTTACTGGTTGTTGAAACATTAATTAAAAAGACCAAACGGAATAATGATTTTAGTGAGTTTTACTTGCTTTCTGCCAAGTTTGAATGAAGTCTATTTTTTTCAACGATACAACAAAGCAATTTGTCTTTGTCAGTCTAAGAGAGAAACTTAAATTTAGAAAATTTACAATTGTATCTTTTGGTTTAGATTTATGTTCAGAAGGGTATTTCCTTCTTTGACATTTCATGAGTTTTTGTTATTTTTTATTTATCAAAGCAAACTTGCTGCTTGCACCTCATCCTGGTGCGTGGAGCCACAGCTTCTTGGGTCAATATAGCTCTGGGTCATTTATTTCTTCAGTGAACTACATTAACTATCAGCACTGATTGGACATCCACATAAAAAGGTGGCGAATTTTCCCTTTAAGACAGCCTTGATTTATCGTCGTAAAAATCAATTATCCCTCTAAATTTCTCATTAGGAGGAATGGAGTAGTGGGCTACACTTATCTATTCAATCTATTTACCTTTATTTAAGACAAAGGACTTTAGTAGGGGGGAAAGAAATCTAACATGAAAACAACAATCATTATATACAAGACAAATCACAAGCACAATACAAAACAGGCATACATATAGTGGTAGCATTGACCAATGCATCAATTATGTTATTATTTCTTGTTCAGTCTGCAGACATGTATACATGTTTTTAAACTATGAAATACCTCATTACTGCAAGCATTGCATTGTATAATATTGGCAACCACAATGCTGTGAGACTTGAAAAAAACAAAAAAACTTAATGATGAGATGTGAGAAAATGACACACACACACACACACACGTGCACACACACACACACACGTGCACACACACACACACACACACACACACGCACACGCACACGCACACACAGAGATATCAATGTCAAATTACTGTTGCCATCTTCCCCTGTGGTTTGGCTACATGAAGTATTATGATACATACTGCTCCAATCACTCTTTACACGCAATAACAAGCTCTGGCCCATAAAGCAACACAGGATCTTCTTATTCCATTCGACGTACCACGATAGTCTCCTGTCGCATTAAATTATTAACACAGTTAGTAATTTATACACATACTCACAAATGGTTGGGTGCGGGAGTTTCTATTTTCAATGCTACAATTAGTTTTTCCATGGGAAACAGTGTGAAAGTGATGAGATAAATGAACGGAGAGGGACAATTAACAAGCTTTTGCCATATAATCCAATATAGCATACAGTATGTATAAACACCTACTCTACTGTATGTGAAACTGTATTTTTTACATTCACACTTGCTTGTGTATCTGTTTTGAATGTGAAATTAGTGTACGTGCATACTGTATGTGTAATGCTCTGCCATGTTATGTGTAGATCGGCAGATACTGCAAGGGAGTATATGAAGAGATTTAATTGAATTCCTTCTGCTTTTATGCAGGCCCACGACACTCTGGCGTATCCAGCCATGAATTGCTGCCAATGAGATCTAATCATCCCGCATGAAATGAGCTCTACCTGAGCAGAATGACAGTAGGAGGCCTGGAGGCTGCATGGGGTATAGCTCCATTAGGCAGGAAGCATGGAAACAAATAAGCAGGAGGAAGAGGAGTCAAGAAGGAAGGGAGTGGGAAGACGTTTCGTAAAAGCGGAATAATGGATACAGAGATATTAAAGAGGGAATGGGTTGCTGAGTGTCTATAAAGGTAACCATAATAAACATCAGGAGAGTAGTTTGGCTGTTTTATCAGGTTATTTTGTTCATAAGGAATACTAGCCAATACGGAATATGTTCCTTTGTCATATGTTGACTGTAATAAATGCGATTCAAAAAGGCAGGAAGTCAGTTTCATCAACTATAAAACCAGTGAGGCGGGGTGTCATCCTCAACATATAACCCGAAAATAATGTCATCACTGTTTGTTTGAGTGATGCACTCCATCAAGCTGACCCGCCAGATGGTTTGTTACATAAAACCAATACTTGGCAGGTGATAGGAGGAACCATCTGTCAATCAAACTCATGCAGAAGCAAGTCGGGAGAAGAGAATAATACTTCCTTTGCTCTTCTTTCAACGAAGAAACACATGTGCAGCTCAAAAAAGTTTTACTCCGGGCCCATTTTCAAAATAAGCCAGAGGAAGCTGCTACTGCGCGTCCAGCAAAGCAAACAGGTGGAGTGCGCATTACACAAAGAGAAAAATAACTGTCATAACGATGATCATAATAATACACTCATATGAGTCATGCGGTGTCGCACGCAGGGCTGCATATGTTGTCAGTTTTTCTTAAACCCACACAGGCTTGCGTGCGTAGAGACGCAGACAAATGGACATGGGCTCTACTGGCTCACATTCAAGCTCTCATTATACAAACCATAATACATCAGCACTGAGGACAGCAAATACAGCTGACCAACCAAATAATAACTTACTTGAGCGGAGCCACACTCGCGCCCTCAGCATGTGAAATAGCACATGAAAATGTGTCTGTGTGTTGCTATGGCTACTGACTCTTCACATCAAAGCATTGAGGCAGCCTAGTTCATACAAACATATATATGTGCAAATCACTACATCAGCTACATCAACACAGCTCTCTATAAACTGACTGTATGAAAGAAACACTTTGCAAAGTGCCTGCACTGACAGGTAAACTCTTGTGAGGTTGAACAGAGGACAGGAGTGAAGGGTAGAGGGAACAGCTTCCTAAATGTCCTAAAGGCATGGTGTGTGAGTGTGTGTGTGTGTGTGTGTGTGTGTGTGTGTGTGTGTGTGCGTGTGTGTGTGTGTGTGTGTGTGTGTGCGTGTGTGTGTGTGTGTGTGTGTGCGTGTGCGTGTGTGCGTGTGCGTGTGCATCCCCTCCAGCTCTGTACTGTGAGCAATTCTTCCTGCTGTGGGTGCATTTCCTCCACTGATGACGTCAGAGCTCTGCTGCAGTCAGAGGGAGAGCTGGGATTCCTGTAGAGTCTAAACAGCATCCCCTCTACTGCTGCACAGCACATTCCTGTGTCTGTGTTAGTGTGCATGCCTCCGTTTTTGTTTTTTGCACCGCGTGTGCGCAACTGTGTGGTTGTGTGGGCTGGATTTGAATGATAATAGAGGCACTGACCCTGAGAGATGCTTTACTGCTGTGACTCTTTTCCTCACTCAGAAACGCTCTCCTTTTGTGAGCCTGGCCCCCCTCTTCTCCGTCTCTCTCATGTTCATCCGCGTCCTATGAGTTACAGCTCTCAGACGCTGTTATGTATCTGCAAAGAGCCCGTTAAACCGGAGCACACAGTGCACACTAAAGCACTAGCACTCAGACAAGTACATACACACACACATGGCGCAAAAAAAAAACAAAATGCAGCAGCAACATCGGCTCAGAAATAAGCAGCTTTTAGTGATGAATTTTAAAAGTCAACCATCTGGGATGAAGAGATGAAACCTTCCCCTACTTTATCGCTCTTTCCCTTAATCACTCCATCACCTGTTCCATTTGTCAGGAAAGAGGGGGGGGGGGGGGGGGGGGGGGGGAGGTGGGGGGGGGGAGCCAGATAAAAGATAAGACACCAAAGAAACAGAAAGTAAAGAAGAAAGAGATCAAGTGTGCCTTATTGTGTGGATTATTCCTTCTGTACAAAGGCCTTCTTTACAGCTTCTGACCACACAGCAGTATGGAATTGGATTGAAGGGAAAAGCAAACGTATTATTCATTACAAAATACATATGGGCTTAACTTTGTTTTCTTTTTTTAAACCTACAAATGAGAGAAAAATTGTTGTACGATTTCTGGTTAGGTCACATGAGAGCATGTGGAAGTTCAATACAGTGAAAATAGTTTTGGTGACGCTTAAGACAATATGAATACAGAATGTTAAAAGAGATACTTTAACAAACCAGTACAGCACTACAAGGCCAGAGATTTAGAGGAAAATAGCACAGACTGAACCTAAAACTCAGGCCAGATGGGAGAAAACACAAAGACTCCTAGACTCGCTGCTTTAAATATGACATCTCCCTGTGATCTGATTTCACCCTAATACATACAGAGGATTTGATATGGCAGCAGACTCGCTGCACTGACACATCTTTTGATGAAGAAGCACCCCAGGCAAAGCAAACAGAAGAAACAGTTTGTCTTGGCTGGACCACTGATGCAGTGACACCTGTGATCCAGGTGGTTGTTCTGTAAACTGGCAACAACACAACCTAACGTCATCAGAATAGCAAACGGAACCTGCCCTCCTCCTTTTCCCTATGAATAACACAGACTATTTGATGTTCCCAGCGGAGATAAAATAAGGCAACCTGGCTAATATAGTGCTAATTCTCTTTAGTCTGGCCAAGTGTCAGAAGTCGGTGCCACGGAGATGAGCAGCCCGCGCAGGTTGTTGGTTTGTGACCAGTCATGCTCATCTAACTTAATCTCGTTGAGAGCTGTCTGCTTCACTTCACATGCCAAGCCACATCTCAGGTGTAACAGGCATGGGCGACATTGTGCTTCAGCCTAAAGAGCTGACAACAGAACGAGTGGCAGTGAAAAACTCTGAATGCATCACAATTACCCTGCCTCTGCCACCTGGGATGCACTGCACATAGTAAATGAGCGCACATTTTCATTCATGTACTTCTTCTTGGAAAACAGTCCAAGGGGAGTTGCCAGCAGGTCTACTGAAGCAAAGCGGTTTTGTGTAATTTAAAAAACCATTCATTCACTCTAGCCACTCTAACCCACTATTATGCAGTAATAATTCAATAAGTAAAACTTCCAAAGTGATATTTTCGTAATTGTAAAGGCGTCCCAAGTGAAATGGACAAGTTGGCTCAATATGTACATTTAAGCAAGTTCTATACTTGGATACTAAACCACAAACTTGTTGTCTAGCTATGTGAAGACATATTCAATTTGGGAGAAATGGGGGAAACTGCAAGAAAATGTACAGCTTCTTAAAAGGAAATGTAATACACATAGCAAAAAAGGGCTTTTCGGGATAATGTCAAATATTGAAATGATAGAATGAAAAAGAAACATTTCACCATATTGAAAAGAAGATCCCTTCATGCAGGCCAGTGACAAATGTGGCCGTGTGAATTGTATGAGAGTGCTGCAGCAGTTAGAAAACTGTACCAAAGTCAAGGTCACCGGCCCACCCATCTATTCGTTAATGGATAAGGTACAGCAGGGCAGACAGCAATGCAGGGATGAGCACAGAGCTTCCACCCTGATCTGAGGACAGCCTGCCAAGGCTAGCTGAGCTGACAGCAACTAAAGCCGAGGCTCCCCACATGTGCTAATCTCCCAGATTTAAATGGGAACACAGCACACAGCGCAGAGCACAGAGCAGGGCAAGCCTGTCTGATCCATGACCCTATGTCTGAGCACACGCACAAGCACACAGCATGCAGCGCACACATGTGAAGACACAGTCATGCATTCATTCACACACTCATTTCTACAGTCGCATGGAGCGACAAGGCAGATAAACAGAAATAAGTCAGATAAAGACAACTCACACGCACGAAAAGCAACCGAGAATGATGTCAACTTTTAGATTGCCGGCACTTAAAGAGCGAGAGAAATGTGAGCACCAGAGAGATGGAGAGCGTTCTCTTCCTTTCTTCATGAGGGCAGACTGGGAACCAGCAACAAGCAGGGAAACCATGACAACCAGACAACCAACCTTGGCAACCAACTCAGCGTTCTCACAGTCAGAGCCAGACAGGCGGCTCAGCAAGGGTTAATCTAAGCTGGGTGAGAGAGAGGAGAGAGAAACGGGCTGATTAAGCCTACTGCTGTACGCACAGACGGTAAATATACTGTACGTCTTAAACGGGCCATGTTGACAAAGACCCCAAAAATGAGGCAGCTGTCTTAGTGGCCGGCTGAATGGCTGACTGGCTGCCTCAAACGTGCGCAAAGACAGAGGCAGGTACAGAGATGTGGAGAACCAAATCGCCAGGCATGTCTTCTTTTAGCAACAGTGTGAAGTCATATATAAATGTATCAATTTGGAGTACAGGTGAAAAGAAAAATGGTGCGTTTCTTCTTACATTCTCTCTGCTGCGCTGGAAAACTAGCGCTGTGAAATTCTGAATATCATGAGGTGATAACACATTACACGAAACACAGCAGCCGAGAAGGGCCGCGGATTCTCAGCGCCGGGGAGAGAGAGATGGACTGAGTGAAGGGAAAAGATTGTGTTTGTATGAGCATAAATGTGTGTGTGTGTGTGTGTACGTATGTGCATGTGTAGTGTGTTGGACCCCAGAACCAAGCCGTTCTAACCTGATTCTCCACGCTGTAAAACACGGCGGAGGAACACTAACAGCGGATGCTCAGAGTTGAGAGGAATCCAAATAGGATGCGATGGGGCCTGTCCAAGAAACACACACATAAATACACACACACACACATTCGTGGTCGGCCACTGAGACTGTTACGGGCAATCCTTCACTTATTCACTGACCTCACATCGAAAGATTGAGCCCTTTTCTCCTCTGGAGGTCAGAAATAGAGAGATGAAAATCCGGGAGGAGGGGCAGATAATAAAGAGAATGATCAATACGTTGCCTTAAATAATAACATCCACTGCAGTCAGAACATTCAAGATCGCTTCATGCTCACTCAGTTCAAGCTTTTTTTGGGTCTTTTTTTCCTTCTACTCCTCCTCCTCCTTGCCTTCATCATTCTCTCTCTCCACCCCTCCTCCCAGTTCTCCACCTCTTTCCTCATCATTAATCTATGAAAATCGTTGGCTACATACATTCCTCCCAATCGATGCAATTCCACCGAGGTCTTGTCTGATTTACCACATGGCTGAATCCCTGTATGAATCTTGACTGGCCAGGGGAACAGGGACAGAGTGAGAGAGAGATGGAGTGAGGCGGATGAGAGGAGAGGAGCACTAAATGACAGAGACCATCATCATTATATAACTTCAGCAAAAGTCCCAGACAGTGAAGAAAATACAGGCTAAGTCCTGGTTCAATTTACTGAAGGCACAGCTTCTTAGCCACACCAATGGACTTGACTGCAACACCAATGCATGCATACACATTAGGAGTTAACCATTCATAAAAGGTCACAAATAGACAGCATACTGTATGCATCAGCTGAGGGACAGACACACTCACGCATACACTCCCACCGTTTACAATACATTTCAGGGCTCAGGGAGCATGGCTCTGTTGGAGCCAGACAGTCGAACAGCTGAGATCATGCAGGCTTGGCTCCCAGCTTGCTAACAAAGGGTGCTACCCAGCTGGGAGCAACGCGGCACAGCCACTGGGTCAGGGCTTCTGACTACAATCTCCAAAGACTCCCACTGAAACATGGGTCTACCATCGCAGCCTTTCATTTATTTCCCCTCGCTCGACAATTTTAGGTCAAAGCTGCCAACTTCTTCTGGGTAATCTTGCGAACACAGGGGAGATAGACACCTGTGTTTGAGCTTGGCGCGGGTAACAAGATTATTTTAATGGCGCAGAGGCTACAGGTCACCGGGAGTTTGAGCACCTGCACCTCGCACGAGCAGCACACACACACACACACACACACACACACATACGCACGCAGAGGCCTTTAGTTTCTGTGGATTTGCCAAGTGGTTTTTCATTGACAGCATCGACGGAGCATTGCCCACTCACTTGTCATCATCAGGAATATCATGTGCTGCGAGACAGTATGGATCTCTTCCTCCAGACAGGAAATCTTTGGGAGTGCCCATTGATCTGAATCAACCACGCCCGGCTCACCAGCTATAAATCAACGTCGAATTAGTGGTTTTACGTTACCGTGCAATGTACCAGACTGCCATGTCTGACTGTAATGTGTGTATGTGTAAATAAATGAAAAGAAAGACAAATGAGAGCTTTTTCTTCACCGTTTGTTATGCTGCAACAGTGAAGCCCACAGTAAGAGTTACAAACTGAACGGCCCTTCGCCGACGGGGAGACAACAAAAACAGCTGGATGCGTTGTAAGGCCGGTGAACCCAGAACGAGAACTCTCCAGCAGATACACAGAAACAGAGAGCGGTGAACAGAGAAAGAGGAAGCAAGATACAACATCACAAGCAGCTTTTTGTCAGATGAGAAGTCAATATAAAAGCCCCCAAAGCACAGATGATTTCACTCACTAAACGTCAATCAAAGAATCAAGGAGCCTACACATCAACCTCCAACGTTTAGCCTGTCAATGTCCAAGTCTTGCTAAAAAAAAAAAAGGGGGGGAGGGATTTACACTGGATTAGCAGGCAGTGTTTTCCACACAATAGGCCTCTATTCCATTAATCAACAGCCTTCAGGAACAAAGTAAAGGCAAAGCATGGCAGTGTTTTCGAACGCATTAGTGGAACAGAGCGGTGATTCAGCCCGTCTTAAGTCATTGCACTGGCAAAAACAAAAATCCACAATCTTCAGCTTTGTTTTACAAAGCTGAAGATTGTGGATTTTCGGATTCAATAACACACGAAGGCTGTTACTCTAAACCCTACTGTGATGGAGACCTTCGAAGGGAGTTCCAAGTTTGAATAAATGTTAACTCAGTAGTCAAGTTTCCATCGGTTAGAGGCTTGCGAGGCAAATACAGTGAATGAGACAACCTAACACAGAACACATGGGGCTAAATCAGGGTTAAATACAAATAGAAGTTGATTGGCAATTTTGCAGTGTGACAGTGCAAGAGTTATGAGGAAACTGCTCAGCTGTTGAGGCATGCATACCCCATACAGTACTGGACCTATACCATCCCACAGGTTCTGCCATTCATTGAAAATGGCTTTAGTCCCAATCAGTAGCCAGCCATGCATGTACTCCAAATCTATAGACCCTATCAGGCCCCAATGCACATATGACAAAGAGGGAATCGACGTACACATGACAAGTCTGGTACACACTAAGTGATACTTTCTCATGTGTACTGACTAAAACAAAAAAGGTAAAAAGATGCATCCTACTGCTTAAACTGTGCACTATACATTGTGGTAGAACTGTTCATGTATTTATGCATTTGGACTTTTACAGCAACACAGAGGTGCTAAATTGCTACGCTACAGTGGGCCAGTCCATGATACCTTTGGGCCACGTGAGTGAGAGCCTGAGGAGACTTTGGCTGTGCAGGGGATTAGATCAGGAAGCCAAACCAGAACCACTCTGGTGGCCGCGTGTGTGTGTGTGTGTCAGCACAAGGCCTAATCACTTAATGAACAGTGAAGAGCACCGCTTCTCTGAGCAGGACAACCAGATCAACCAGAGGCCTTCCGCTTCCTCCCTTCTAATAATACCAGCCAAACGCAGGCTGGGAAAGCTCACAGGAGATTTAGCCCAGTGGACGACCCAGCCGCCACTCATGATCGAGCCCGGCCCATTGGATGCTCACAGTTGCCAGGCCAACCCTTTCCGTGGGGCCCGGGAAAGAGATCTGACAGATTAACGAATGGTTAATGAGTGAATGGGATATTATGTCATTAATCTGAATAGGTTTGGCCTCGACTAGCTACACAGATGCCAGTAACCAAATGATTTTTCAAACACACAAATAATGCTGGGCCTCGCCATTGCTGCACATTTGAAACATGGAAACGTAATAGAGAAACTGGACACAGAGCATTCAGAAGGATTATCTTCTCATCAGAAAGGTGCCTCTGTGGAATATCGTTGAAATTCGGCAATTAAGGAGCCAAGCTGCTTGACACAAGTCATGATCCAAGCTAACCTGTAGCTTATATGCTTCCAGGGTTTTGACATCTGACGCTATGCAGGAGAAATGCATCGCAACCTGCCTCAACACTCCGTGGATGATCTCAGAGAAACCATATCATTAAACGTCTGTACTCAGCAGCCCACAGTGCCGGCTCAATACCACCATAAACAGCCATTAGAGACTCTTGAGAGCTATCTGAAAGAGAGCCGAGTCTGGCTGTGAATGAGAGACCCTCCTCTAAACACAAATGATAAATAGGAGTAGCAGGAGAAAGGGAGATGCTAGTGGATTTTTGATACTGCATTTGTTATGAAAGAACCAACTGGGACGTAGTCTGCAACATCACACTGTGAGATCACACCACAGTCATACCCACGCTGCAGAGTGGAGCTACACTCAGCATGGATGCAACATGTTTTGGGATTTGCGTAGCCTGACTAAAATGTCCTGTACCGTCCAACAGTCAAAGAGCATGATGAAGTTATGATAAAGGCGCACACATGCACACACGCGCACGCGCACACACACACACACACACAAGGGTATGGCAAAGAGACTAACTCCATTAATGAACGCTGGGGACTCGCCAGGTGAATGAAGTGACAGAGGAGAATATTTCGGGAAAGCATACTGTTTGAGAGAACACGCATTACACTTACACGCACACACGGCTGCTCAGCATGACCAGCTGGAGCGGGTAGGGGAAGCAACGCCTATTGTAGACGTTTTAGACAACAGATGGGAGGAAAATCTCTCAGTGGAGAGGGTAGAAGAGGGAAAAGTCACCGACTGTCTGTGTGTCTCTCTCTCTCTCCATCTCTCTTTAAGGGTGGTGAGTTTACAGAACATGCTGCATCACCCTTGCCATCTCTGCCTATACCCAGGGCTGTGCCGGCCTCTCCTTTCACATGGATCCACTGGCTGCATGTACTGTAGTTGGACTGCAGAAGGATTCTCACTATACTCAAGCTGACAATGCAGCTGAACTGCTGTATGAGGAGAAACACACACACACACACACACACACACACACACACACACAAACATCACCTGAACTAGCATGAAATATTAAAGAGAATGAATCCTCCTTCACCATGCATGTGCTATGCAACTTTGACAAACTGCACTGTCATGGCTGTCTCTGCTGAGATAAAGCATGTGCTCCTTATTAAGGAAGCCCAGTTACATCCCCTGGGGTGACTGAATGTGGAACAGTGTATAGCTCTCTTCCAGCTCTGCGAGCGTCCCATAATGTAATCTGTCATGGTTGGACCCCACTCCTCCATATCGGAGGAAACCCAGGTATTGCAGTCTGAGCCTATGGGAGAAACGCCTGCCTGCTTGCCTCCCTGCCTGCATGCGGACTAAGAATAGATCAATGTATCAGGAAAATTGGGATTAACGGCGCTGTGACAGCTCCAATCACAGGACACACACACACACACACACACACACACACACACTCTCTCTAACCGGGGACACAAAAAGTTCCTTTACATAGCCCATCACTCTGTCATGGTTTCCGGCGTTGGACTGCATCCACACACACACACACACACACACACACACACACACACACACACACACACACACACACACACACACACACACACACACACACACACACACACACACACACACACACACAACCAGTCCAACGCCAATGCACACCCAACAAGCCAATGTAAAGCAACATCCCCTAAATCCACACCCCCTCGTCCCGCTGTGTGAACAATGATTATGTCAGCTCGCCGGAGACATAAGAACCCCGACCGAAAGAAAAAAATCCTCACAAGGCTTGGCAGGTGTTTGTAACTAGACGGTTAGTTATTTATCACCTGCAGACACACACACACACAGCCAAATTTCAACTCGCCGCGGAGCGCTCCGAAAATAAATTGTGCAATTAAAGAGGGTTGTGGTGAGCAAGCTGTCCCAACTAACCTGTCTGTCCTTTCCCGAGCGTCTTCTCCAAACGGTAAGGTCCCACGTAATTGGCATGTTGGGCACCGCTGTTGTCTTTACCGGACGATGACATGTCGAATCTGTGGTGGAAACTGGACACTTTACAATAAAGCGCAGACAATTAAACACTCCCTGCTGGAGGTCCAAGCCGCTGCTGTCTTTCCTTTTACTCCACAGCCTCCTCTCTCTCTCTCTCTCTCTCTCTCTCTCTCTCTCTCTCTCTCTCTCTCTCTCTCTCTCTCTCTCTCTCTCTCTCTCTCTCTCTCTGGCGCTTTCTGGTCTCTTTTCCCCTACCTCACTCGCTGTTTGAGGAGGTGAGGTTCTCTCTTTCTCTCCTCTTTTCTCCTATCGTTGCAGACAAGCCGCAAGTGCCTTGCAAATCGTCGGCTGAAACTGCGCTGCCGCTGTGCGTCTGTGGGAGGTGCTGCGGAGCCGTCGGGGATGATTGACAGCAGATCCAGCCAACAAGAGAGCGGGAAAAGCTCCATGATGCCGCCCTGTTTCTTGTTGCTGGAGCATCTTTGCTTTTTTTTTTTTTAGAAAAGTTGCAGGTTGTGAGAGAGATTAAAGCCAAATAAACTAAATAAACCTTTAAGCCGTATTATTTAAGAGCAATGTGGCGTATACTATAACAACATTATAGTGTATGAAATACATGTTACTGTTTTTCACCAGTTCAAATTCAATCAGTTAAGATGTTGATGCCTTTTATTAAAGATCCCCTCCTTCATTTGACCACAACTCACTAATTATGAATACACATCATGCGAGTATGTAAAGAAATGAAATAATAAAGCCTAGAAACATTTCGACACAAATTCCCTCACAAATTTGAAAGTAATCAAATTAACTAAAGCAATTGACATGCAATGATCCTTTGGGGCGCCTGGGGAGAGTCGGGGCAGTTGCCTGCGTGGCCCACTTGGTATATCCAGCCTTGGCAACTGAAGTAAACTAAACTATTGAAGCCAAACAGCCATTACGACAAACACCATCTCTCTCCAGAAAGTCTTACAGAGTTTCTTGTCTCTGTCCCCTCTTCTTTCTTTTTCTGTGTGCTTTCTAGTGCTCTCTCTCTCTCTCTCACACACACACACATACACGTCACACAAACACAACTGAGTGAATGTGTGTATGTGTACAGCAGTGGGAGAGTGTGTTGGCCCTCTGATTCATTTCACACCCCACTGGTCTGAGACCTGTGACTGTGGCTCTGGCCTCTGTCTGTTCCTTACACCCTAAGAGAGTACAGGTGTCTGGGGACACATGCAAACACACACAGATGTTCATGCACACACACAAACACACTATGTGACCTCTAAATATTCTTTATATAAGGTTGAGGGGGCTTCTGAAATATTAAGCAGAAGGAATTGCATCAACACCACACCGTAGGCTACTTCAAAGCCAAAGACATTCAAGAAAGCTGCCCAGGCTTTCCTCTTAATACAGACTCCACTGAATTATCATCATTGCATTTCAATCATTTATTGTAACAATATTGTAGTGCGTCATCTAATTTCCATTCATCTTCCCACTGCATACAACACAATATTGTGTAAACATTACAGGAAATAAAGTGATTTTTAAGATATACATTGTGTAGGTATAGGAAAGAAATAGTCACATATCCACATCTCATTCAATATACAAGGAAAGGAAATGCATTGCAATGCTTCATAAGAACACTTCCCTGTCTCCTCACTTTTCATTTATGAAGCTAAGTTAACAAACTGCACATGCCCCAGTTTAGTGCCTTTGAGGTCTGTGTTGAGCATGTGTGCTATTTCTCCTGACGCCCTTCATCACACTGGGGGCTGGGCTTGTGTGGGGAGGTGTGACCCAGAGTGTACCACCCACGTGACTGCATGGTACCAGGTGGACCGGGCATGTGCTATCAGCGCCAGGTGCCAGGTGGGCACCATCTCAATAATGCATCATGCCCAGCGCTGGCACTGGCAGGCACGCCACTTTGAAGTGATCCAGAAACATCTGTAGCTTGAGTTTTTAATCACCTTGCCTGTACCTCCCTGCTTCCATCAATCCTTCTCCACTCCTTCACAGCCTACATCCCTTTCTCCCTCTCCCCTGCAAATAAATTAATGAGAAGTCTTCCGAATTTGTGTTTGAGCTTGTGTGTTAGTGTGCGCATGTGAATATGTGTTTGTGTGCATATTTACATGTGTTGGCCCAAACAACCATCACATTCTAAAATTCAATCAACTGGATCAACAAAATTCAAAACACTTCCTTGTTTTTTGGATGTTTGTGGAATGTTCGGCAAGGCAAGAATTATCAAAGAGTCCTGCTAGATAACACACATCTACCATCTAACAGATAGCAATCTGCAGCCTCCAATAGGATGTGCATACTAATAGTCTCTCCTCAAACAACTGATCAAACTAAACAATACTGTAATGGAGGGCTAGAAATCATCGTGGGATATTCTGTACAGGGAAAGGCCTCTTTGATCACAATTATTATTGAGTTCATTTTTCTGTTTGCTGTTTGCTAGAGAGATATGTGATGAAATATAAGGTGTGCCAGAGAGAGATAAAAAAAACAGAGGGGGAGATAGAGAGGGAGAGGTTTACCAAAAAAAGTGGAACACATTTGATGTGTGGTAAGGCCCAATAACCTTCGGAGGTGAGAGGGAGCCCAGAATGCATAATATCTCCACCATACTACGATTACATGAGCAGCTTCATAGCAGAGCTTGACCGATTCAACAGGGGGCCATAAACACATTACGTTTCACTAAATGAGTGCACATACTGTACACAACCCCACGCACAGACACACAAATTGACAAACTGGTGTAATATTGCAATGTTTCCACCCAGGAACAACTGCTGTGCACACAAACACATACAGTAGTGAACTCACAACCCTTCAGGGTTGTACAAACTGGTTGTTGCCAGCTAGCTGCGTGCTAGAAGCTGTTGGCCATTACTGGATTGGCCAGCATGGTGTGCTTGATTAATTAGTGTGTCATCCACATAGAGAGGAGACGATTAGTGTTCATCTGCAAACATTTTGAAAACTGGAGGGGTGAGAGATGAATAAAAGAGCAATGAAGGTGGATTTTGGGATGACCAGACCTTCACCTGACATAATATGAGTCATCTGTTGAGTGAAGGTAATGAAAGAAAAGGAGCATAAAAATGAAAAGAACGGCATTGGTGATGGAAAAAGTGACAGCAACGGAGAGAAGTGAAAGAATCTTCTCATTCTCTGCTCAGGTGATCCTGTTTCTCATGATACAGATAGCTTCCCCTCCCAATGCAGACACAAAGGATTCGGGGCGAGCTCTAGAAGGGCACACCCAAGGGAAACAATATGACAGGTTACTCTTTCCATGTCCCCTCATATATCTCTGTGAGATCCACATGACGGACAGCAAGGCTCTCGTTTCCATCCCTCCCGTGAAGGTTTGTGTGCATGGAAGTCTGAGAGAATGAAAGTTTTTGTCTGCAAAGCCATTCTCAACGAAATAGAAGATGCATCATGAATAGAAAGAATAATCCAATCCATATACCCAACAAACATGTTGCTTTTTGGGTTAGCTCCATGTGCAGAGCAACAGCGTGTCTTATCGCCACATGCATGTGATCGAATCTAATAATTATCTAGACACTAGAGGACACTTATGGCACATCTCCGAGTCTGCATGAGGACTTTGGAGTGTGACACACTTGAGCCCTGGTCACTTCTGTATGCAAATGAGTGTGATCACACACCAACACATGTGCACACAGACGTGCATATGCTCCACCACCCAGCACATTCATGTTCCATGAACAATGGTCGGCTGGTGTTCATGTCACTACAGTATACTGGTTGTACACTGACATGCCCATGAGTGAGGCTGTGGAGGGAATACTCACCAGAGGGAGTGCATCTCTCCCTCACAAGCTCAAGGATACGTGGGCACAAAGCTGCAGCTCCACTGCCCCCTGTTGGCAAGAAAAATGCACATTCTTTCACTTCATCCCCATTCCCGAAATCCCCAGCCTCCCCCACAGGGACATCTATAATGCTCTAATAATAGACTATGGACACACTGATTGTTCCTCTACACTTATGACAGAACACAATGTCATCCATATTTCTGTCAGGCAAGATTGGTGGAGCAACACGACTGTGTCTGGGACTTTCTCACATTGCACACTGTCTCGCAATCTCACCTCTCTCTCCTGACATCATTGAATCACAACCACATCCACTTGACCCACTTTACCTTCGTTTCTTCTCCGTGGTGCTGCAGCCCTGATCAGCACTGTTACCAGCCAAATATGCTGTACGGGTGGATTTCTCTGTCCTATAGGGATGGAAAATTGCATCCCTGTTCCGCACAGCAAATAATCACTTCTACAAGCCCTAAGAACTTTTTTTTACAATTAGGCTCTTAAAACAGAAATAGGTGGACAGAGGAGCTGCAACTAAAGTGCTTCAATTTGAAAAAATTACAGCAAGGGCATATTTGTTGGTTTTCATTCACATATACAGTACGTGCACGTACTGTAGATACCTGAACATTTACACACACAAAAACACACACACACAGACGCACACACAAAGCAAACATTTCCTCTTTAATTATAGCTTCTTGCCATTGCAAAGAACATAATTGCAGTATAAGAAGCAAACTGTTGTAATCATGCGAAGGGTTTGGCTGTGGCATTGGATAATTAGGTTGGCTGCGTGTGCCTCACTAATCACGGGGACATTTAATGGCAGCATGGGGTGAAGGACTAAAACAACTACATTTAGCTGTAATAAATTCACTAAGCACTGATTCAGCATGCACAATCCCTGTTGTCTTTCCGGCTCATTATCAGTTTGAGTTTAGAGAAACACAACATAGTCAGAGTCCCAGAATATAACAGTCCCTCCTCTGTGATCACTCCATGTTGTCAGCTTCCTTGGCAAAAATAGCAGTATATTTTGGTGTGCATTCTTACCAGGTATTTTAAACACTAGGTGTTTATTGCTTATTCAAGACTTAGTGTCCTGCACATTTGCTGTAGTTTTAACTTTACCCATATGAAATGCATTTATTTATTCTTGTGTTAACTAAAAAGTACTTATTTGTTCACACTTTTTCCAGTTAATCCCCTAACTGACCCTGACTGACAAAAAAAAGGCATTTTTAAAAGACTATTTGCCAACACCCATTTAGTCTGTATTAAGAGCAAGTTGCTTGTGGGGCTGACTACGCAGGTGACCTTTCCCTGTCGTAAACTGGCTGCATACCCTTGAAAATGACTCACACAAATACTAAAGCACGATTTCCTCTCTAGACAATTTAAAATCTGCTTCTGGCAATGTCATTCGCTCCAGCGTTTAGAACCTGTATGTGTGCAAGCTACATGGTCTAATACACTTACTTGAAAGAAAAACATATGGCACGTCATGTATCTTGTATTTTGTAATGCATGAAGTCTGGTTTCTCCGCCACTCCCCAAGCTATATGTGTGAGCTCACACATGTCAGAAACTGAGCAGTGTTTAGAACAATCTTTCCCTTTTTTAAGGTAAAAAAAACAATCTCCTCACATCGCTATCAGAGAGGCTAATTGGCGAAGCAGTTACGTCAGGAGATATTAGACGCCTCATTTGAAGATTTCCAAAGAAATGTTCCTTGGGGACATTAAACCTGTCTTGTAATTGCTGAAAAGATAATGAAGAAAAATATTTTCAAAAGAATGAGAGGAGAGAGGCTGATTGTGCAACTTCTGTCCCACACTGCAACATACCCTCCGCTCTGGGATTAAATGAGCCACCTAAGCTGCGATGAAATACAAAACATACAAACATATAGACATATAAAATTGTGTTATACACATTATTTTAGATTTTGCAATGATCTAAAATCATCATAAAGTCTGGACAGACATATACAGACAATTTGGCAATTTCCTGTTCTGTCAGCATGAGTTGAACAGTGTCTTACATGGAAATATGATCATGCACATGTTTGAAAAGATGTCTGCATATGTCTGCATGTCTTATGTTGAAAGTGCGCTTGCATGATATAAATGTCCCGATTGAACAATACCATATTACCCAAGGTCACATCACCTCTTTGTATTAGCAGCAGTCACATATTTCTAGGGTCTTCATGGCTTTAAATGCCTGCCGGTCAGGCTGCAGAGTTCAAGTGGCCCACGGCTCTACAGAGAGCACTAAAACCCCATTAATCATCAGATAAACTGAGATACCCTATAATCAAATGACTGATGGCTTCTGGGAGTCTGCTATTCTGCCGTTGAACTGAAACTATAGGTATCCCATTTACAGTCCACAATGAAATGAGGTAAAAATGACCAGAGGGTAAATGTCTGAACTAAATTAACTTGAATTACATCGTCCTACACCCTGGTATTGTAATTCCATTATAGCTGTCACAGGAGAATGATGGTAGCATAAAATTGCATCCTTGCTTTCCAGGAAATTAGGTAAATCTTTCTTTAAAAGATCCTCAAGTAGCTAACAACTCAAAAGCAATGTGGTTTCCACTTAAGGTACTGTGGTAAAGCTGCTAAATTTTGACAATAGCCATTTGTAAAGCGTCATTTAGGGAGATGTACAGCAGTGTAGACTGAAGATTGCTCAGACAACACAAACATCAAAATAGCATCTTGTCATTTGAACAAAGCTTCAAAGTCATACTGTAGTAACTTGCAGTGGCTTTTGTCTTTGTCTCAGAGGGAGGGATGGAGGGAGGTTGAGGGTTGAGAATGGAGGTGGGGTGAAGAGCGGGAGATGGATGGAGAATGGGAAGGAGGCGACAGACGTGGGCGATGCAGGGGTGGCTCAGGCTGTCGGGGACGAGCGACAGTGGCAGATGCATTACCAGCGACATCTCCATCCCTGCTGACGCCGGACTCTCTCCGTCCCCCCCCCCACACACACACACACACACGCACACATGTACACAAACACACGCGTCTAAGTTGATTGACGCCAGCGGTTTGGCCCCACACCAGGCACAGGGGGTAATGACTGTCACCCCTTTTTCCCATCAGCCCCCTGCCTTAATCAATACACACACACACTCGGAAGCATATACACATATGTGGTATTTTCTCTCCTATTCTCGCCTTCTCTTTCCTCCTCTCTGAAATGTAAGGCTGGCATGGGTTTGTGTGGGGTTCCTCCGGAGAGCAATAAAAGCTGATTGGAGTTAAAACAGTTGGTCAGGCCTCCCCGCCCCAGCATCTGTTGGATTACAGTCAGCCAACCTGTCATCTGTGAAATGAAGGCCAGTATGGGAGGAGAGGGGAAAGGCCACAGGAGGGGACAGACGGACCGAACGAGAGATAGAGGGATGTGTGAGACAGGGAGAAGAGGGGAGGAGCACACAGATTGGTTTAGCACAGGTTATGCTGTAACTCTATAAGACATGATTTAAATATGTTTTAATTGGTCCACATTTAGCTGTTAAGCAGGGGAAATCAAGGGAAAAACAGGGATGGGTGAGGGGTCAGATGTAGGGAAGGACAGACACATCTGACCTTTAGGTGAATCATTTTATCTCCATCCTCATGTATCACTGCCTTGGAGCACTAGGGGTGAAGAGCAATCCCTTTGACCCCCACCCACCCCCGTTTGCTTTAACCCTCCGTTGCCTCCCTCTCTGCTGATCTCTCTCCGTCACCCACCGCTGAACCCACCCACCGCCTCCACCTGCTATGTCCCACCCTGAGGGAATCATTTTCACTCTAACAACTTCAATTAACCTTACCCCTTCATGCACGCAGACACACACACATACATGTGCACACACACACACACACACACACACACACACACACACACACCGGGTAGAGTAGACCATGCCTTCACACGCACATCTCCCCTCCCATATCAATCACAGGTGTTAAGGTCACTGGAATGGGAGACAGAAGCTCCGCAGAGCTTCCCCAGTGACATGTAAAAGAATGTGAAGCTGCCTGCGACAGTCTACAATACAATGTGTACACATGTCCTTTAACAAATAACAGTGACACTGTCATAAATCCTCTGAAATAATTAGAGGTGGGACAGCCAAAGGAAATGTATTTAATTTCATGCTCCAAGAAACGGTAAATGTCTCCTTTTCTTTTTCTGCTCCAGGATTAAGTTTTGGAGGTCGTCAGCTGAGGCACCTCAAGGTTGGAGGTGGCATACACGCTCAGTGAAACTAAGGTGAAATGAAGATCCTGCTCCCACTGAGTGTCGAGGTGTTTCTCTGTGCCAATTTCCAGAATCACAGCGCAGCCTTTTGACACTGGAATTGCAAGAATTAATCACAAGCTGCTGCGCCGAGCTCGAGTCTTAAAAGAGCCTAATGAAATAAGCAAAGCATAATTAGAGGTCCACTTTGATATGAGAGTTGGATTATTGTTTCTGAGACTAGTTGGGGGGTACTAATCTGATGCATCTGCAAACACAATTTGGCAAGTTCGCTGGTATAAAGCAAATCTGGAAATGAAAGATTGGTGGCCTTCCCAGTTACACAGCGGTAAACGGAGTCCGGGGTCGTTGGTCTGCCTTTACAAAGTAGCCCCTGCTTGTGTTTTTCTATGGGCATGCAAGCATGTACGTATGCTTGTGCACATGCTGGTGTGTACTACTTGTGTGAATGCATGTTTGTGAGTGAAAAAAAGAAACAGAGGGGGAGGGGAAGTTAAATCCACACAGCTGTTCTTGAAATCAGACTTGGCTGGTGCGGGAATGCCTGCAGGCAGGCAACTCATATCCACGATTCCACTCGTTTTCATCATCATTTAGCTGCGCTAGAACAATGCCAGGCTGCTGTTTAGGCAGCGAAGTCCAAAAACTAGCAAGTGCCAACATTGTAACTGGAGTGTTTTAATATGCTCTAATGATGGGAGAAGGGATGCCTTCAATCATAATATCGCACTCAGAGAGTAATGATACCACCATATTGATTTCAAACCTCAATTTATTCTGCTGGTTTGCTGCACTCATGCTTCTACTTTCAATAATGACTTTGATACTACACAGCTGAGAATACAACCTGCCTGATCATGACTTCAATTAGCACTTGATAAGGACCTGGGGACTAGGACTGATTTCACATCTGATTATAATAACATGCCCTATGAAGGGATTAAGACAGCAGGCAAAAAACTAAATGCACTCAATTTAATGTAGTTGTAGAACATGTAAATGTATGCACAGACACGCAACCTTTAATTCTGTACTAAAACACCCCTCTACCACTGCCCCATCCTTTTCAGCACCCAGCAGAGCTCTCCCTTGGTTTATCGCGGCATAATTGCTGTTGATTGGTGTATTATTGCTCTGGTTAATCTGCCTGTGGGTGGCTAATAAAGGAGCTCCATCGGGGATGTTATCAATTGTAGACAGAAGGTGTGCATGGAGCGAAACTGGAAGCCAGGAAAAGCAAGGAGAGTGAGCGCTGGGAGCAGTGAAGGAAGGGGAGAAAGATATGAAGGAAAGGAAGGTTAAAAGTGATTGGGATGAAAGAGGACGGAAAGTATTTGATTCATGTTGAAAGACAAGGAAGGACAAATTGGTACAGAAAAAAAGTAGAACTCAGATGGCATTGTGGGTTTATATGCATTGGTTCAGGAAGTGTCTGTCTGAGGTAAAGGAAGGTAACGTCAGTTTGCTGGATGTTGTTTGACAGAGTTGTGAGAGGGATCTCGCTCCCTGCTAAATCCTTTTTATGATTGATGTGGCCTTGTTCTCTGGCCTCAGTTCTATTTCTAATGGAGGAGGAGGCTGTGGCGAGGTAATTAGATTATTCTCCATTACATGGCAAGCTTAGACAGGTAGGATATCACCATCTGCAGATAGACCTCGGTCCCAATGCCCTGCGCAATAACAGCGTGTTGGCAACTGACCCTGTGGTGTGAAAGGGGAAGCTAACATGACAAACTAGTGTGTCTTTATTCCACTGGGGGGGTTCACTGTGATTGAATTGGCACACGCTCCCGAGACCATTGAAAGAAGTGGTGGAAGATGGAGAAAAAGACAAGTAATTCAGTAGCAAGGGCAAGAAGTTGCTTCGAGTCTGGGGAAAGTTTTGAGTACATCGCTGTAGGCAAACTGAGGACATTAAACAACGGGAGATGAAGTATGATTTCACACACATCTAATGGAACTTTTCCGGCAGTGTTTCAAGTTTTCTCTCTTTTTTCCAAGTTAGGTAACATGTGTTGGATGTGGTTTTAGCTGAAGATGAAGGACTGCAATTTAAGGAGCATTGCTCTGGGGATCTAAGTTGAAAATGTAGACCCCTTTGATACCATGCGGTACTGTATATTGTTAAGTGAGGATCGATTCCGCAGCACGCGCTCTACCTCAAATGTTATCTTTTGAGCATGAGTGTGTGCCTTGTTTTAACTGTGGATGCTGAATATTTTGTCTGAACAACAAATGTACCCCTGGGTATTAATAAAGTCAATGTGTTAATGTTGTCAGAGTGGAAAAGAGCCTGGAGGTTGTTTTACTGCCTTTATTATAGTGCCTCCTGTTGGTGAACTGCTTGTATTGCGCCAGTGGCTGATTGATACAAACCAATAAGAGGCTGGAACAGGTGAACACTGTTAAAACTTTTACACACACACACGGATGCCCGACGAGGGTGTCCATTATGTCCACTAAATCCATACAATGTTTTTGTTGTGTTGCTTTTTTTCCTTTATTTTATTTTGATTGCACAGGCCCTTCTTCTTTGTCCATGGTCATACCCACTGAAATGCACCACAACTGTAACCAAATGTAGCTTTAATTGTGATCTGAAGTCTTCAATACAGTAATCTCATTGATCAGTTTGACAAAACACACAGAAACAACTGAGTGACACAGTTCAGTGGTGTCAGATTACAATGTCCAATTACTTCTGAGCCTCTGAAAATGTTGGGGATAATGCCTAAACTGTTAATGCGATACTTTTGTTATCCCCATTGAATTAAAGCTGAAGGTCTACAATTCAACCACATATTGACTATATAGAGGAAAATAAGAAAAATGTTGTCACAGTCCAAATACTTATGGCCCTGACTGTATGTTGTGGGTGGGTGGGGTGTGTCCAGGGAGAGCAGCAATGGATTGCTAAAAATAAATGGACAGATTTGTATGGACATTTAAAACTAGCTTAATGCCTGAAAATGTTAGTATATCTATCTATCTAATGAAGACTTGCAGTTCGGGAAGGCAGAGAAGGTGTGTTATTTTCACATAGTGTATACACCATCAAATCATCAGATTGTTACTGTATTGTTTGTGTGTGTTTTGTTCCTTATGTGCTGGTAGCACCCTGGTGGATGGGTCTCTAACCACCTATCACCAGCAGCGCTCTGCTTGTTGTTGCAGAGAGGGTACAATGAGAGATCAGCTGGGTTTGGCTTTCCAGTCACTCAGTTGGACTTATCTGCTTCGGACCGCCCAGACCCTTAGGACGATTATATCTATTTTTGGTTTGTTTCTTCTTCTTGTTGTTGTTTTTGTTAACTCTGGATTTCTCATGTTTTCTCTGATGTAATGTACTAATGTCTCCACCTCTGTCGATGAGTACTGTCCCTTTGCACTAATATTTAAAAAAAGTTAAAGATACCCACCCCACTGCAAAAGGTCAACCTCGCCTGACAGCTGATTAGATTATTTGTCTAAAGAAAAGCCAGCAGATTGCTGAAACACCTCTCAGGTTTGAGTGAAAATAGATTACATAGCAGGATGTGGAATCATCATATAACAATAGAGCAGAGAGGGCAGTGGCTCGTGATTCATAACATTTTGTGCATCAGGACAGCAGGCAACAGACTACTTAGTGTAACAAGTGCAAGTCATAAATGATCATGATTAGAGGAAAAAAGTGATTTAAAAAAAATACTTTTACTGGCTTCAATCTGACTGGCCTGAGAAAGGGGACAAAACAAGATAATTACTTCATGTAAACATCTATTTCAAAACAAACAAGCATTTCTATAGTATATTCACCTAAAACAGAAGGGGAGTCAGAGATGTAAGTGGGAGTCTAATCCATTGTGCCATTAATGTTTAGGTCTATTCCACTGTGCAGAGTAAATCATTTGTTACCCATCTAAGGAATACATTTGAAACAAAGGGCTGTTTTCTACTCCACACACACATGGCTTGTTTTAAACTGAGCTCCAAGTGCTGCTCTACTTGTATTCACTTCTAAAATAACTTACAACCAAATTCATTTGGATTTAACACAGAGCCGCTACAACATTTGATTATCAAAACAGGTTCTTGCATGTTTAGAAAATGCTTATTGGCATGGCAAAGGTTTTCTGTCGAGCTGATTTAACTGCTGTGGATTTGCTTTATCCTTCTTCTTTTTTTGTCCATGTACATGTTTTGTCATACAGCATTCAGTGAATGATACCATCTGTTTTTTTTCTCCAAATTGTGGATTACTCGGAGATATATATATATTTGTTTTAATTATTAATCAAGAAATTCTACATGACAATGTATACAAAATATCTAGTACTGGACAGTCTGACAGCACAGCTCTTTGGTGCCAGCGCAGGCCAAACAGTACAGTGGAACAATGAAAAAAATCAAAATGCTATGTTGTAACTGATACACAAGTCTTCTGTCTTTTGTCAGTCGAATCAGCTCTGAGACTACGAACATTCCTCAGATAGGTAACACAGATGGCTTATTGTTAAAGTTTATGCTGTATCTCTTGTAATATCTTTAACTAGACAGGAGGGGGCGCTAAATGCTGCTGATGTGGTAGAATGATGACGTAATAAACCCGGCCGACATACCGGTACTTTTCCACCTCCAGGGTGACCATTTCCTGTTCGTGTCAGCCACATTACGAGACCCTCCACTTGCATTAATAACCGATTTTAAGTGTTTTTCAATTAAGTCGTCAAATAAATCCGGGTGGTTCACTGTAGCCTAGTTGTGTGACAGACAGGGAAAAGACAGGCAAGCATCTTGACAACCGATAATCTTTCCCAGCATTCCTAAACTAACATCATCGACGCTTCAAGACCCTCTTCCACTGCCGGTATAACAAGTAATGCTTTAATGAAGCACAGAGCAGGTGACTAGTTAGTAACTAAATGAAAGGACTCAAATGAAGCATGTTGCGAGCTCTTGCAAAGCCGCATCCTGGCTCGTACGTGACACTCTGCACGCGCGGCGACCCACTCGGCTCATTAGCATGTGCGCACGTAACTAGCGTCTGCGGAGGAGGCTGTCTTTAAATAGCAGGGAGACTCCCCTCTGCAGCAACCACCTCTGCGGAAAAGCGGCACAGGAGCAGATACAGCCCCGTGTTTCCACCTGTCTACGTGAAGCCTGAAGGTAAGCTAACCCGGCTAACTCAAACATATATAACCCAATACATTTTATACGTCACGAGTCTTCGGGAACTCATTTATTTGGTGTCTTTTCCCGTTTGCTTGTGCTGATATAAGTAGTTTTGAGTAGGGGGATGGGGCTTCTGCAACCTGATGCGCATTTGAGGAGGAGAAGGAGAGGTCGCTGCATAGTGTTGATGAGCTATTACGAATGAGTCTGGCACCAACTTCAGCTAATAACTGGGTACCCATCCGGCTACATGTGTTAGATTTAATTTATTGTAATGAAGGATTTGTTTGTGTTTGAAACTGCAGCTGCATTAGCAACAGGATGAAGGCCTGCCAGGGAAATGTCCCAGTCCACTTGTTGCAGTTACATAAATGAGTTTTAAGAACGTTGATATAAATCCTGGACATATATCTTCAATAAATTGCTGATATGTTTGGGGCCCGCGCGATCAAAAATAGGAAACATCCTTTTGGGATGTTTAGGTTAACAACCCTACAGTGTAGGTGGCTTGAGTTTCTATTGTTGCATCCGGTTCTTTGTCTTGACCTCTGCTTGACCATGACGACCACCATCCACACAGCCGCCTGAGGCATAAACATACACAGGAAGTGGACCGCCTTCATGTGCCGGCCATTGGGAAGCAGATCTTAGTGGTCTGCTGCAGATATCTCGTTCTTACTACACACCATTAAGTTCTTTCAGCCACTACTAATCCTACAATAGGAATATGTCTGGTTGGTATTGAAGAAGTAGATTATTTACTGTGAGCTAACAAAGGGTCCTCTTGTGAAGCACAAACCCAGCTCACCTCAGGGTCAGGGCCTGGCATGTTGTCAGCTTTCACCTCTGTGCGAGATATAATTGGATAAAGGGATATTGGGTGTGACTGTACCACATATGCACATGGGGTGCAAACACCCCATGGAGAGGTCTTAAACATCCTCTACAGGGAGGTATTGTAGTGTAATAATCCTGTCGTGTAGACGTGCTTGTCTCCACATCACAGAGGGGGAAATGTAGTCATGCTGATGATGTAAACCTCTGAAAGCGTTAGCGCTCTTACACATGCTTTCTCAATCAGGAAACATAAAGTAGTGTGTGACGTCAGCCATGGATGGTCTGTGCTGCACAGATACGGGCTGCAGTACTTTCCCAGGCAGGGGTTGCCATGGAGACCCAGAGTGACTCTGCGAAGCAGGAATTTCCGCAAACCTTTTATGGAAGTCAACATGAGACGCGAGTAATGACTACCAAACTGGAACTTGGGGTTGTCAAAGGTTATGTTTTGGGATGATGAGAAGGGCAAACTTTCAGTTTAGTGACAGAGATGAAAAGGGAACTGCATGTTTGCGAGTTGTCGAATGAGGAAGCACCCCCGTAAGCGCTCGGGTGGGCATATTGGTAACAACGCGTCACACTGTTCTATATATTATGCGGCACTACTCTACTGCCTCTATGATTTCACCCAACTCTCCCTTTTTATACTCTATTTATCCACTGAGTCACTGACCTACAATTTCCAAAATACCTCCTTACTTCCTGTAGATGTCCACCAAGGAGAAGCTGATCAGCCATGTGATGAAGGAGGAGCCTGTTGGCAGCCTGAGCAAGGTGACGGTGGTGGGTGTCGGCATGGTGGGCATGGCCTCTGCCATCAGCGTACTGCTCAAGGTGAGACCGGAAGAAAGAGAGACGATGTGTGACGTAAAGAGAGAGTTGCGGGATGTTTGTGTGGCTGTGCAGAGCTATTACAGGAGTTATTATAAGGAGCTTTAGATAAACCCTGGAAACGCCCAAACTTAGATGAACTTAACTGTGCCAGCTGAGGAATAACAGAGGCAAAGAGAAACCAGGTCACATGTCTTACAACTAACAATTAGGCTGAACAGTCAAGGCAGAAGTGAATAATGTTTTCCCTCACTTTTATGTCCATGTTACACACCTAGAAATACTAGTTCAGCCACTTTGAATAAGCCTCACTGTAGCTTTATTTATGTGATATAAGATGCACGGTATAACGTGTGTAATGAGTTGTCAGAATGACTAATGATATGCATGTATTCAGGACTTGTGTGATGAGCTGGCCCTTGTTGATGTGATGGAGGACAAGTTGAAAGGTGAGGTCATGGACCTGCAGCACGGATCCCTCTTCCTCAAGACACACAAGATTGTAGCAGACAAAGGTGAGAATGTACAAAAATACCTGCAACCTTCGACTCTTGAAGAACTTGTTTTCACTATGGTATGTCAGTTGACCCTTACTGAAACAATCCTTCTGTAGCTCCATCAGAACGTCTCTCCTTTTGTCAATTTGTCAGACTACAGTGTGACCGCCAACTCCAAAGTGGTGGTGGTGACAGCCGGTGCCCGCCAGCTGGAAGGCGAGAGCCGCCTTAACCTGGTGCAGCGCAACGTCAACATCTTCAAGTTCATCATCCCAAACATCGTCAAGTACAGCCCCAACTGCATCATCATGGTGGTGTCCAACCCAGGTCAGACAGACTGTAGTGTGGATGGGTGAGGGAAGAGAGGAATGTGAGAGAAGGTGTGGCTTCAAATGGCGCAGATGAAATGACCGTCACTTTCTTGTCTCCTTAACCTGACAGTGGACATCCTGACCTATGTGGCCTGGAAGCTGAGTGGTTTCCCCCGTCACCGCGTCATTGGCTCTGGCACCAACCTGGACTCTGCCCGTTTCCGCCACCTCATGGGAGAGAAGCTCAACATCCACCCATCCAGCTGCCACTGCTGGATCATCGGAGAGCACGGAGACTCCAGTGGTATGCAGCCCTGACTAAAAATAAAATCTCTGCCAGCCCCTTCCACTGTACCACTTTGTTGGTCTGCTGCAAATCTTTAAATACAGCTACATCAACTGCATGTTTTATGTTGATATGGTTTCATTGTGCACAGGATTAACTAATATTTCACTACTGTGTGTCTGTCTCACATAGTGCCTGTGTGGAGCGGAGTGAATGTTGCTGGAGTTTCTCTGCAGGGCCTCAACCCACAGATGGGGACCGAGGATGACAGTGAGAACTGGAAGGCTGTGCATAAGTTGGTGGTTGATGGGTGAGTACAAATCCAGTAAACAACTAATGAGCTCAATGCACTCTCTGAATTACCTTGCAAACCATGTTTTTTGTCATCACTCTAATCTGCAAAGCTATCAGCCATGTGCCTGCGGGCAATCTGTCCATCTCTGAGATGGAGCCATTTATACAATGTTTTATTGAAACAGACCTTGAGGGTTTAGTCGCTTTCAGTCCCAGTTGCCTATTAACACAAAGACAAAAAAAAAAAATGCCGGCGCAGTTGAATCCATTGGAGCTGCCTATGCCTGGTGAGGAATGTAACCAGGGCTGCAGGCCAAATGGCAAGCAGAGACGGGTTCACAGTATTCATTACTGAGCTTACTGCGCCTGGCAGGCAGTACAAACACAATAGCGCTGCTCTGTAACATAATACTGTCCAGTTGTGCTCATGGCCTCACTTTTTGCTCCCAGGTCTGCATTAATGAAACGGCAGGCAATATGATATGCTTATCAAAGACAGGTTCAACCCAAAATAATTACTGTATCCAAGTTACCTAATCAGCATTGCTATATTTGTTACTTATGCCTGTAATATGAAGCTGTGTTGTATCTTCAGAAGTAAGACAGTAAGTTTTGAATCTGCAACAGTTTGGCCGGTGAACTTTGATATTGTGCCATCATTTCACGGTCCGCTAACCTGACTTATCTCGCAGTAGTGAGATGTCAACAGTGTACAACACAATAGACGATTTATCAAAGATGTTTGCAAAGGTTTCAGGCCGAAGATAAAAGAGACGAAGGGTGACCGTACATAATGGATGTCTCAACAGAGAACAAAGGAAATCACCATCTGCATAGCCAACAGAGCAGAGGCCTTAGTTTACATGGGGACGTTTTTAAATGTATGAAACGGAGACATCACAGTCCGTTCACGTTATGTTGAAAGCATACTTAGGAAACTGTACTGTATGAATCCAGACCAGGGAGCAGGTTTGAGTTTATGATGCACTACCTTCATGATCAGGTTCACGCATACATCAAGCTCAGCACAGCAAAGATTGGGTAATAACAATTATACACTTCCCCTCACAAAGCAAGCGAACATTCAAGCGTCAGTCAATTTGACAACCAGCAAACACATTACCAAATACCAAAGCGGACCGATAACTTGGATTTCTTTTTTTTCTTCAGTCTGGGACAGCGATGTCATATGTGTACAGACTGTAAATCCCTACGAGGCTAATTTGTGATTTTGGGCTGTACAAAATGAACTGAATTGAGTAGGAGACATGCCGTTCTCACTTTTAATGTATTTCCCTATTATGTGTGTGCACTGCAGGGCCTACGAGGTTATCAAGCTGAAGGGCTACACTTCCTGGGCCATTGGTATGTCCGTGGCTGACCTGGTGGAAAGCATCCTGAAGAACCTGCACAAAGTGCACCCTGTGTCCACACTGGTCCAGGTGAGAAGATTGGGAGCAAACCCCACATTAAGCTGTTTGGCAAATCCTCCATGATGAAATTTACCGTATTGATTAGTTTTCCACAAACATTACGTTATTCATTTATTATATAAAATGACCCGCAAACCCTGACCGTGGCGCGCTCCCTTCCTCTGACAGGGCATGCATGGAGTGAAGGACGAGGTCTTCCTGAGCATCCCTTGTGTCCTGGGCAACAGCGGCCTGACGGATGTGATTCACATGACACTGAAGCCCGGCGAAGAGAAGCAGTTGGTGACCAGCGCTGAGACCCTGTGGGGCGTACAGAAGGAGCTCAGCCTCTGAAGAGCTCTCCTCTGAATTCTCCTCTGAAACCACCCTGTACACCGTGTGGTAGTCTCCCTCCTACTGTACCTCCTTTGCCCAATAACTGCAACAGTCAAATGAAACTTCTGAAAGGCTTAGTGTTTGTAGCTTAAACCAGTGGAAGATAGATTTTGCCTTCAGATATTCCCCCACCCCCCCGTCCTCCTCCCTCCATGACTGAATTCTCGGAAACCTAACTCCCACCTTCAGCCTTTGAGCTCAGCCTGTGCGCTCACCCTGTGTTGGATGGAAAGATGTGTCTATTTGTTGTCCTGTCCACATAAAAAAGGCCTTTGCATATTGTGTTTACATTATATGTACTGTAATCGTTAACTGTGCACTGTTGCTGTTCTTCTGCACACTCTGTGTTCGTAGTTTATATTTATTGTGTATTCTGTGATTGTTGCCAGCTGTTGTTTCACCACTTGGTAATCTGTTTTTATGTTTTTAATTTGGAGTATAACGGGGACATTCCATTCCCTATGTGGAGGCCTTCACATCCAGCTATAGTTACAATGTCACTGGTGCACAACACTGGGTACCAAAGTATTGTATCATTTGAGAAAGGCAACGCTACTGTTACTGGTTGGCAGTGAAGCCTTTGTAAACAAGCAAAACCGCAAGTGCACTGACAGATAAAGAAACAATTTAAAATGTACATCTAAGACTTGCTATATTTTAACTCAGCAAAGAGATAACAGAACCAGTGGCAAATACTTAGCTACAATCATAGCCTAGGGGTCAGGATATGAATCATAACAATGTAATAATCTTGAAGGTGGTGTTTGTTAGCACACACACTAAACACCCTTAAAAGGCTTATGTATTTATTTTACTCCAACTGACTGGTATAGAGTACAGCAAGAGAAAAATGATGGTATTATTTATAGCTGTTAATACTGTTAAGATCTATTTATGTATTAGTGTTACGTTAGACACGGTTTATTAATGCCCTAACTCACTGAGGAACTGAACCTGTCAAGGCAGCTGGATATTGCTTTTTATTTGCCGTAACATCCAATAAATCTGCCAGGATAATGATACAAGTCTGTCCGTTGTCCTCTCCTGTTTGTCATCCAAATTAGCAAAAGGCAGTTTTTAATGTGCTCACAGGGAAGCTGACTCGGCCTTTCTCTGTGTGTCGACACACAAGGCAGATTAGAGGGTTTTATGCAGGAGATCTAAATTCAATCCCTAGCTTCAATATGTGACATTGTGGCACGGGGAACATACTGGTACATGCTGCTACACCTGCTTACAAATAACCAGTATGTTAAAGGATTATGTGTTTGATTAGTGGAACATACTGTTAATTACAGCTAGTCATTTCTGTGGTTTGGGTTTGTTCAACAGTGAAAACACTTGACTCTTTTCTGTTATATATATATATATATATATATATCAATGAAATAATTACCGAGAGATAAATCATTAAATCAGATTTCTTTTATTTGTACTGATTTACATAAATCTACAGATATAAAAAGAAGGTGGTCTACGGTTGAATTGGAAACAAGAAAAAAATAACAGCAGATATTCTATCATACAATTCAAAGTGCATTTAGTAAAAGGCTAATTTAAATGAGACATGTTTGAAAACTTTACATACGTTAACGTTTTGATTAGTACAATATCTTTTTTTGCTCTGGCTATATTCACAACTTTTTCCTTATTTTACTGAAAACCTAACCCTCTCAGCAGGACTGAGAATAAGTGGACAGAAAAGAAAAGAAGAAAAAAAAAAATCTGCATTTCTTTTGTAATACCTTCGAATAAAGCCTATCAAGACTCATCCACCTTTAACAGAGACACTGTACACGATTGACTGGTTAATGCGGTCAGACTGGAGGGCAAACCTGAGCAGCTGACACAAAGAACCTCTCACACCCTTGTAAAGAGACACAGGGAAACAGGAAATACAAGTAATAGTGTGATCAAGTGGAAAGGGGGCTCACAATTTAGCCCATGAAAAGACTCAAACAAGAGAGCGAATAATTACAGTTCCATGTCAATGTTCATCATCACCTCTACTGTATGAAAAGTGATCCCTTTGACTCCATGGCTACTGAACATGACCCAGACTTCATGCAGCATTCAATCCTGAGGCTGAACCCCATGACCTTCCTGAAAGGTTGCCCTGGGTATTTATATCAGAGTCTAACCTTTTCAATATGAGAGGAGTGGACATATGGGGCTCTCGACAAAGCCCGTCTCTACTAGCCCCTAACAATTTGTGCTTACTAGACAAATTACTTTGTCTGTAAAAGTGACTGCAAACAGAATATGTGGGTTCCCCTGCACTGCAACATATACAGGTCGACACACTATCTCACTGGAGGCCAACCCACAAACACTCAGGGCCAACACCAAATAGGCTCCCGCCTCACTTCTACCAACATGGCATGAGCTTTAAGCAGTTCCTGGCTCACAATGTGATCACAGTGGTTTCTATTTAATATTGGTGCGAAAGGGCCACGACTGATAACTGTATCCCCAATGAAATATTTGGTCAGATCAAAATACAAATGATATCCTATAAGAAATGTGGCAACACAGGACAGCCCAGCTCTTCATGATTGCTGTGTTTTTATATAATTTTGTGTTGTTGCTTTTCAGATTTCTGTCTCACAAGAAGAGATTTTATTGAGATTTAAAAGAGGACAACTTCAAGAAGACATTAAAAAGGGGAATAAAACAGAGGAGGAAGAGGAGTGAGTAAGAGAGCGTGAAAATATGAATGTTTCCTGGTATCAGTAGAGGTCACTAAGACCGGCAGTCTTGCGGGCTTTCTGCATGAGGGCACGAAGCTGGAACTGCTTCCTGGACAGAAGGCGAACATGCTGTAACAAAAGAGAATAAGAGTCATTAAGGCGAAACGCAGAGGGAACTCAAGTGTGTGTGTATAGGTCCGTGTCCCTGATGGAGTGTCTACACAGGAGGCGTTTCAGATGCATTTTTTAAACATAAGCTTCTTCTTTTTTTAACCACTACAACGTATATAAAGGCTGCATAATGCCTTGCCACACTTGTGCTGTACCCGTGAAAAACTGTGACCCTTCTTCCTTCTGTTTTTAGCACGTTATCACAGTCAGTGTGTGTTGGGATCTGACCGCGACCAAAAATCTGTGTGAACTACACACAATACTGTGTAGACCCAGAACGAGAACTGCCGCTCTGCTAACGTGTCATTTTCACTATGTAGGCTGATTAGACATGGTGTTATATATATATATATATATATATATATATATATATATATATATATATATATATATATATATATATATATATTAGCTGTAGTTGTGTTGACGTGGTCACCTTAAGAAAAACCTCGAGGTCTATTACACCCCTGCGAAGGGCTTCTCCAAGGTAAAAGATAGTGTCCTCAATAGCGTTTTCTTCAGCATATAGGTTCAGGATCTGTTTGTACAGCGGAGCTGTGGGCACGATGACATCGTCAATGTCATTGTTTTCCGACTGGTTCTCCATCTTCTCCAAGGCCTCGCTCAGCTCCTCATCCTTTCTCTTCAGCAGCTCGATATTCCTGTCAACCTCAGACTAATAGAAACAAAACGATTACAAACATATCTTTTTTTTTATTTTATTCTAGACAAATAGCTGTCCCTGTAGAGGACCGGAAGAATACCGATATAACATTAAAAAGAGGTGCAGGAAGAGGATTTCTCACCACTTCCTGGTCCAGTCTTGAAACCATCTCCTCCAGTTTCTGATGCCCTTTCTTCAGATCCTCCTCTGTTCGCTTCAGGGCGTCCAGCTCCGCCTGAGCTCTGTCCAGCTCCTCCTTCATTCTCCAGCGAAGCTTGTCACTCACAGCTGATATCAGAGATGCACGGATGGTGTCCTCGCCAATGGTGCCATCTCTGTTTGGGCCTTAAGAAGCGGTTCAGGAGTGATGTTAGACAAACAGGCAAAACAAATAATAACCACATTCAAAATCACTCAAAAATATCCTACCCCGACCAAGGTAGGAATAATGAACTGACCATCCTGACAAGATTACAATTTGTTTATCCAAATAGAGGAGTTCTGAGTTCTCATCATAGAAACAAATGGATCATCACAACAATGCTCGGTTTACATGTCAAACAGGAAAAAGGAATTAATCAGAAAAAGGGGATTCTCAAGTCACAATTGTATAATTGGGAAATTGCTCCCAGTTGCTGTGTCTACAGTGTATAGAACAAAAATGTAAGTCGCTTTGGATAAAAGCGTCAGCTAAATGTAATAATGTAATTTAATAATGTGGAATTGTTATACTACTTTGAGTCTTTCCGTTCATTTCACTAGTCAATAAATAACCAACATTCTACACTCATTCATTTAGGTTACAGCTTGAGTGGTATCCAAAATGACAAGTGTCATCAGAAGGCCCTCGCAAAGGAGGTAATTATGAAAACTGTAGGAGTAGGATACTGAATACACATTTTAACAATTGTATACTCAGTTACTGGAAAAGAAAACCTTATAAACTCTCAATACAATCCAACAGAACTTCCCAGCAGTAACACTACCTTTTGTAAACTATATGACTGTAGTTTATGGTGATATTTTATTGTATTGCGTAACATTGACATTGTTGGATGTCAAGTATTAATTAAGGGTGTTTCACAATACTCCTCCAGTCTCATACGAACACACACACTGATAGCTGAGCAGTCTTCGGGCAAACCCATTTCTTTTCCTTTACTAAATATGGTAGACAGCTAAAGCCAATCATGCCAATCAGGGTCCCCTGATCAGAGGTCGTCTGTCTTTGTGTGGCGTCACTGTTCCCATCCTAAATTTAAAACCGTGTCTGAGGTGTAGGGTGTGATGGCTGGAGGCTGTGCCTTTAACTTCAGATCCATCCTACCCTTTGGCCTTTAATGCCTCCCACTCTAGTTACACTAACGACCTTTCACTGGCGCGCCACAGAAGTCACAGAGAGGGCGAGAGAGTTTGAGTCAAAAGGTCAAGCGTCCTAATTCAAAATTAACTAAGGGCATAGAAAGGAGGTGAAAGTATTACATCACTGTTGTAATACTAACACAAAAAGGGAAATGTAAACAGAAGAGTGCAGACAATAACAGTTTCTGAGTGGACATATTCATCTGGATCTTGATGTGCTTTTGCAGTTTGTAAAAGCATTTGAAACCTGTGCCAGCTTAAAACTTAAAACATTTCACATCGTGACAAAGAAATACAGCACCCAGGCATTTTACATTTTCATGTCCTTTTTAAAATAATCAATTGCATGGGGCTTTTTATGGTTGATTTTAGCTTGTGGGGTTTTGTGCTGTGCTGAAGAGAGGGACACAGTGATAGAACAGCCAAATATATATATATATATATATATATATATATATATATATATATATATATATATATATATATAGGCATTTTACTATTGTGTTACTTATTGTGTTTGCTGTGAATAAGTACATTTTATTTTGTTTGTGTGACTATTTACTGTTTTTATTTAGCTCTACACTGACCTCCCTGACAGTGCAGTTGTAGTCCCACATAATTTACTTTCTTGTTTGTGCACTTTTGATTTAGGTATAGTTTACCCAATTTGTCAATAAAGCGTACGTTTGGTACGTAGTCTCTGGCTCCAGTTTACTCTGGGCATTGTGCGGGGTATATCACCGGGTCACAATTAGTTTACTGTGATACATACCCACTGTGGAAACTGGAGTCTGGGTGGGGTAGTGTGCAGGTCCAGCAGTGGCCGGGTAAGAGTTGCCCCCTGGGTATTGGTATCCTGGATAGCCTCTGCAAATAATTACAAAATTGTAAATTGTTTATATTTTCTATTCTAACTTGAACCTTTAGCTATAAATGTAACTAAACCTGTTGCAAAGTGTTTCACCAATAAGAGTGCTTCTGCTCAAGAAAGCAGGAAAAAAAACAAGCGAGGACATGTTTGTTTGGAAGTCCAATATGCAGTTAGCTAAGGGAGGGAGAGGTTTGAGAACTGCTTAGCAAATATCTTACCCTGGGTTAGGAGTTGGGCCGTAGGGGGAGACTGCAGGCATGCCAGGCATATAAGAAGCTGAGGTAGAGAGATCGTGAAACAATCAGATCTGAGGAAACATTATTCATCCCTTTCACTCTCACAGACTAAGACTTTCATTTTTCCATGGTGTGCTGTAGTGGTATCTGAGCTCCATCTAGTGTTTCAGGAAATAAATGCATCATTTAAACTATGATGAATTATTAAGGCACGAGCACCAATATACACTAATAATACGCGAGCAGCAGCAATAATAGGAATCATCTTCAAGATATTGTCTCAGTGGAAGATTTATGAGAGAATAATTAAAATGCAAATGCACACAGTCCCCTGTGTATGCATGGCTCTGCTAAATCTGGTATTTTGTGCGTCAATATCAACCTATTAGCTGTAAAGTATGAAATAGTAAGCAACAGTTATAAACAAGTTATAAACCGGTCAACAGTCAATTTATGGCAACCACATTATAAAACACAGCTTTGAAGATGGAATAGAAGAAATACAATAATCTAATCCAACAGTTAGCAGTTTCTTAAGTACACCTTGTTAAATTTAAAACAATTTAGGCAACTAATCTTACTCTCACAAAAGGTTTAAATGTTTCTTTTAGTCCTGGTTGATTTAGAATTTGTGAGAAAAGTTTGAGCGAAAACAATGGGTTTAGAGTTTATCAGTCCGTTTGTTCATAATGAGCTTCAAGTTTTGAGACAAGTAAAAAATGCTGTGTGTACAAATGTAAATGCTTTGTGTATGTAAATGCTGTAATTCAGAAAAACTGAATTACAGCATTTTTTCCCAGGAATGTTGCCAGTTTGTAATACTGCAAAAATATAAATATTGCAATCATTTAATCAGAGGACCATAGCTTCAATCACCATTGTGTTACCTCATTTGTCGATAGATTGTGAAAAACTTTGATTGCCACTTTAAACTGTTTAAGAAAAGGTGATTATTCACCATCATTCTACCATCATTAATATAAATGGGTGGCCCAATATATCAGAAACACCTTTCAGTGTACTGAGAGGTGTTCAGTATGTTTTCATACCAAGTGATATGGTGCGAATATAAATATGTATAGTCTGTGGATCCTCCTGTTCTTCTGACACTATTATTAGACAATGCCATGGGCACTAAGATTGCCCTGCAAACCAAGACAGATGGATGTCACTCACGGTTAGGGGGTCCAGCTGCTTGGAACGCCTGATAGGGGGCTTGTGTGGTGGGGCGAGAAAACACAGGAGGCTCCTCTCCAAAAACCACAATCATCACCTGAATCAGACCATACAGGTCTGACTGAGGCTGTAAGACACATAGTGAAGTGTTTTCATTAGGCAAGAAAATAAATGCTAAACGCTACTTTGAATGATTAACAAGAAAACCACAAATATTATCTAGAGCCACATGTACATTTATGGCCCAAGTAATTGTGCCATTTATTGCTCGCTGACTGGTAGACCTATCCAAAATATCCCAGGGAGCTACAGTTTAACTTAATATTATGAAGCAAATAATTTTGTATGTTGTAGCCACCTTTTATAGATAAAAAAAAAAATGTCACGGTGACGCCTCAAATCTATAACTGCATTACCTAAATAATAGATATGTGTAGCTTTTTGTATGTATATATACGTTTTTGTATTTCAAACAATCCAAAGTATTTGCCTAAACAGTCTGTAATTACAAATAGTGACATAAGACCTGACACTTACATGCTTCCACTCATGTAGATAAGGCAGGTAGATCTTGCCGTTGGCATCAATGTGTTTGCCAGTTTTGATCATCATGGCACTGGTAGGTTTGACAAAACATATTGGAGGGTTGTAGGGATATGTGTCCAGCAACCACAGACATACTGGTATGTTGTAGATATTGCCTACAGGAAACACAAACATACACTAGGTTATAATATGATTATATAATATTTTTAAGTCAACATTATCATCACTCCACTCTACACTTGAAGAACTGTGTTACTTTGAGAAAAACTTATGTATTTGGTGTTTTCCGGTGCAATTTGGACCTGTACATGACGTAAACAATAATTATTATGTACTGTATATAAATAAAAAAAACATTTTACAGGCTAAAAATCAAATTGCAACCGTGTCTTGATATCAAGTAAACAATGTATGTTAGTAATCCCAAAACCAGAGTTGGCTTGAGGCTCACTATATGATGTCAAAAGTGTCCCATTTCATAAATGTAATTTAAGCCATGATGCCAGAATAGTGGGGAAACAGAAACACCAATACAAGTGGCAATTTCTTTTGCAGATACACAAGCTTGTTTTGAAATTGTATGCGTTTTGGTTGAGGTGGTTTCTCGCCATAGCAGACACAGTGAGGCATTTTCCACTTTCTCTAGTGGAGCCTACAGATAACCTTTGTTTGTGCGAGATAAATAGAGCAAGCTACAGTGAGCACACAAGAGACAGAGTGAGTGAGCGAAGAAGCGAAACTAAACAGAAACTGAATGTCTTTCAGTTTCTAGGAAGAGTAATATATTTTTTACTTTTATAGAGAAACTGTTTTTTAGAAAGCAAGGTAAACATTCTTTACCTCTGTAGCTCACTGGGACAGTTCCTGTCAGGCTCATCAGGTCTCTTGTGGAGCCATCATTAAACACTGAAATTGAAGAAGATGTCAACAAGCTAAACAATTTGGATGTATACCATAATTTAAGCACACAATATACAACTAAGACTGGACAGTTAAAAAACAGGAGATCAATATACATTTACCATAAGCATCCATGACTGGCTTCAAGTCCTTGTACTGGGAGATGACATTGGTTATCTCACGGACAGTCAGATCTCTGTATTTGTATTGCTGGACAATGACAACAAATGATGAAAGGGAAAAAGTAATGTAGGTTAATATATAGAAAGTTAGGACACAATTTCTGACACTCTAATAAGAAAAATAATTTACTTAGGGAGTCATTTTGGCTTAGCCCATAGTTTGCAGTTGTTTACTTGCTATATATATATATATATATATATATATATATATATATATATATATATATATATATATATATATATATATTAATGCCAGGTCAATGTAGCCTCAACATCAAAGTATAAACTCAGGACTGGAATCTGCTCTCCCTCCCAAAATGTCAGATTTACACTTAAATCTGGTTAATTCAATTTAATTCTGATCCTGTACACAATTTGATGACATCTGTGATGTTTGTCTCAAACCTTTGAAAGGCCTGCACTCCAAATTGTGATCAACTGTGAAGTAATGCTTAACCTTAAATCTGTAAATCGAATTTAAACTATAAACATCAATAAGACTGTACTTAAACAAAAATGGCCAATTGACCCAGAAATTCATTTTACAATAAGAAACACAACATATATTATGAATAGTAAAAATAGACACTACATTTATTTATGAGGGAACATATTCAACAACATGTAACTAAGGCTAGGTTAGTACAACAAAAATGGTATTGTTGTGGTAAATAACTTGACATACAAACTATGAATGGTGGTTCAAAATATGTTTATGGTTAACGTTTAAGGGATGTTAGCTAGCTTAGGAGGCTATGCTAGATGGTAAAAACGTAACAGCTAGCTAGGTTAACACAGATTTGTACGAACGATTTCAGTTAAATACATAAAACCATATGTTTAACGTTCGCAACGTAAAATAAATACAGGCCGGTCATTAGGCATTGACGTTACCTGTTCCAGGAAATGTTAAACTGCTGACGTTAACCGACATGTTTGGTATCGGTAACATTAGCTAGCTAACGTGATACTGTTGGTCAGCTACACACCGCAACGCTTACCTTCAGCATTTTCTTCAGGGCACCTTCGTTGACAACCGCCATGGTTTTCGTGTTGTTGTTTTCACCGTTCTTATGAATGAGCTAGGTGAACAGCTATACTAAAACACCTAGACTGACAGCTAACACACGGTAACGCTGGCTAGCAGGACTTCACTGAATGCTAGGCTAAAGTTAGCCCAGCCTCGGGCCCGACTACAATGATTCGGTGTCTATACGGAACCCTCCAGTCCAATACTAGTAATTACTATACTGTTAACGCGCCAAAATCAATGCAAGAAATCACACAAAAACAACTAATGAATAGTTCAAGAAAGGGACCGAAAAACAAACATCCGATGATCAACAAAAGGAATTTCCGGCATTCCACCTGACTGCTTCCGGTACGCGTGTGACGCGTCGGCGGACGAGCGGCTCCCAGGCGTGGTCAGGTGAGTTTCCTTTCACGCATCATAAGGACAAAAGTGTACCAAGTAATTACACGAAACAACTATTTTCTATTGAAGGTGTTTCCCACCATATCTTTATTTACAACACGAGAATGACAATGTTACTTTTTGTTGTGTCATGATGCAGGTCCTGTCTTTGGGAATAGTTTACTTAATTTGTTCTATGTGAAAGGTTGTGATTAATCTAGTGAGTGTTTACCATATGCTAGGCCAATGAAACGTTTGACAACAGAAGTCCTCGTAATTTTAAACACAGTGACCTAAAAAACTCTTGTAAGTAATACTTTTTCAATTTAACTGAAGAGTTGTCAGATATATTCTATGTAAAACATAGAATAAACCACACACTAACATCATCTATCATGGTCTATTGGGCTGTACCTGGCTGGGTGTGTATTTTTCAAATGACTAACTTTTCTATCCACCGGTCAAAAGTCCAAAACATTTATGGATAAGAACACAACAAATGCCTTATGGGTGCAGATAAGGTATCATTTTATGAGCTGATTGTAAAGCATTTTGAGTTTTTCAACACACAAGCATCCAAATGCCATCTTAGTTTGTTATGGTTATATGAAATACATATTTAAAAAAATAATCAAATACATTTATAACATCAACAACATACATTAAACACAGTCAATATGTTTCCATCAGGTGCTGCTTGACATTTACGGTGTAAAACATAAAAACAATACAGCATGCTGTTATTTGTCTGAATTGTTAATGAATTAACCCAACACAAATCAATGCATACCATCTGACACTGTATACATGATCAAACACTTTATCACAGCCAACACACACAGTCCACAAAGCTAACAGTTGGTTTCATTTTCTTGCTGGAAAGGTACATCATCTTCACTGGCCAAATGCAGATACAAACTTCCATCTGTCTTTGAACGCACCTCTGCTTGTCTGTGGAACTGTAGCCAACCTATACAAAAAATATATTTTCATTTTAGAAGGTTCATGAACATGTTGACAGGGAGAACGTGTTGAATACAATTCACACTGAATCGGGTGTGGCCTAGATATGAATTTATCTTATCAGCATCAACTTGCATCTAGGGCATGTATGTATTGTTTTGAAACAACATGGAGAGGTGTTCCTGCCTGCGTGAGTGTAACTTACAAGGGGCTTGTTCGAGCTCTGAACAAGGCTGCATGCAGACAGGAGGGAAGTCTCCGAACATAGCAACCATCACCTGCAGTAGGCTCACTAGGTCACATTCGCCCTAATAGGAGAAAGGAAATCACACATGAAATATGTAAAGCTCTGTCTAAACCACACCGTTCTACACGTAACGCCAGCAAACATCAGTAGCAACACGCAGACTATAGTGAAAGAGGACAAGATATAATTTAAATTCTCACATTCTTCCACTCCTCCAGGTAAGGCAGCATGACTTCACAATTGGTGGAGATATACTTTCCACTGATGACCATCATCTCACATGAGGGTCTGACATAGCAGATGGGAGCAGTATCGGGGTAGCTTTCTTCAATCCACAAGCAGACAGGAATGTTGTAGGTCTTGTCTTGAATATAAGAACAAGGGAAACGGGGGATTTTATCTCGCAAATTCTGAGAGGTTATGAACTTTATCTGACTTATTTTTAGAATCGAATTGTTCAGAATCCCCGTCTGAGTCAGCTGCTGATTATAATTAAACTGCTTCCAAACAGTATGAAATTCAAAGTCATTGTTACCTTTGAACTTGACAGGAATGGTTCCAGTTAAACTCATCAAGTTTGTTGTGGTTCCATCATTGTAAACTGAAAGAAATTAAACTGACAATATAATTTAGAGCACTTGTTGAATTTTTCTCAGGTTGAATAAGTTCAGAAGCAATTGATCGTTGTTATTTAGCTTCTTACCATATCGATCCATCCTGGGCACAAGGCTTTGGAAGTAAGTCAATGCAACATGTATTTCATGGGCCACATGTTTGCGAAGATATGTCTTCAAAATAATAGAACACAAAACAAACACTGAACAGAATATACACGGATTCCACAATGTGTTAGTTTGTGGGAGAACAGATTCTTATTTCAATTATTGATGATTGTTCTTACCTTAGGGAGCATTTTCCTAATCGCGCTCTCATAGTATGGCATGATTACAGTTTATCCAAAAGGAAAATATATTTTCTGTGTACCTTTTCGATCACCAACACTCACCAATGGTGGCTTGCTGTCTGTCTTGGGTTTATGGATAACCGCCTCGCTTTTATGGCACTTGTGACAGAACAGCCTTACAATTATGCAAATCATCTGCCCTAAAAAGATATAACTAGGCAACATGGCTTGAACAAACAAGACAGGAATATGACAGTGATTCAATGAATGTGTATTAGTATTATTAGTAATGTTCATTAATGACAGATAGCGAACCCATCCACTGGTTGTTGTTTGGTGGTGAAACTGTCTATTCTTTCGCATCAGTATCAATAAATACAATAAGTCAAACTGATTTTGCTCCTTGCTACTGTACAAGTACCTGTCTTGCATTATCAATCTCCTTTACATTTATGTAGCACTTAGTCATATTTGCAAAGTGCTAATGTTTCAATAATGCTTTGACCTGTGACTGCTGTCAAACCATTCATTCCAGTGGTACCATATGGATTACCATAGTAAAATAAATATCAAATCCAAAAACCTTTCAAATACTCTATTTAGAAAAGGCATATCTCTGTATTTTTACATTGTATTTATCAGTGGAGATTGGTTATTCTCCAACATCTTTACATTTAGCTCAGTGCATAAACATTTATTCGTATAAACATGAGAATATGGAAAATTACAAATATATAATATTCTTATGCCACACCTCATTGAGCTGCTTTTTATCACTCCACAAGACATTATTTCCTGCATACTTCCTCCTTCCTATTCAATTGCTGAAAGTGACCAAAACACTAACTCCCTCACTCGCACGCAGTTTGTCTGTGAAGAAATCATGACAATTTATTATTTGGGCAAAGAAATACATAAATACTTAAAATTACATTTTGAATAAATAAAAAAACAGTTCTGTCCTATTCACCTGTGGAACCTAAAACCTCTCGTAATTGGCACTGCTGATGGTAAAACTCTTGTGTAAACACAACATTTATGACCTTTGAACCTTGATCACAGTTGCACCCATCAAGTAAACCAAACATTATCGTACATTGGATCCTCCCATTCAAACAGAGTGTTTGCCAGGAACATTGCTATAGTTCAGTTGAGTTTACGCCACAGTGCTACATACAGTAAATTATTCAAGTTTTCTGTAAATAAATTCTTTCCCCTTCTGTGTTTTCCTTCTCAGGTATGATACACATAGCAGCCTGCAGGTGGCAGCAAATCTCGTATTTGAGAGCAACATGATGTGAAAGTTTGATAGTTGAGGAACCAAAGACACGGTTTTATCTTGACATCTTTATTCCTGTCCTGCAATACATTTGCCACATTTTCGAAGAGTAAATACATCTTAAATAGCTAAACAGTTGTCATTTTCATAAATTCCTTCCAAGCCTCCATCCACATTTTGCAAGGGAGAAACAAGCCCTTGAGCCCACTGTATCCTTGTGCAAAACTCCCTCTGGTCCGTACAGTCTCCGTCATGCTCTCTAGGTTTTCTGACATGTATACTTATTGTTTGCTGGCTGGAGTATGCCTGTGGCAACATGATGCAGATAGTTAATGAAACAGGAATTTGAATACAAAGACTTGTGGAATTCTATGTATTACCATGGATGTACTGTTTAAAGATTGACAGGGAGAGGACAAGCATACTATCAGGACTGTAATTACAGGTTACAAACGCCACACTTTTTTTTTGTGAGCACAATGGGTGAAAAAATAAAAGTTAGGAACAACACAGCCAAAAGTGGAACCAAGCATCCACTCCTGCATTATTACAATATTTTAAACATGAGGCTTCTTTCAAACATATCTAAAGACTCAAAACACATTCACAGTTCATATCCTTCCTCCAAGCAGAGAAATGAACACTCAACTGATTAAAACAACGCGACAACCATCCACACTGACCAGACTGATCATATTTCTTTAAGCCATATTATGAGTGAACCTTTAACTGTACAAAATCAAATTAGGTTAGAAATAAACATTTTGTTTCCCTTGACAGGAGATAAAATCAAAAATAACATGCGACGTCTTTCGTGGAAGAAGTCTGGGATTTTCTCTGAGGTTTGCATTTGAAGCTTGTTGCTAAAACCTGCCTGGAGTGTCTGGAACTCTAGACAGTATCATACATGACCAAATTCTCTGAATTGTTCCAAGTATAACCTCGACTTAAAGTATCAATTTCTAGTAATCATCATCACATGTTCCAATGTATTGAGAAGGAAACTTCAAAAGAACATGGCGGCAAGACAACCGGGCATAAACTGGGCTCTTATGCTGTTGTTTTACAGTCTTGCTAAAGGGTCACATTCAGAGGCACATGCTATGACAGAAAACCCCCTTCTTTAAAAATCAGTGTAGTGTTTTCAGGGAGTTCAAATTCTATACAGCGCATGTCTAAACTCAGCACACTTCTATTTTTTATTTTTTTTAGTTGCACACATAATCAAACAAACAAAACAATGCAGCCAGCAGAACACATATTCGTCTCAGGCAGAGCTCGCTGCATACATGAAGTACAAACTAGCTAAAAGATAAGGCGAAGTAAATCCAGAGCAGTCTTTTTTCCATTTAGGCAGCAAAGTAACGCAGTTGTGGAGAGCACAAGCTAGTCAGTATTAATTTAACAAAGCGACGCACTCCCATAACCCAATATCCATCACCTATTACACACTATAGTCCCAGATATACAGTAAGTATGGTTCTGACATGAGTAGCACCTGACCTGTTCTTGTTCCATTGCAAAACTGAGGTGGCAGAGAAAGAGGAGCAGTTTGAGGAGAGCATGGTGTGAGGAAAAACTGAAGTTTGACTCTGAGGCAGGACTTTGTGCATTACACTCTGCAAAGCTAATTGGTGACTGTTGAGACTTTCCTGGACCCTGATTCCTGAGCCTTATTATCCACGAGGAGTGATTCTTGCAATCTAAAAATAGCCGTTATCACCATGTGGTAAATAAGAGCTGAACAGCATACACTTACCGTAATTATATGCAAGAAAAATCAACCGGTTGTCATTTTGTCTAAAACCATAACCCGTCATTGTATGAATGTACAAGTGCAGGGCTTTCCTCCTATTTTTACAGGCAACCTTCCTACAGACACAAACCCCTTCCCAGGCCAAAGTAAAACAAGTAGCAATGAGAGGTGGTTAATTCCCAAAATGTTGTGTAAATTGAACAGTAAATAATCTTATCGCACCAGAACCTACGTACATTAGCCATTACTATTATTATTATTATTATTCCACAAAGACAACTCTGACTGTAGCAAATAAAACATTTAAAAGGAGAGAAGGCAGCTGAATTCTGGAAATTTATCTATCTTCATATCAAGAAATTCCAACTATGTCAGGCAGGTCGTGAAAAATGTCAAGCCAGGTGTCATCTGTAATAAACGCCCTTACTCACATATTGCTCTGTGACTTTCAAATTCTGCAATCACAAACAAAACGTTTCATATCAAAAAAACAAATCAAAGATTTTGTACAGCTAGGCTAACAGTTAAACAACAAATTATAGTCATTCCCATGTCAGCCTCCACCCCCTGTATCCAGTATAATGAAGGGTCTACTCTACACAGCCATTCAAGGGAAACCAAAGGCAGGTAGAGGGCGATGTGGGGTGGGGGGGGAGGGAGTATTCATGTTCCAGTCCTTTCCATTTAAGTCAGTCAGTTCTTCCAGTGGCCAGGCAGGGGGAGTGGAGTGGCTTTCAAGGTGGGAGGAGGTCAGAGACACCCCCTTTAAGACCAGTGTTGAGACTGAAAACAATAAGTTAGCAGGAAACTTGTTGAGCCATCCAGCGGGACCACACTGGAGTTGACAAAGAGTCATTAGTGGTGTTGCTCACAGGTCGACACGTGGACCAAAAGAAAGGGGCCGGACCGGACTAGTTCAGATAGCCACATGGGCAACAGTCCAAATCCCCCTTTCCATGAAGGTCTATGGTTCAGTCAGCTCTGGTGGTTTCCTTGAGAGCTTTTGCTTCAATCCTCCTCTTTTTGAAAAAAGTTTATGTTTCATCATTGAGTTGTTTTAACTTTCTATCTTTAAGTCCATGCTGCCACTACGCGCCGTAGCATTTCTCCTCAGCATGCAACAGTCAGCTGGGGAAAAAAATGACAGATGGGGGGAGGGGAGAGAGAGAGCGATGTTAGTGCCATTTTATTGTGTCTGGGAAAACTGTGACACAGTGAGAAGTTAAACTGAGGTTTCACATTTATTTTTAGTCACAATGAGAAGTCAAACGCATAAAAGAAGACATGCCGATGTTAGTATAACAGACCAATTTGGACTTTCCATATCACTGTGTAACTGTCAAAGAATAAAAATAGATTTCTGGAAATATGTCTCACCTGCATCACGACACCACACAGCGACAGCTCATACAGTCCTGCCCGCTCTCATCAGGTGGGTTCAGCTTCCTCAGCTTATGCTGTCTGATTTCTCTAACCAGTGTGTAGAAGGCATCCTCTACTCCCTGTAAACACACACACACACACACACACACACACACACACACACACACACACACACACACACACACACACACACACACACACACACACACACACACACACACAGGTTGCAGAAAGATCTGGTTAATTGGAGTACACTGAAGACACCCCTTATAAAAGACGGCAAACCTCTCAGGTGTACTCAACATTGAGAGGCCTGGTAACATCACCATGGCAACCTGGATATTTCAGACACTGTTAGTCAAAATATCATTGTCACTAAAAAGAAGTCAGTCACTCAGTTCTTTACATACTCTTCTGGTTGAATGACGGACTTTCTGCGGGTGCAATGATGAATGCGAGCGACTGTATGTTCCTCCTTAGTGTGTGACAGTGAGTCAGAGACAGTGGGAGCTGTGCAGCGACTTGTCCTGATGAAGCCGTTCACATACTGGAGCTCTGCTCTCAAGCCAAGGTAACCTGGCTATGAGTCACTGCCTGCGGCATGATCAAATATTTCCAGCAACACAAATAACATCATACCACGGGCCATTCACTGCTCTTCATGGGCATGAATACGCGTATAATGTGTAAAACCGCAGAGCCTATACTGGGACACTGTGATAACTTGTTTACTACAGTATGATGGAGCACAGGGCGAGTTCAAATCTACATAGAATCTGCATTTTGTGGCTTGCAAAGATGGGAGGAAAAATGAATAGGTCCAGTGTGTATGATTAAGTGGCATCTAGCGGTGAGGTTGCAGATAGCAACCACTGAATACCCCTCGGCGTACTCCTCCCTCTTAAAACCAGGGTATCTTTCAGGACCATCGCCTCATCTACTTTCGGAGCAACGGAATTCAGACTGTGGACCTCCAGCAATGTTGGGAAGGTTACTTTTGTAATGTGATGGGCTGCAGATTACTAGCTACCATGTTATTTTGTAATTAGTTTTTATCCTGAAAAAATGGAATAACTAATGTAACTTATTTAATTTGATGACTTTTCGAACAAATGTTTTAAATGAAGTATGATTTGTCTATTTTACCAGTGGTGGCTTGTGAATAAAAATGTTATCTTAAAAACAATTTATGCCTGCTCTGGATGGGAATGAACCGTGTCTGTGTGTGTGTGTGTGTGTGTGTGTGAAATAGAACTGAAGAACAAAGTGCATGTATAGTGTTGTCGGTGTGTTCTTCTTGCTCAATGCCTACCTGTCGTGTTTTGGCAGAGGTCTCGATGTAAGGGATGCCGTAAGAGCGGGCGAGTTCCTGGGCTTGCCTTGTGTCCACCGTGCGTGCCGGGAGGTCACATTTGTTTCCCACAAGCACCATTGGGACATCATCTGAGTCCTTTACACGTTTGATCTGTTCTCTGTGAATTGCAGAACAAGAAAATGTCCATTAATTGACATTGAATTGTAAAAAACTGGGCGTTTCCTGAACCCGAACCCGGCCACTGCATCTAGTCAGTGACATATCTCTTGCCTGGGATCCTCCCTGCTTCATAAACAACAGCAGCTCCACCACTGGAGAGCAAACCACCCAGGGAGCTCTAGGACCCTGAGGAAGCGCCAGAGCCCGCCGGTGCTGGGCTGTGCTGCACTGCTGAAGGAGGGATGTGGAGAGGAAGGGAGGGAGGGGGAGGGATGGACAACAGGCAGGCGGCGAACAGCATTACCTCATCACTACAGCAGCCAGCGCCAAACGCTAGGCAGCTAGGGGGAACTGACAGAGAGGAGTGGGTCAGATCAATCTATCAGCTCAGCCCTTCTTCTCCCGAAGCCACAGTGCAGCAGGATGCATCCGCTACAGTCAGCCCTGCCCTGCAGTCAACACTGCAAATGGTGTTCATGACCACAGTTGCTCTGAGTCTTGATGTCAAAGCAGACATGTTTCAACCATCCCCTTGTTATATGTGGTTGATGCAGCTATTTATAAGTCTAACAGGCATATTAAAAATGACAGCAAACAATAAAAGACGATATAGTCTTGGTGCATTCGGTCTAATAATGCCGGCTGGTTTTAATTAAAAAAGGGGAAAAAAAACAAATCAAGATGCACTGCCCAGTTTTATGCAGATATCATGCAAGTATGTGCCAATGGAGCAGAGGTTTTGCGGAAATGCCTCGGACTATTTTTGTCAGTAAAACGACCACAGATCTTTAAAAAAAAACTCAACAGCTCTAACCGGACCACCACCTATTCTAGTATCCAATGAAAGATCCCTGCATGCTTCCACAAGGTACACAATGGTTTTACAGTGATATCAGCAGTTTTATCAGCCGGGCTCAAAAAAAGGCTAGACTGCAATGGCAGCAAGCCAAACAAATATGAATATAAGAAACAAAACACAAAAAACTGCAAACTTGTAGAGGAGGTGGCAAAGTTAATATGCAGCCTTTTTTACTTGCCACATGCAAGACTGGCAAGTGGGTGCCTAATGTGATGAGAAAGACAAAATGTGGCAAAGAGAGCGAACACTGTCATCTCCAGCTGAATCTATCCCCCCTCCCCCTCTTTTCTCCTTCCCTGTCCTTGAAAGTGCTACCTCTCTCCGCTCCTCTAATTGAGTCAGGATCGATTTCATTGGCATCGTGCTGTAATCCTCCAGTTGGGGGCTAAGCTTTCTTTAGCTGTGTTAAACGCTACAGCATGACATCACCCAACTACTGCAGCGAGCTGGCACACATACGCATACACACCCCTCTCTATCAAGACCTCATGGGAGTCCCTGCAACACACACTGAATATACACAGAAGCTTAGAAGAGAAGTAACATAAATGACTTTGTCTCTGTCCTCCACCCCAACTGGTCTGTGAATAGGGTGAATACTTTTCACATCGACAACAACATATCTCACAATGCTCTACATCCATGTCACAATTTGTGGTACCCCTGCAGCCTAAACCCAAACCCTCTTTCTCCGCCTCACTCTCATACACACCTGTACTGGTGAATGTCCTCAAAGGACTTGGTGTTGTTGATGGCGAAGACACAGAGGAAACCCTCCCCTGTCCTCATGTACTGATCCCTCATGGCGCTGTACTCCTCCTGACCTGCAGTGTCCAGGATGTCCAGCAGGCAGGTCTCCCCGTCAATCACAACTTGTTTCCTGTACGAGTCCTGTAGAAAAAGGGAGAAAGTCAGAGATTGGGAGAGGTGGTAAGGATGTATGGGTGAGCAACCTGTAACGAAAGTCAGGCACAAAACAGAGGGCTCAGGTGGAATTTGAGGCAACTGAGGTTGTTACATCCTTTGCCACTGAGTAATAAGCAGCATGTCCATATATAAAACAAAGATGTGATGTTGATTGAATGTCTATCAACTGGTATCTGTTAACAATTCACTGTCCAATGCCGGATAAAATGAACAGCTAGAAATCAGAAGAACAGGGTATCGGAGCCAATGTTTAGCCTTCCAACACACAGCCACAAAAACACGGAGTGCTGTCCCTTTGTTTGTCAGAGCATAGGGGCCAGGAATGCCAATACACAAAAAGGACATTGTCTGGTCAGAGGCAGGCGTGGTGAGAAAGAGAGGGATAGAGTGAAGGAAGAAGAGGAGAAAACATTCTCACTGGCTTCGCTCTCTTCTTCACAATGTCTGCAATATTTTTCGATGTATTGTTTTCATGAAAATATAAGAATTACAGAAGCGCACACATTTCTTCTTAAAAGAAAATCAGGAATTTCTTTCAAGCCTGACCATTTGGAGAATTGAAACAGACATTTGATTAATTCAATTAACTTGATTTAGACTGAGCTGCTTTCTCAGTAGGGCCCAGACAATATTGTTCAGGAGTGACTGTGGGGTTGGACTTTCTTATTAAAGGGTTTTAATTATTGCATGCATTTCTACCACATATATGTAAAAGTGGTGGACAACCACGCACAAATACAAAGGGGAGTAGGGATGGGTATCGTTTGGCTTTTTTCCGATACCGGTGCTAAACCGATACTTTTAAAACGATACCGGTGCCTAAACCGATACTTTTTTATTGACAAGGCAATTTTAGCAATTTTAGTATACTAGATAATAAATAAACACATATACAACACTTGACTTCAAACTACAGCCTCAAACCTTTTAACTTCAAACTATAAAAATCTATATTTAAAAAAAAAAAAGAACAGTCAGGTGGCCTGAACTCGGAGACTGTTGGATTCTACAAACTGCTGCTTTACTGGACTAAACGTCATCATTAATATCAACTGGAGAGATTTGTTCCAGCAAGCTGAGGACGGACGTTCAAAAGCTCGTGCTCGTGTCTCCAGCGATCTCTGTGTGCGCGCGCTGTGTGTGTGAGCGCTGGAAGCCCCGCCCCCTCGAGCCCCGCTCTGCATGGAGGCAGACAGAGAGCAGAGCAACGAGTGTGCTCTGATCCGCTATTTTAATAATCGTTTTTAGCGTGCGGGTACCGTGCTACCTTTTTAGTATCTATATACCGTGCAACTTTACAGAGTAGTGTAAAAAAAAAAAAGTATTTAAATCGGCTCAGGCACCGGAAGGAAGCACCGAAATCTGCGTTGCTTTTCGGTCCGGTAGGTACCGGGCGTGTTGGTTCTCGGTACCCAACCCTAAAGGGGAGCTGGAAATTATTATTAATAAACAATAAAACCAACCATTGTTTACCTTCCCACCCAAACACCAATGTGTAGAACATGAACATGTGTAGGACAGAGGAGATTCGTACCTCTATGGTTGGGTCATATTCATCCACAAAGTGGTTCTGGATTAGCTGGATGGTGAGTGCACTCTTGCCCACGCCTCCAGCTCCCACCACCACCAGCTTATACTCCGTCATCTTTGCCGCTGCTGCTCACCACACAAACACCACTGCTGGAGGGGAGAAAAAGGGAGAAAGGTGCAGGTTAGCACAGCCAAGAAGCATACATTACTGGGTTTAAGCAGAACAACAGACACAGGCAATTTATTCTCTGCCAATGGATTGCTATGATGCAGCCCACAACCATCGTTGCCCAGTGGTTGGAAACATCAGTGTTTTTTGTGTATGTGTGTTCTACAGTGAGTGTGTGTGGTGGGAGCTAAGATTGAGACCCTCAAAGCGGAATGTGAAAAATATGCTGAAGGTACTCAGTGTTCCAATGCACTCACGCTCAGTGTGAGCAGCAGAGTGCGTCTGCGACAGCGAGGCAGAAAAGAAGGGGCATGACACCGGCCGACTGGTCCTCGTCACTCAGACTTCACAATACAGATGCCTTCCTTTGAACACATGGTGACAGACACCAGTGCAAAAATGTCAAGTTAAATGTGTAAAAAGTTAAATATCTTTCAAAAGGATCTGTATCATATTTTCTTTCAACCCATCACTCTGCACTATTACAAACAAAGCTAGGCTTTTTGCGATGACCTGCTATTTCCATAGGGTTCAATCCATAGTACCAGAACGAGAGGCCAAAAAAGGTTTTTATGACTTCAGGTGCCTACAGTTGTCCCCTGTGGACACACTGAAGCCACTTAAGAGGTCGAGTCGATGTAACGGGGCGGCCCTGACTATAAATCAAGGCATGTTATAAAAGAAACTGGTCTGTCTCTTGAGAAAACATAAGTGATGTCCATTTTCTGAAGGTTAAAACTTATACAACACAGGTGAATTTACATAATGTCATGGACCTCGAGGGTAACTGAAAGTTACAGGAAAAGTAGAGCAGTTCCAAAATGGACAGGTACAATGTTAAGAACTTGGAATGACATGCAAAAGTCTGCTTAGTCATCAAAAACATTATCAAAAAACTTTGCCTTTGAATGTGTATTTTAATACTCACAGTGCTTAACATCAAATAAACCATTTATCAAAAGCAGGTTTTGAAATAATTTAGTAGTGAATGGGTATTTTCTCAGGTTGAGATGTTCTAGAATGGTTGGGTATTACACCTTCATATAGGTGGAGATTAGCAGTGAAGAACAACTAGTATGTTACCAGAAAGACCAGGCCTGCAAAAAAAATAATTGGGAATTTGCAGAACATGCCCTCACAATGCCAACTATCGAGTCAGCTGGAACCACACATGCAGCCACAAAAGACAATACAAAGACACTCACAGAGAGATCCCCTGACATCCCCAGCACCCTTACAACATTGATGGCAAGGGAGATTCCAGGCGTGTTGAATCAACGGTTAACAAGGGTGTGTTCACTCCACTACATACAGGGGCAAAGTGTGACTCAGCTATTTACAAATTTACCACAAAGAAACCAAATCTATGATCCAAACATGACCCGGTACCAGCCCTCTGGTAGACATGATTGTACATGAGTCAGAATCAGAAAGAATTGAGGCCATCATGGAGACTTTGTAAGATGACCAAACCTACGGCTAACCACATTCATGCTGGAAGCCCATTGCGCAAGAGCTGGAGCCTCCTGCGGTTATAGCTTCAGTTTGACATCATGCAGACAACAATGAGTAGTCGGGTGATGTCATCACAGCAATGCCATCTCTGATATCAGAGGTCAGAGGAAAATCACTGGAATTCCTGATCAACCCAGGAGGGGCAGTTTAGTTTCACTTTCAGTTTGACAGTAGTGACCAGAAACTCGACTTCAGGCATTGTCATGCACTTGCACTTTGAATTTAATTAAACAGTGTCTTTGCCACTTTCAACACAAACTTACAGAAATGACATCTGAATCATATTAAAACAGTTAAAACATCTGCATCAGCCTAAAGTAGTCTTAAAAATCTCTTCCTCAAAAGTAGTATGTCTCCTGTCCCGTACGTCAGAGTAAAATAAGGTCACACAGGGTTAAACATCTCGGTCTGTTCATCGACAAGAGTCTCATTCTCTTGCTGAATGTTCCTTAAGTGAGCTCAAGAAGAAAATCACTAACCCACCCCACCTGCTGGAGTGTGTAATCAATCTGTCAGGATTTCAGGGGCACCACGGGTCACATATGCTGTTTTACCTTTTCCAGGGCATCAACTGTCATCCCTAACATAAAGTGCACTCCAACGTAGCACTGTTACGCAAACTCCTTGCTCACGACAGAGCCGTGGAGAATGAGCAGAACTCATACACCCCTTTTTATTAGGGCTTTGTCTCCCAAGAGAGCACACACACACACACACCTGAAGTGAATCTTAAACTCAACTGTAGAAAGAGAGGAGTAACAGGTGACATGAACACAGCCCCTGGACAGTTTAATGGAAGGACAACAAACAAAGCATCCAAAGAAAACAGAGTGAAAAGTAACAGAAATGCACCTATAATTGTCTCTGGCAAAACGGGGGCGTACCTCTGTAAAAAGGTTGTTTTAATTGTGTCTGTACTGCGTGTAACTGTGCTGATGTGGGTACATACTAAGATTAGCCAAGACTAAGGCTGCCTGTTAATGATTGACAGAGACAAGCAGACCTGCTAACAGAACACAGCCTTTTAGCTGCTCACAGACAGACAGACACACACACACACACACACACACACACACACACACACACACACACACACGCGTTCCTGCAGCCCATAAGCTATTGCTCGCCTTAACGGAACAGGTAGCTTTGAACACCGTCACCAATATCAACAATGGCCTCCTTGTAAAAACACCCTCGCGGCCATAGTTCTGAAGCACAACAGGTGAGGAATTATCCTGAATTTTCCATCTTGTGGCCAAACATGTAGCTTGCCTTTCCCTCACTGTAAATAAATCAACCTGGTACACAGTGCAGCACACCTTGGTTGGAGTACAGAGATCGTGGCAGAGCCACAGAGCCAGCCGCGCTCCTCACAGCCTCCTTTAACCAAATAAACAGCAGCAGTGCGGAGAGACTTGTGCTGGGCAGACAGACGCTGGAACACCTTTTGGTCACTGTAGGCAACGAGCTCAACCCAGAGCAGGGACACCAGAGCTGGCTTAATATGATGGCACAAAATAACATGTTAAACTATAGAGTGGTCACTGGGATTAGCAAAAGTGGCCTTTCAGGGAATGACGTGTACCGATTATGTTTCATCAGTGATAGAAACACAGACACATCTAGCATTGGCAGAGCAAACATCCAGTATTGGTCCGGCCGTACTTCAGCAATTTTGCTTGATAATGGGTTTCAAATATCAAAATTAGGTCAACGGTATTATGTTAATTATTTTTCTGTTGATTGCCTAATTAATTAATTGAGTGATGGTTTTCACAATAGCATGGATTACACACAATTTGAGAGACTAATCTATAATAAAAGTAATGTTTACTGATTTATCAGATCTTCTCAGTCCTTCCAGCATAGACACATACCCCCAAATATTACTCATGTTTAAGTTTGATCCCTGCTTCCCTAGTATGCCAAAGCAATGATAAATGTTCATCATGACATATTCATGCATTCAAACGCATACATTTTAATAACAAATATGTGTGAAAATGTACCAACACTTAAATCCTAAGTAGAAGCCTGTTCTATATTGTTGAGGAACTTTTACGCCAATAAAGTGCACTAAACTGAACTGATGAGATGAAAAATATAGGACAGACACAAATAAAGAGAAAAATGGAGATTGACACCTGCACGCTCTCACACACCCACAGATCTCCAGATTCTGAGACGGTGGGTTGCCGCATTTCTTCTACATAACCAGATCTCAAGTGTACACCTGCCAAACAATTGAAATGTACAGCCTACAATGGGAATTCAACACTCCCGCGCCCGCTACTGGGAGACTGGAAGAAGGAAAACAGACAGCCGTGCCATCTCTTCTCAAACTAGGCCAAGTCAGCAGCTGATTAATAATCCACACATACATATGGAGATGAATAGCTAAATTAATCATTGATAGTGATGCTGTCGCTTTCCAGGAGCCACTTGTTGTCAGTAGGGCTCATCCAGAGCTGGTCTTTGTGTGGACAGAGAGGTGGGATGAGGACATAGCCGCTGGGGATCACAATCAATCTTCTTACAAATGTCATCCACACATGAAGCATTTGTCAACTTTTTGTCAAACTTATTTTTTTTTTTAGGTTCCACACACACACACACACACACACACACACACACACACACACACACACACACACACACACACACACACACACACACACACACACACACACGATTATGCCCCTATAGTGGAGTTTCCATATTGTACAGTAATACCCGTCAGTGCATGGTTAACCTGCAATTTTTTGCCCCAGAAAGTGCACCTGTAAAAACATTACATACAAGCACGATGAAGTCACGCAACGTGACTTGCACTAACAAGTCAGCTCAATAAAGGTTAATAGAGTAACTTCCTGCTACCACTGTGCCAAATACTCAACTCAGACACAGGCTCTGGCCGCTGTGTCATCTACAAGTCGGTGACCTATTCCTTCCCAAAGACCCAATAATCTTTGCGTAGCTTTTCCCTTTTTGATGAAGGAGCACTATACAGTATGTCTGTGTTTAGGGTTATTTATAGCTCGCCACCTCCAGCCTGGGAAATTAACAGTTCGTTTTGAAACCCTAGAGCCCCGCCTGGACCAAGAGGATAATCTTACATGACAGCTTACGGAGGGTGCAAGTATGGAGCAGCGAGAGGGGTGATGGGAGGAGAGTGTCTGAGGGAGAGGGCTACTTTTACTATATGCCAAAGGCAGAGAAAACCACAGGAGGGAGGGGTCGACCTGGGAACTGAAAAATGTATTTTGAAATCAATAACGAAAATGCTTTTTCCTAGCTAATTCAGATGCATGGCTCTGATCACTACTGTCAATAAACACCTTTCACTTTTTCACTTCAAAAACACATGATGTAAGAAGCAGGGCACATGAATGGCCATCTTCCACAACATGCATTCTGCTCTCCATTAAAATTCTTAATTGGTTAAAGAATCCATACTAGCAGAGCCACAAGCCCACTGCAGAGATAATAGATTTTTAATGGAGCAATGATGGTAAGAAGACCCTCTCTAGGGAGGTATCGCGGTCGAATACTGAGACTCCAAGACCCCCCACCCGCTCTCCAATGACATCATCCTCCTAAACAGCATCCAAACATAAGCGTTGACCGGCAGCTGAGGAAACACTTCTACTCTCTGAGGCCAATGAAACACAAGTAAGTGAGGACTTCAAGCTATTCTTATGAAGTCTATCAATTCATTGATAAATCTAGTTGCCAGACTATAACCCTTTAAAACAGGCACTATCCATTCAAGACCTCCTCTAGGGTGGGAAGCCAGGAAGAATACCCAAACTTAAATGAAACTGTGATTTTGCTCAGAGAAAATCCCTTAATAAACAATTCCTCCACCCCACATGTTCTCCCTTACAAACATTTATGTAAAGAGTTGCTGTGTGCATCTGTGTATATGTGCATGCTTAAACAAGCTGCTCTTAAAAAGGCACTGGACTACAAGTGACCTTTTCCCCACTGGGTCAGCCTTCAGCTTCTCGGGTTGGGTGAGATGTTGGCGGCAGCAGCAGAGATGAAAAGGCCAGCTGACCTCCACACAAAGACCCGCCAGTTAGAGGAGCCATGGGGCTTATAAAATGAAAATCATCAGTGGTGTTATCATTTTTATTGTTAATTTTTACAAATCTGAATAATGAGTGAATCTTGTCCAGTTGTTTTAGTTTGGTAGTGCATGTGAAAACACTCTAAACAGAAAGCCTATTGTGGGTCACATAACCTTAGCTGCCAGTCAACCTGTAGAAGATCCCAACAAATGTTCAGTTAATTCTCCAAAGAAGAAATAATTAAAACCAACCTCCCTCACCTAAACACGTAGCGGCAATTACAATATTGAGATACGAGTATGACACCATACGCGTTTAGAATGGCTCACTTTCTTAGGTTGACTTTACCCAGTTGACACAGCAAGCACTAAGCCCACGGCATCGGGAAGGCGATTTATGGGCGAGGAGTGCTGTAAAGACACCATTACCCTGCACCAAGCAGACTTAGAGCTGATGGCAGTGTATCCGCCATGGAGGAGCGAACACGAACACGAACACACACAACATAAAAAAGGAACAAATAGTCAAATCTTTAACGTAAAACAGACAAGTCTGATTTTTACATTTTGATTCGGTTACAGCCTTAGTGTACATATGAAGTGGGTATAGGCAAATGTAAAAAAAAAAAAATACTACAATCTGGTCTGGTAAAATCAGAAAAATTACATCACTTAACAATCATGTAACCTTTAAAACCGGGAAGGCAACACTTATGCCATATTTAAAAAAGAATCTAAAATGATATCTAGTCTGATATTACAACATTGACATCAGTGCCTAACCCTATTTTCACTATGCCAACGGGTACAATCTAAACCTCCAGGAAGAGCGTAAGGCATTGAACAGATTTGACATAGTGGCCAAATGGTGGAATTACAATTCCAGGGTCTATCACGTGTTGCCAAAAACAGTTTTTCCCATGGACTAACATAGGGAAAGAGACATCAGTAACTATTTTTAGATTATTATTATTTTTTTAGGTAAATAAACTTCCCAGTATGAACACATAAATAGACCATATTTAAATCATGAGGTCATAGAAGTTGAAAGTTGTTTGGGTCCACTTTAACAGAAAATAACGCAAAAATGTAAACACTTTCAAAAACAAAAGTATGCACAAAAGCATACTCATATATACATACATACATACATACATACATACATACATACATACATACATACATACTATAGTATATACTTGCAAGCATAAAGATCCTACGCCATCGATACGTCTCAAACTGACACATTTACCTCCGGGTGAAAATTGTATGAAAAGTTTGAGATTTGCTAATTCTTGGTCTCCAGAAGAGTCACACTTATTTTGGCAAGCGGCTGGGCACCACCCCGGCTACAGCTGTCCAGAGAAAAGGACAGGAGATTAACATCACACCTCTAACACTGGCTGGACCTTCTCCAGCTGCTTTCCAGCTGCCTAAATTCTTGCCTTAATTCTGAACAACGCAACCAAAGCTGATGTCACATTCACACGACTAACACTGGACCCCTAATACCGGAAGTAGTCGTGTGTACTCCATCCTACAGGATCATGGAAGCACTACACAGTTGTACATGCTACTCATATTTTGGACAGCAACAGTGATATTGTGGTGGAGAAGAAAAAAAAAGAGGAGACATGGACAGCAGGCACAATCATATGCCAATAAGCCAACAATAAACACAACAGTTGCTTTGTTTTCTAAGAAGGCTCCAACCTGAATGCTACTACTAATTTGAGTGATGAAAACGATGCTTTCTGCCAAAGACTTACGTCAGCTTGGGATGGGTGAATTGTTTCCTCTCTAGTCCAATAGCCCCTATGGCCATATTTTTGAATGATGGAAAATTAGAGTCGTCATTGCAATCTTTTCCCATTTTCAAACTCACTAAACAGTTTTAAACAGCGAGCTTCCAGAGAATAAATAAACCCCAGTCAGCTCTATAAATGCCTTGTAATGGAATCTAACTTCCGCAGTGATACATTCAGTTTTTACTCAGTGTGACGGGGCGTCACCCTAACGTACTCGTCTGTGTGGCCACTATCGGCAGCGGCAACCTCGTACTCCAGTGTCTTTACAATGGTGTAAAAATAATACCAAAAAAAAAATACATGCGACAGAAAGTAAATCCCCAGCTATTGCTTACATTTGCATACCTTCGGTTTCTTTTTTCAAAACGAGGTGATGGGGAAACCCACGGGCGCTGTGAGTTTTTTTCCTCCCATAACCAAGTTAACGTTACAGCACCCGAACTCAAGGGAGACTGTTTATCACAACAGATAAACCCGAGGTGTGGGCGACATCCACGAGGTGTGGGCGACATCCACGAGCTGTGCGACACCGTCAAACGTTACGTGGAGCCCGGGACTTGAACGCAACCCCTGAGTTGTTGAGCCCGACAGATAAAAAAAAGCTCGCCGGGGCGGTGAATTAAAATGCAATGATAGCTAGCTAACGTGCTTAAACTGTGGACCGCAATCTCCAGCGGTGCCCCCCTCCCAAAAAAAAAAAAAAAAATTGAAAGCATTTTTTTTTAAGCGGTACCATTAGGACAGAAACAGCCACTGCCAACATATTTCGGACACAGGAATGTGAGCTGCATACTTACAACAAGCAGAGGTCTAATTAGCTGCAAGAGCGACGTTTCGTCTACCGGAGAAGAAGAAGAAGAAGAAGAAGAAGAAGAAAAAAAATCTTTCAACTCTGTTGCCTCTCCGCTGTATTCAGAAGGACACAAAATGTTCTTGGTCCGCTTCCCGCCGTCTTCGGATATCTACACCTTATTATATCCGATAAAGTGTTCAGTTTTCAGTAGCTACAATGCACCGAGGCATTCATTGGTTCTGGGTAAAATGAGCCCGCGTTGAACAATGTGCTTCCACAGAGAGCAGCGGGGATGAGGAGTGTCGAGCCCACGCCCAGCGCTATCAAACATAGAACCGCCCCGGTTACTATGCATGTTACTGCTGCGTTCACGGACTGTCGGACATATAGATACTCCGTAGGGGAAGACCAGCTGACTCCCACTATTTACTTTACTTAATCCACGTTTACAGTGTCAGATTAACGTGACAGAGAAGGAACCCCTTCACATTTCTGAATGTTGTGTTCGTGAATGTCAGTTGTATTATATCAGCAGTAGCCAGGATTTTGAAAATAATGAGGTCATCAGTCAAAATCCCCCAGCACAAATCCACCCCACCTGAGGAAACTAACCACCAACCCCAACATAATTACATTTCCTTAGTCTTATTTTATTGTGGCCTAATTGTTGTTTAAAAAGCCCTCTCGTCATTGAAAAGCATGCACAAATGATGGAGAATATTTAATTTGTGTTACAGATAAATTGCCTTAATGTCCATGTTAGGGTGTGAGGAGCATGTAGTTATTTAGTATGCCTTATAGATAATAAATCAAATATGTTTTAATTTCCACTCTTTGTTTGATCATTCTCTTTATCATGACACTGCATCAAAGTAGCTCTGTCCATTATCGAGTTGTCGTGAAAGCATACATTTCCAAAAGCAGAGCATACAAATGAGCATTTTAAGGTAGCACAAGACCAGGGTAGACAGGTATTGTAGTAGAAACATAGTAGAAACATAGACTGGGGCTCACGAATTCATCTTTGATAATGGTAACAATTATAGACTTGAAGCAGCATAGACTGGCTAAAATAGGATACCCATGAGCTAAGCCTTAACCTCAAGAGTTCCACTTTTACACGTGCACTACATTTCCCAGGGTGCCACTCTGTGCCGTATCCAGGAAGTCGACTGTGGTTGTCAAGCAAACTTTTGCTTGTAAGCAAAGTGCTCTGTCTGTAAAATGTGTGGATGTTTTTAGTCTGCATTTGCCTGCAACAGCTAAGTATATCTTGTAGATAAAACTACTATGTGTAATGTGTGTATTTGCACCCCGCATCGTGTCAATCTTTAACAACAGCAGTTCAGGCTAATTCCTATGCGAAGTCAACGCAGTTATACAAGTTAGTGTCGATATTAGTTTTAACTCTTTGTTAGAAAGTTATTCGAGTGTTGATTTTTTTATTTATTTATAATCTCAGGTAGCCGTGAGAGATGAGTTGCTGTCATGTGTCTGTGCCCCGGGAGGTCCGGCCCGGCACAGCACGGGTCCTAGTGACTGAGCTGAGCGGATCGGGCCACATCAACCCGACCCCTGCCACGAAACCGCGTGGGGACAATAAATCGGCAGTGGAGCTTTACCTCTCTCAAGAGAAGCTGGTAAACTATCCCAAACGCCCACAGGATACAGTCAGTGTTCATCCCACTGATACACCAAGTTCTCCATTGTCTTTGTCTGATACACGAGTGGCAGTAGGGGAGGGTCTGTGTGGAGACTTGAGGCTTACATTGCACATGTCAGCATGGAGATAGCATTTAACCTCTACTGTATGCATCCTCCCTTTGTTATGTGTGTATCCCAAAGACATAATTATGTTATTACCCTCTCTCATGGCCTATGAAGTGCTCTATGAACAGTAACTAGAGAAAAGGCAGCACATGCTGTGCAGATTCCTGTTTCAAGGTGAGGGGGGCAGACAGAATTATTTCACAGACTTCACATCATTTGTTACATCAAAGTCATAAGTGTATATGTTTAAGGTAGGTGGATGATGATGATGATGATGATGATGATGATGATGATGATGATGATGATGATGATGATGATGAAACTATGGTGCATAAAGACACAATCTAGTACAGTACATGCTGTTAATTTCCGTCTCTCACAGGAATCGCTGTGTGGAACTCGGGATCTCTCTCACGTAACCTCGCTGGAGATCTGCGTAGACACGCAAGAAAACACACTGGGAAACTTTGGTAAGATATACAGTAATTAAGGTATTTGCAAATATAAATCAACTATTTCAAACCATATGTTGTATGTGTACTCATGAGTGCTCACTGTTTGTTGTTTGTATTGGTTTTATTGTTTATATCTAGTGTTTCTTGGTGTCCAATGATGACTCATAGTAGATGCTTATAATGACCCCATGGACAATCATCGACCACAACTCGACAAGAGACGAATAAAAACATTGCTATGACGCACACAACGTATCCGTACTAGATTTCCTCTCAGGTGTGCCAACCTCAGTGCGGGATGAAAGAGCTCATAATGATGAAGGAACACTTCATTAGGCTCACCTTCCTCAGAAAATTCTAGATTGCACAACGAGTGCAGGCATGACAGAGCATGGTCTATGCATATGTGAGTCATGCTTAGGTGCTCTTCCTTTTAGCCAATTGCGTTGGAATGCCTGATGAGGTGAATTTGGAGGTAAAGCGGGAAGGCCAGTTTAAAACCCAATAAATAACCACCCCACTGTGACATGAGAGTGAGCGCAATGACTTTTTAAAAATCTGATCATCTTGCAGGTGCCTACTTGCCCAAGCTGGTGAAGCTCAAAATGAACAACAGCACCATAATGTCAGTAAGGTAAGCACAAAGTTACATAACACAGAAACCATCTTCTAGTTTTCTTCCTGCTTTGCATTCTTTAAAGGCAACCTGTTCCGAGGGGAACACACACAATCACACTCATATCATGTTGACATTACCTACTACAGATTCTTCAAAAAGCTGCAAATCCCAAAACCAAATGTAAAATGTGATGTCAAACAAAACTGATTATGTTCCACTAACGTACGCCTCTTGTCACTGTATGAAAATAAAGCTAGCAGGTCCAGGTCTTTCCAAAACAGGAGATGTAACCTAGAGCAGAGATCAATGCATGGATATTACTGTCATGCTTTACACTGTTCACATGTGGGTTAGAAATTGGAGGCCATAAAAATACTTGGGTTTGAAGCAGGATAGCAGGTCAGAAGTCCCCGGGGTGTGTGAACCTGATAGGAAAGAAGTGTAGCATGGTTCAAGTGCAGGTGTAGGGCTCTTTTCTGCTTCTGCCAAGGTTTTCCAATGGGGAATTGTAATACAATTTTTCTGTATGGAAGATGCATGTTAGTGCTTGTACACCACAGATGTGGTGTTCAGTACAGTCTTAGAGCTAGATACACATGGAGAACAGGTTCACCCACTTGTCTCACAAAAGGACACAGAGGGGTTTGAGGAATATCAGCTTTCAGATTTGTCCACTTTGACAAGTCCCGGAAAAAAGACAGGAAATATACACAGCTTCTCCTGAAGTGTGCCACCACTTTCATTGCAGCCACAGCTGTGTCATCAAAATCGCATTGAAAAAAAGCAATAAACCTCCAGGATGAGACACACAGGTGGAGAATTTTATACCCGAGAGACCGCTGAGGGATAAGAGAGTACACACAGAAAGATAGGGAGCTGTCTGCTCCACCCTGAGAGTAGCAGAGCAGAGCCAGCCGGACGTGCACTGCCTCTGATAGCATTTCCTGCTCTGGGCTGTGGGAGCTGTAGTGGAGAGGATGTTACAGGATTTTGATGCACAGACTGAGAGTCTGCTGGAAGGGTCAGAGCAGAGGTGTGTTGTAGAGACAAGTGAGAAGGAGTGGAGAGACCTGCATATTGGGGAAGAGAAATGAGAATCTAGCTTCAGTAGCCAAGAGACTGGATAGCCTTTCCCATGATTCACTGTGTTGTGTAACTCCTTTCCCTGCCTCTAAAGCATGTTTGTGCATTTTTTTCCGGTCTCCTTAGAGACCTGGGAACCACCCTCTCCCACCTGCAGGTACTGTGGATGTCTCGCTGCTACCTCCAAGATCTAGATGGCATTTGTACTTTAACCTCCCTCAAGGTAGAGTTTGTAGGTTACAAATGGCTCTGTGTTGGGGTAAAAATCACAAGTGCATCACATGTGCCATGCTTTCCTCACTTCCTCGTTTCTATGTTTAGAATGTAAAGATTAAAAGAAAGAAATGAAGACATTCTTGGACAAATTTATCAAATTGTTTCTTAACTTTAACATTATTTCCATTTGTCATGTTGCACTGGTGATACATCTTCCCATTAGTTAAACAAAGAAGACTGCAGGACATTTCCAAATATACTGTATATATACACAGCAAATATTGCAAATTCCTAAGTAATGATGATGAGGTTGATTAGCGATCAGAGTTATTGTAAGTCTCCGTCTGTATCCACAGTATTTCTGTATCATTGACTTAATTCATTTCCCGTCTGCTATTTTTTAAATTTGTCTAATCACACATTTTCATCCGCTCTACCAATCACCACCTACATATGTACAACCTCTCTCTGTTTCAGGAGTTGTACGTGGCCTATAACAATGTGTCAGACCTGAGTCAGGTTGGCATGCTGGAGAACCTGCAGCTGTTAGATCTGGAAGGCAATGACGTGGATGACCTTGTCCAGATCCAGTATCTAGGGTTGTGTGGCAAACTCCAGACACTCACCCTGGAAGGAAACCCTCTGTGTGCTCACCCAAACCCCACTGCCACCCAGGTACGGTAATGCTCTGCTAATGTTGTTAAATATATATATTACATGTGATTTGTCGCCACCTGCAAAAAGAGTTGGCACTTGAATAAGGTAACATAGATCACGGTGAACCCCAAAGTTCTTTCACCAGACCTATCTTTGTGTTCTTTTAAGGCTCCTTGTTTGCACTTTGTGATTCAGCAGACAGAGATATTTGACAGTGGAATTGGAGACATCGGGAAGAACCAAAATTAGCTACAAAAGTTATGTACACGTCTGTACGGTACATTCGATCAGAAAGTATTTCAAATCAGCAATTGTCACCATCCAAGCATGATGACCCGTTTATGGACCATGTTTTCTGTGCATGTGTCTATATGTTGCTAATGTCCTTATCCAGATTAACATGTAACAACAGAATACACCAAAAGAGCTGGATCATTGCCACCTGAAGTAGCCAACACCAAGTGGCACAAGGGTCAGAGTCACAGCAGTCTGACAAAAGATATATTTAAAAAGAAATAGGGAACGATTGAAGCTGAATAAAAAGCTTGAGCAAGGAGCTGGCCAGAGTTCCTCAAAAGACGCCGTTGTATTCAGTTGATGTTGTAAAAGCAAACTTGCAAAAGCAACTTGCTTGTAAATGATGACGGTATCGTTCAGTTAGTTGTCTCTCCTGTGCTAGTGGGCTGTCAGCCTTAACAACTGTGTCAGATAATGACTGAAATGTAATTAGCATGCACTGAGACAGGAAAGTATCGGTGATCTCACTGCTCTGCATCTGGGTCTTTGCACCTGATAGGAGAGCAGGAGGCATCCAAATAATGAAACATAAGTCATCATGACACAGACAGAATGTTATATTACTACATTGCAGAGCTATTGGATCTCTTTCAAAACTGGTCAATACATTCGTGTTTGGTGGGTAAAGCAGCTCACCGTGGGCCTCTTCAGTGCTACTGAACGTAGCTTGAAATACAAAGTAGGAGCTGCATTTCCACCTTCTGCTGATCCGAGACACAGTATGCTGTGAATTTTTTGGGCCACTGTGAATGTGTGTATTTACACCCACTAGCAGAGCATTAATTAGGAAACTAGGGCAATGAGGGTAGATGCTGAGCTGAATATGCATTAGGCCTGTGCTTTGTAGGGACTGAGGGGTTCTTGGGTTTGCTCTCTTGCCAAACTATCACTCCTCTTGCTCCCTCTCTTTCCATCAAACACACAAACACACACATCCGCTCACTTCCTCTCGCCCAGCCCTCATTCTCCTCCTCTTTTCTCTTTCGCGTCCACCCTGCCAGCCTTTCACTCTCGTTTTCATTCACTGCGTCTGTGTGGTTTGTTGAAGGGCAGGGGTGCCGAGCTCTAATTTGATCACTCAGTACCTCAGTCATTTACTGGACTCTCTCTCTCTCTCTCTCTCTCTCTCTCTCTCTTTCTCTCTCTCTCTCTCTCTCTCTCTCTCTCTCAAAGTAAAGTTCCACAAATTCAATAAAGTGTCACAATGGTTGAAATCGATGCAAAAAGAAACAACGAAGGTTAGCTAATGTGCATTATATTGCTCTGATGCTAGTAACTGTTGACACATTTAGAAATGTCCAGACTGTTAGTGTATCACTATTAGTGTATCACTGTTAGTGTATCACTGTTTTGGTTGACTAAATCAATACTCACTTTCTTTTTTTGATGTGCATCGAAATGATTACCTTCATCTGATATTTCCTTTACAACATATCCCGGTTCTTTATCATCCGTAGGGCATCATGTGGCCCCTAATAGGTAGTTATGCATTACTTAGCATAGCTAAAGTACAGTACACTGTCGCTATAATGGAATATAATTTAGATTACAAATGTATTTTTTATCTGGAATCAACTGGAGCAGCAAACTTCATGAAGTGGATCAGTCTATGTCAGGCACTCATCTGAGTGGTCTGATCATTAAATTAGTCTTTTATATATAATTGTCACTTGCACATAAACTGAAACCAATCAATGACCACAGCAGGAACATGTGCACAAGTAGTGTTTTTCATACTGAATGCAATCCTAAAAAACACTTTATGTGGCTTTTAGTACAAATAGTGCTCCATGCCATTAAGATAAATATTTAATCTGCATAAAACAATGGATCAAGCTCATTTAGCGAGCTGGTGGAAGTAATTCAAGTGAAACAAAACAGTACTTACAACATCATCTCATCTCTTAAAAAGAATGACATAACATGAGTTAATATTGACAATATCGTGAACTGTAAGATGTTTTATATTTAGTTTGATGTGTCACAGGTTATGTACGAGTACACTGAAACTGTCACAAGTTTCAGTTTGGCATTTTTTCCACAATGCATCAATCTCTACACATTTCTCTTTCAATGGATCCATATATGAAACTATTTGACTTTCTTGTGTTGATCATGAGTACTAAGGTGTTACATAGCGTACACTACTGTTCACACATTTAAGTCACCGTTTCTAATAATACTCTGTTTTTGTCTCCTTCAAACACCTGTCTGTCCTCTACATTCACTCTGCCTCTCTCTTTCCGATGCTTCCTCCCTTCTACTCAGACGGCAGACTATAGTTATCGGGCTGCAGTGAGGGAGTTGGTCCCTCAGTTGCGTTACCTAGACGATTTAAGGGTGGAGGAGGACGGGCTGAGCTCCAGCAGCACCATGGGAGAGGACTGGGCCATTCTCCGAGACTCCATCAGAGACTGCAACTCCTCTCAGGCAGCTACTGAAGACGGTGTGTGTATGTCCATGTTGTTTTGAGTGATTCGATGCAGACCAGTTAATTACAGCTCTGTATTTAATGGGCCTCTCCCTTTTGTTTTTGTAGAGGAGACAGCAGACAGTGCATATCCTTCCAGCCGACCCGGCTCAGCCAGGCGCCCTGCTTCCAGCCGCTCCTGCATCTGGCCCCTCTCGTCAGCCGGCTCCAGAGCCCACACTGGCTCCAGACCCATGTCAGCGTCCAGGCCTGGATTTCTCACCCCTCCTGGATCTAGACCTGGTTCTGCAGACTCGGATCTGGCATCAGTAGAAGCAGAAACCAGCATCCTTACACATGGTTAGGCACCATGGTGGCTGCTTTTCAAACCGATGTTTCGCAACAAACTCCACATTTTATTTCGTTTAAGCAACAATTCCTTTTCTTTCTCATGAGCATCACCTTGCAGATACATTTTCTAATCTCGACTCAACGGTGCCACCAAGAGGGCGTTCTTTTGTGTTGAACTCACTGACATCCTTCTCTTGTCTGTTGCTTTATGAAGGAGCTGGCAAGATTGTCTTCTGTGGAAACCCAGTCCAGGCTATTCGAGCAAGGCGAGAAAAGCTGAGGGTAGGTGGTGTGTGTTGGAATAAGGAACAACAAAATTCCTTAAATCATGTGAAAAAGCATCTTGTTCATGCAAACGCCTATCTGTGTTAATGACATATCAATGTTTATCCACACCAGTCTATCATTTCTTGCATGCTGTCTCCCATACAGCAGAGCATTTAGTGTCAACTGAGAGGCACAACAAGCTTTATGGGCTTTGGCAGGCCATTGTGGCTGACTGACACCACCAGCTCATCTCTTTAATGTCATGTCAGTATAAACAGAGGGAGCTAATTATTTGCAGGTGGACAGAAACCTGAGAGGACAGGCACAGTGGTGGGAGGGGGATGGAGATGTGTTAAGGGTGTAACAGTGTCAGACTGTCTTGACAGATGGGGCTCTCGCTGCCAACGGCATGTTATCTGTCATACTGGCATAAACACACCTCTGCTCTCACTCTGCCTTCTTCTTACCTTCCCCTCCTGTTCTGTCTGCCCCTCTTGTGTTTGCTCTCCCTCTCTGTCTGACCATTACTCGAGCGTCTATCATTAATTAATGCACTCAGCTCTTAGGCCTCAATTCAGTTTTGTTTCCTAGCTTCCTCTTCTACCCCTTATTCTCTTTCTCCCTGTCTTTGGTCTCATAGACTGCACCTTCCAGATCTACTTTCACCCACCATGACCTTCCCATCCATATACCAGAACACACGTACGACCTTGAGGAGACTGATGTTAGAGAACGCGTTGATGTTTTTGCGGAGCTTAGAGCTTGGAGGGAGCAGCACCGCAGGTACTAACTACTTACACACCTCACTCCTTTTTTTCTTAAGCTGGAAATGCAATTAATGATGAAGCGACTGGCTTGTGGTGATACACTCCTGTATATATGTACAGTCAGCTCTATGGATAGCAATTGAAATATCTGTTTCCAACTCAGAGAGTTGGGGTAAAAAGGGAACTGAATATCTATCAAGGATTCTTCTAGCCAACTGGGCTTCCTCTGCAGACCATATGGGGGATGAAACTCAACATCTTTCTACGTGATTTTTCAGGCGTCTCCAGGCCATAGAGACAGAAAGATTACCACAGGTCCTGGCTATTTGTCACAGTGATGAAGAAGAGGGGGGAGATGATGATGATGACGAAGAAGACGGATTTAGTGGTGTAAGGAAGCACAGTAGTGATGAAGAACATGGAGCGGAGAAGCATCGTGACAGACAATATACTGCCTCGCCTGATTCCTCTTTCCAGTTTCTTTCCCCAGGTACATACACATTGAATGAGCATACTTGCTGTTGCTTAAGTAGAGACTGAGAAACAAAACATTATAATAACCATCTATCCATAATAATATCTCTAATAAAATGAAAACAAAGATATAACACCTTTATTTATATACTAACACTTTTTAAATGATTTTGTTTTGTTTTCAGCCCTGCATCCCAGAGAAGCCTTATCCCCTGTGCTGGCTGGACTCTCCCGGTCCCCAGACAGCACACTGTCCCCTTCTCCCCCCCACAGTGCCACACGAACAACTGGAGATCACAAGCCACCAGGGCTGCGTGCACGTAGGCTTCGACTCAGCCAGACCAACTCAGAACATTTATCTGATTTCAGCAGAGTAGGGCGCTCCCCTGGGACAGGTAGGACTGCTGGAGACACAGACCTGAAACTCCAGAGGGTCCAGCAGTTGACTACGACCGCCGAGCCTCTTTTGTTCCAGCCTGCATACATACCCCGCCCACCTCCAATAAGTGCCCTTGATGAAGGGCTCGTGGGTTCATGGTATGGCATTAGTATAGTATATCTTTATATACCAATGTGTATGTTATGCAGTATAAAAACAACATATTTCCCTGTGCTTTCTGTTTGAAGCATCTGTATATTGTTTGTAGTTTGAATGGTTCCTTATTTACTTGGAATTAAACTGGTGATTTCAATACAATTCATCGGTGAATGTTTGAAAAACATCGCCATGTTTTTTTTTCTTCAAATGCACAATGTCATCATTTTAGAATTTAAGTTTTCAATTGATCATGACTAGTTGTACTGTAGTTCGCACTGTAAAAACGTTTTAATTTAAACTTAATTGTTCATATTGGGTGTTACTAAAGAAAGGTCCTTTGTCTTTCAGTGCAAAGATGGACTTATCCAGTAAACAATCTGGCAGCAAACATCTTCAAATCCCTCAGATGTCCAAACTCCTGGACAGACCAGCGATTACCCGTCCCCACACAGCCAGAGCAGCTCTACAGAAACATCTCCAGCAGCACACAAACCAGCCCTGCAGAGGGAGCTCACACCCAGACTGACACCCCAGTGGGCAGATGTTTGACTGTTTGTTTTATCTGTATGATCAGTGTGACATTCCCTTCAGAACAGAGTGATCACATGAAGGCCATTAAGGGGTGTTCCTGTTGTTGGCTCACTCACAATAAACTTTGAGATGGGTTGGAATTACCGGTATTTGGCCATATGATGTTTTCTTTCTCTGTCTTTTTTTTAATGAAGATATATAAGATATAGAAAGCATTCTCAGAAATGCTGGGACTGACCAACACACCAACATCCAGTGAACTCGCAGTGCTTTAACATGAGTAATGGAGTAATTCATATGAGTAACAGAGGACTTGCTATACTGAGATTGTACCTATAATGCTACTGAGTTGGTGGTTTTCTGGTGGCTGCTTAAGCTGGATGAAAAATAAAGGAGATGTGATTACACATTTGCATTTCTCAGGTTGAAACTTAAATGCTACATTGTATTTTGTCCAAATAAAAAAGCTTTTTATATTCTCTTTTATTTAAACTGAGCTTTAAGGTTGATGAAAGGCAGAGGATCATTTGAGATAAGGTTTCCTGCAGTGACAGCGATTGTCTCGACATTCATGGTGTAGTAGGCACACTTTGACACTTGAAGGCGCTATCAATAAACGTTAAATCAAAAACTCATTCCACTGTTTCAACCAAACAATCCTAGAAATCCACCACCTTGAAACATACGAGTCATTCCCTTTGTTGCCTGTTTGTCCACATCCAAGGCAGCACTTTCACCAATGCCTGTGTGATTTATGATATCTATATATACAATCAGTAGGCATGCAAGCCTTGGCCCTGCACACTGTTAATACAGTTTAAAATGTTTCATGATGTATTGACTTACACAGCAGGAGTAATGGAGTTGAACAAATCAAGTGCATTTAGAGTTTATATGTTCTAACTGTGAAATATCTTGTTGTTTCCCTAGAGCTACGGTAAATTACCCATCAGTTGCACCATGAAGGACACTCACAGACTGATTTTTGTCCTGAGGCACACTTATGACGAGGACCAGCCACATCTAATCCCTTATTAGTTCTCAAAGGACATATATTGTTGAGAGTTGCATGTTTTGAAGCAGTCACACTGATCTTAACATGGACGTTTCCAAACTTGCTCTGCCTTTTGTATGAATACCTGACATCAAGCTCACGCACACACCAAGACACACACATTAAAAAGCACTTTTCATATGTCTGTCAACTGTGCTTCAGTTCTGTGCACAGAAACAGAATGTAAATACATGAGTCAAAGGCAGTAATTCAACCTTGAGAGCATGGCTAATACTTCTCACCACAGTGATGGATTGAAAGATGTACACATGTCAGGCATAGGAATGTATGATGTGTGTGTGTATAGCCACTCAACCATGAAACAGCTCTCATGGAACATGTCAGCGCATTTCTTATCTTCTGTCCATCACCTAACTACCATCTTCAATAATTCTCTCTCAGGGCTGTTTCATTTGTGGAATTGCTCGGCGTCCTCGCTGCCTGTCAGGTGTTTTCGGCCACACTCTCATCTCGCTGTTGCTAATATGTCTCAGGAGAGAGGAATGAAAGGTGAGATCTTTTATGGTGGGAAAGTGGGACAGCGTCCACCCACTTTCTGAATAGTCTGAAAGGGATCATTCACACAGCTGGTTGGGACTGCTGGACCTGATCTCCCCAGTTATTACCAGATGATGTGAAAAACCAGAAGCACTTGGTTTTTTCCTCTATGGCTTTTGGATGGGAAACACTTTGAGGAAACCTACAAATCAGATTGTAAAGAAAACATTTTCCTCGTCTACGGTATGTCTGATATGTACATATAACAGTTTCAGTATTGTAATGCTTTTTCAGCAAATATTTATTTTCTTTCGAGTTACCACTATTATCAGAGGAAATGATTCTCCTGAAAAAAGCATCCAACTGTCTCTCTTTTATCTAATAAAACAGCACATTGGTTGGTAGAAAGAGCAGGGTCCATGGAGGTGGTCAAAAAATCGAATTAAAAATTGTAGCACTGCAGTGCCACCTCATCACAAATTTACTTTGTGAAACCTTTTCCCCAAAGATGATTATGAAAAACAAAGGAAGGATATTGTTATCAAGTCCCTCTCTTTCGCAAATACAGTAAACAAACTGCATATACTGTATTTCTGTCAGTCTGAAGTGGAGAAAACTGTGTCAACCCATGCTATGAATATCGTTAAAACAAATACCAGATGCGGTTGATATGATTAATTTAAATTTGTGAGCATGTCAAGTAGGTTGTAGTTGCGTTCCCCAAAAGATTCTCAAAGCCAGCAGAGACTTCAGAGGTTTAAATGATGAGTCTATCCAGCAATACTGCTGTTTCTTTGTGTTGTAACTGCAGCTAACAAGATGGGTGTGATTAATTACAGGGGAAACACATTGTAAAAAAAAACACACACACCAACATAACTTGGAATATAACTGACATGGAATGCTTATTTGATTTTATTATCATAGGAAGCTTCCGTCTTGTTTTGACTTGAGACGTGTCACTTGTCCTAGCAAGTGCTGAAACTGGAAATACCTACAGTTTGCGTTCAGACAGGCCGGGGGAATCTCTTTGTACAGTACACGTGAGACAACTGGATAACGCTGGAAGGAACATTCCATTTAATGCAAGATATTTAGGCTCTATAACTCATTTTCTTTTGAAACCTTTACAAGCACATGCAGACATGCAGTCTGTAATGGTATACAAAAGACATGAAGTAAATATGCCTCACATTTACAGATTTGTGAATTGAATCTAATCTTTGTGACAAAGCTGGTGATGAAACTATGTTGAGACATTACACTACATTTAGCTGACGCTTTTATCCAAAACAACTTGGAATAAGTGCATTCAACCATGAGTACAAGCTCAGAACAACAAGAATCAAGAAAGTACAATTCTTCAAGAAAGCAAAACTACAAAGTGCAATTTAAGTGCTACTGAAGTGCTGTTACGGTGCTACTTTCTTCATTCAAGGTATAGTCGGAAAAGATGTGTTTTTAGTTTGCAGAGACAATACATTTTACGCATTCAGGAAGATTCATTGTCTTTGTATTCTAGATACTTCAATAGTTGTGTTCGGTTACTGTGAGCAACAAGAGGCAAGGGATTACCTGTTTTTCAAGAGGAAGAGAAGAAATGCTGTGGGACTATATTACAGTAGCTTGGATTTATTCAAAAAAAACCGACGAGAGCTTAATAACATGTTTAATGATGTATTCCAGCAGAACAAAGCCATGAACAGTTTAGTTTTCTGCTTTGTGAGTCCTTTTTTCTCTCAAAAAGTCTTCTTGTAGAGCAGTAATTGCAATTTGTGTGATGACTACAACATTTATTTTAGTTTTACTTTCATGAGGTGACATGTATTTATTTTTAAATTATAATCAGGTGGTTTAGGGAATGCTTTGAGGCAATATTTGAGGCAGCACTAGAGGGGTATGTGATGTAAACTTTAAATGCTAGGGATCATTTTGTGAATCATTTATCTTTTCAGGACTATATTATAGACATTGTTTGGGCCAATAAGAGGTCCAAACAGAGGATAAGAGGTCAATTGATGCATTCAGTTCAGTAATGGTTAACACGTGGATGGTTCCTCTTTCTTTTGTTTATGAAACAACATTGGCTTTATTAATGACAGTGTGATAAAAGGTTATTGCAGAAATTTCAACTTCTCGCTTCTTCCACTTCCTCCTCATCATAGCTGAAACACATGCAGTGACCCGTTGCATGAAGGGAACGCTCTCTACATCAGTTTCCTCAGATCTGTGAATGACGTCAACTCCCCCAATCTCAGATAATATCAGATTTAGTCTGGGAAACGCAAGGAGGGGGAATTTCAAAATGTTCTCCTTTAGTTACATATGCAATACATAATCCAACAATGTGTTATATATGAGTATTGTTTTATCATTTGGAATCAGATTAAGTCTACTGCTGCCAATGTGCTGTGTGTCTGGAACTTTCTCAAGCTATGTGTTGACACAGGTAAACAGTGCTGGACTCAGCCTTTATTGCACTGAGGACACTTCATCATGTTTTCTCCATTTGAGGACACCCCTGATGGCATTTCATCACTTTTTCTTCACTGGAAGGCCACCCTAAAGAGAACTTTATCACAATTTCTCCAGGGGGAGGGCACCACACAGGGCACTGCATCATGTTGGATCTCCATAGGGGCATCCAAGAGGGCACTTGTGTGGCTTTTTTAAACGTGGCATTTTGTTGTTGTTTAATCATGATGGGTAAGGACCTAGTTCCCAAGTCACTGCCAGTACCCTTTTAAAATGTTATGTATGCTGTTGCCACAGCTGTCACTCAGAAACTGACAATAATCATGATTATTATAGTCATGATAGTTTATTTTATGCCATTTTGTATAAGCTTCACAGGACTACTATGAATAAAAAAATACTGAAAATGTCTCCATGTAGAGATTTACATTGTTTACCTTTATAATATTCTGGTTTAATACCCTTAATTTGAAACTGGTGACCGGAAACGTGTTGTCTGTCTGTTTCCTGGATGGATTGACGCCAGCAGAGGATGAAGCACTCGGTTGTCCGTCGTGTCAAGATCGACCACTAAACCGCTTGTAAGTTGTTTTCACATTGTCTGTAATGTTCTGCCAGACTTAAGTGACATTGAACTGCATTTTGGTAAAGGGAGCAACAAGTGCTGGCCAGTGTGCTCACAGCGCTGCACCTGCAGCTCGATGACAGCGTCACGTTACTAAACTTTACTACTTTGGACTCTGCTGAGCCACTTTGACGTGTTGCGCACCAGTTAGTCGGCAACTTGCTGTTTGAACGGTTAAACCGCGTCGCTGTTGTGGATGTGCATGGCAATATTGTAAAAAAAAAAGTGGTCGACTAACGTTAATCAACTCCGACTTTAACCCCACAATAAGTTCAAAGTTTAGTAAATGTTGTGGTGACGTCATCTGTTTCTGTCAATACAAAGTAACTTTAGTTTTGGGATCGTATATATATATTTAAAAAAAACACCAATACCACGTTAAAGTTACATGATAATTACATTATTACACTATCACAGCGAAACATCAACAACAACAGCAACAAATAGGCAACAAATAGTCTTGCCATCATCATAATCATCAACTGCTCGTCAAATTGTGTAAGGATTTTGCATGGAAGTCGCAATTAAACACCCATAATTTGTATTCCCCAAAATTAAATTGTTGGCAGTTGAAGGAAATTGTATTTTCAATTATTTAAAGAGTCTAAATCTGTGCATTGATTTTGCATGTAATCTACTCGCGAGCGCGTTCGGTGTGAACACAGCATAAGTGCATATTAGCGGCCCTTCCATTGTTAATTAGTTTTTGAGAAAACCTTCATTGTGCCAAATGACACATTGATTTATATATTGAGGAACTTGTCATGTGGCACTACAATACATTTTGATCTCTTACCATATCTCCTATTCTTAATGCGACTCACATTTACTGTAGTTGCAACTAGCAATTATGTTTAATACTTGGTTATTCTGCCAATCTTTTTTTTTTTTTAAACTTAAACCGATTAATTTATCCTTAATTAAATAATAATATATATTTGAAATGACTATTTGATAATCTGAGACACATTTTTCTGTTGATCGTAATATTGAGTTAATGTTTAAGATTGACTCGTGTGTGTGTATATATATATATATATATATATATATATATATATATATATATACACACACACACACACGAGTCAATTATATATATATATATATATATATATATATATATATATATATATATATATATATATATAGTTATTTTTGTGTACAGTATAAACACTTATCCCAAGCAGCATCTTTGGGGCAGAGTAGGCCAAGTATTTATTTACCACACATGTCCTGAATACACATATGCAAAATACAAATACTTTTTGTGTGTGCGTTCAGACCATTATCATTAGAACATTTATCTTTTACCATTCCTCCTCCTTGTTGTTCTGTCTAGCTGCTCTGTTCACTTTTTGTATCTATTGTCTGTCTGTTGTTTGTACTTCCCCTACTTCTCCTCTGTTCTTTGTACCTTTTCACTTTTACTTCCTTTTTTTAAATGTCATGTTGTTTTCTTCCCTTCCCCCCCATCTCATCACTGATTAACCACAAATGATTAGCTGAACTTTGTAAATTGTCTTTGTAGCCTCGTCTTGGCTATAAGCATTTCATAAATTAATGTATGTCTCTTTAAGCCATAATGCTTTTCCATTAGCATGTGCAGTGTTCCCTGTCTAATTAATTTGTGGTGTCATTCTTGATGGATTAGGTCAGATATTGTTTGTGAGAGTAAATCTTTGAGAATAAGGCTGAGATATGATGCTGTTTATTGTGTAGTATTTAATCTGTTTGCCTTATTCAGCAAAATATCCTGATGTCAATTCTATTTGATCAAAATAAAAATAAATCATTTAAAGTGCCAAATATTTCTGATTCTGGGAGTTGATTTATAGACTTAGTTCTGCAATCAACATCTATTTAGTATTTTTTAGAATTTGCAGCTCAAGCGGGTCTTAATACTGGATTACAATGAAAAGTTTGACAAAAAGTTCACCATAAAAGCTGCCTTGCCTTTTTTTGTCCATGTTCAGCTGCTCAGCACTAGATAACGTAAAGACTCGTCTACCAGTTGACACACACACACACACACACACACACACACACACACACACACACACACACACACACACACACACACACACACACACACACACACACATCCCTTCATCTCACAGACACTAAATCACCGCACCACCCTCTCCTCAACCCGTATATATGCTAATGTATTGACTTTTAAGGACGCATGAATAGTTTAGATCCACCGTAGATCAAACTAGCATGAGCAGGATACCTAGATTGGGCCTTTTGATAAAGCCGCCTTTCCCTCGCTTTGAATTCATGGTCCTCACATCTCAAGCAATTTCTCTCGGCAATTAATTTATTCATCATCGTCTTATGCGAACAGAGGTAAGGGGAAACTATATCTAGACTACCAGCTGTCTTGTGATAACAAGTGCTGAATCACCTATTTGACCTAATTTCTTATAAGAGTAAATATGGGCCCATGGGCTTGTTTAGATTTTGTTTCTCTTCAGTTTATTACTAGGCCTAAATGCAGAACGGATATGCGAGTGCAGTTTAGTGAAAGGCAGAGCAGTTTGCAGACTGTAAGTTATCGTTCCCCAAGCTTGTGAGGCTGACTCCTTCATGATTAGGTCTAATCTCCAGGTTGCATGTTTCATCTGCAGGAATATCCCAAGAATCTGCAGTAAACCCGGAGCCGGAATGTGCCTATTGTTTATTGACAAGCTGATTCATGATTGTTAATCCTCAGGTAGTCCTCTCAATTACCTTTAAAAAAAAAAATAAAAATGGTGAAAGCTTAAACGTGTCATTGCTGTCAACTCGTTGGATACTGTCGGGTTTGTCACCTTCTCTAGCTCATCAGCTATCCTGTCACATTCACACCGTGGAGAGGTGATTGGGCCTCTTTTCACTTGGTAAATGCATTTCTGCCGGCCACAGCTGAAGTAGGGCAATTTACTGGCGCTGAGGCGATGTATTACAAGGCAGATGATTGTGTTTAAGTGTCCAGTACGTTGCTGAGAACGTGATAGATGTGTGATTTCAGTCTGAGTAATAAACCCGTTGCCTAACATTGGGAGACTGTATTGTCTCACTTTTCCGTTGGGAATGTGCGCTGGAGAGCATCACTGTAATTTAGTTTACTGCCCTGGACAGATGCCAGTGTGAATCACCAGTGGGAATGGTATAAACGGGATGTTGGGACTTGGGGCGAGAAATAAGTGAAGTTGTCTGCTTATACAACTAGCTAAAGTAAAATATTTCAGTCTTTGTTCGGGATGCCAAGAGATGACACTAACTTGGTTCTCAAACTAATAGGACCAGCCCGAGGGGTCCTAGGATGATTTTAGGGGTGCGAAGATTAATAGAGGGCTGCAGGGATGATGTATTTCTGAAGTCCAACCCGCAAGTTTGTGTTGCATTGGTTCCCTTTGTCTAAACTTGGAGATGAGGGAACCGGAATTGCAAAAATGCCAACTCATTTTCCGGGTTTTCGGACTCATTCCTGCAGCACATGCATATATTTTCAGGTTTCTCTTTACCCGTCTGCTAATATTCAATCAAATTAGTCAACCGGAAAAAGGGGATTTCTACATTGCTGCTTGTTGCAGATGGTGTGGCGGCTCTGCTGGCTTCATTGGTCCCTGACCTCTGCTGTGCAAAGGGCTGGTTTGAAGGCAGGTATTTTATGTGCATATGTGTAAGGCAACATCAGGCTTGATTTAAACTTTGCATTCTTAACTTCGTAAAAAAAGAATGAAATACATAGATATGAATGTAATGTTGATGAGATTAATGTTGGTTAGATTTAGTTTGCATTTTCTTTTTTAGTGCATTTCATCTGTGCAGCAATAAACCAAATAGTTCCCAAATCGAGCTGTTTTGGGATGTATTGGGAATGTGTCTATGATTTTTAAAGATCTGTTGCTGAATATTTTTTGAATAGTTATATTAGATTAAATTAATTAGATTATGTTTACTGCAATGTATGTCTCATGCACAAGCCTAACTTTAAAAAATGGTCCCCACTATCAAAAAAACATACACTATCTAAACAAATAATTCCAACCCCTTCTGAAAATGAATACAAAAATATATAACAACAACCTAAGTAGACACAAATGATAACAGTTCATCGCTTTGTTTTAATACAAACACATTCTAGCATTTAACAGGATTATCTGCACATAACACGGAGGCATACACTAACAAAATGTAACGTGAACACATAATAAAATCACTTCAGTGATGAAAATAAACTGTGACAAAGGTAACTTTAAAAATGTATTGGTGATGGTCAATACTTTATGGGTAAGAGAGAGAGTGGAAGGATGTTTTCTACGCTCTGTATATAAATAGCCTTATATGGACGTAGATGGGTAATGTCTGAGTGCCAGCTGGAGATGGAGCTGGACCGTTAGTGTCGCTCAGCCTTGCTCCTCTTAGCCAACCTGTTGTAGAAAGCTGCTGTGAAGACGGGACTGTGAGGAGGAGGATATTTTGGGACATTTGGTATTGAATCCGGCGTGGTGACCTGTTCCCCCACTTATACTACTACATCTTTTTATTTTTCCTTCTGTCCCCCCGCTCTTCACATCCCCCCGTCTTTATCACCCTTCACCTCCCAACACCATACTTCTTTTATTTCCTTCCCTTCTCACTCTGTGTATAGGGAGGGGTGTTTCGGCAGTCATGTGACTTTTTGTCAGAACACAATTGCCGGTGTTCGTCATTGGTCGATATTCTTTGAAAGAGCGTTGGTTTCCCGGGTGACGGGGAATGGCGGCACCACTTCACTTTTCTCTGCAGCTGCCCCCCCTTCCTCCCCTCTGTATTGCTCTGAGCCGGTCTCTCTCTGTCACTCTGTCTCTTTCACAGGCCGTGGTGGATCAGGTAGCCCGAGAGCACGACACACACAGACAGTGACGGGGTTGTGTATCTCCTCCTCCTCTTCCTCATCTTCTTTTTCTACGGGCCGGCAGTCAAGGAGACCATTAATCTGCAGGAGGTGAGTGAAACAAATGGCCTTGTTTATTCAGAGTTAAGGGTTTTTTCCTCCACTGAGTTTACACTTTTTTGTTTCCTTTCTAGTTGTGGCTGCAAAAGTCATACAAAGTAAAGGACATACTAGTCATGGGTTAAACAATTACTTATTGATGATTTAAAGTCCAATTTAATTTAGCCTTATCAGCTGTATTCAACATGGTAACATAATTTGACATGTTTAAAAAAATGCATGCTTGGCATTGTGACTATATGTTATATAAGATTAAGTGATGATGAATCGTATTTTCCCACACCAGTATGATGGTTTCCTGTGATGACTAATAACCGTGTGTGCACATTCTAAACATGGGTTATGGTATGGCAACACAGTTGCATGACTCTTTAAATGTCCAGCAGGACAGACCGTGACTAAAACTATGTGTAGATAAGTCGGTCAAGATGGGCCAAAGTTATTTCTCCGCTGAAACAAGAGCTGCACAGTAGGCGTAGTTCCTTTTTAATGTTCCATGAAAGATTCAACAGCTGTGTGCGCTCCGCTCCGCTCGTCAGGGCACAGACGCAGTATGGCTTGTGTTTGGGAATCAGGCCACTTTGTGAGGATTTTCTGGCATGGTTACCGTCCTGAAGTGGTGCCCTCTCTGCACCCCTTGTTGGGCTCCACCAACCAGGTGTTCGCGTCTGTATTTGGTTACCGTGACAACACTGAAAACGGGCTACCTGCCCCTCCCTCAGGTGCACTTTATCTGATGACCTGAAGGATCCTTTGCACATACACATACACACACACACACATACACATACACATACACCACACACACACACACACACACACACACACACACACACACACACACAGTAGCATTTGTTGTAGCTGACACTTGACCCCTCACACAGGCAGGGGACACATGAAAGAGAGTTGGCCAGTGGCAGAAGTGATGGATTTTACTGGGAATAATGCAATCATACATGTAGGTTAGATTCACATATTTTAGCTGCTTATATAACTACTGAATGTAAAAAGCTGCATGTCCTTAAGTGGTCCCTTCCTCTGCACACTTCTCTTCCCCTATTTAGCCTTCCCTCAGGCTATACTCTTGTCTCTTCGTAAACAATAAAGCTTTTTCGTCTGGTTGTTGACCTTAGATCACCTCCTGCAGGTAAAAAGTCTGGAGCCTTATTCAAGCCCTTGGTTTGTGAAAGGTCATGCATCAGGGGTTGTTAAAATCACTTCTTAACTTATGTTAATATGATGTTTGAGACGTACCAGTTGCTTGTTTGTATTGAATGTTTGACGACTCATGGAGCGAACAGGAAGCAAAGCTGTAGCGTGTGTCATTGATCCGCAGCCTGGTATCGCGCTGCTGATGCAACCAGGAGGAAACTGCCGCTGAGGCCTTGTTGTTGCCTCTGACAGGCTGCCATGATGTCACCACTGCTGACCCGACAGTCCTAACATTCCTGCTGATAGGGTTTTATGCAGACGTGGAGGGGAGTATGTGGGAGATATGTGGGCGAGATGCACAGACTTGCACACATATGGCCTTTGTCTAAGCGCTGATTAGTAATCTGGCATGTCCACCGACACACACACACACACACACATTAATTCATTCATTCTCATGCACATGCCCACGCCAGCACACACTCAGACCCTCTACCAACCAGATAAAGATGACGGTGGCAGTCTCACCGGCCTCGTTAAAATTCAACAGGTCTTCAAGTGTCTGTAATTGAAGTCTTGGTGAATCATTTTTGCATATATCTTCTGCGTCAAACTAAAATGCCTGTTGTTAGAATGGTGGGATGAGAGAACTTTATCATGCACTCGTGATCACACACATCATGTCTTTATGTGTGCGCATACATGCTTACATTTCTCTGTGTGCATGTGCGCGCGCGTGCGCTTATGTGTCATAATTGTAGCTACAAAACACTTTCCCACTATACACAGCTACAGCTTTCCTTTTGATCCAGTAAAGCCACCGAAGGAAAGACATGACAGCCCCGGTGCAGTGAAAGCTTTTAAATGCTGTTGTTCCTGCAGGTGTTTGGATAGCCCTTTCCCGCCCCAGACACTGAGAGTGGAGTCGAGCAGTATCGTAAACAGGGTTTCGACTAAATCTTAGTCTATATGGGGGACAAATGGGAAAGCATTTAGACAGATGGAAGAAAACGTCGCCAGACAGGCAAACTCAGGCATGTAGACGGACCGACTGGGCGTCAGTATTGCGTCCAGGGGCCTCTACCTCACTCTGTGTGGGGCTTACCAAGCTTTTGTTCACCTCCGACCCCTGACCTGCTCCAACCTGATAGCTCCCCTGACACTAACTTAGCATTTCCTGTGCATCCCGTGCCCCCCTCCGCTGGCTTTTGTTTTTTACTGAGATCATCATTAAATCAGCAGCTCCAACCCCCACGCAGGCCAATATCTCATCTTGCCTACTCTTTGTTTCCTCGCTCTCTCCGTGCACATGGCGTGCTTTGAGCAGAGTCATAGCCCGCGGGTTGGGTCCCCCTTCTGTCCTGAGAAATCCTCAGCTTAGCCAGGACCCGATGCGCGTATACGGAGGCCACTGGCATTAACGTCTTGTTGACTTTGACTCTCTTTTGTTCCCTGGCTCACTTGCATTTCTTACATGGGAAAGTCACAGAGACAAATGAAAAAGGCTGGTCGTCAACATCCCATCCAACTTTGCGCATCAGTGAAAAGTTGAAGGCCCTACGACAGTCACAGTTTTCTCCAAGTAGCTTTAGGCTGTAATTCATGCATTTATTGATAGAAACAGCACAGAGTGACACTAATGGTACAGGCTTTTTGAATGGTGGTGACTTAGCCCTGAGCCTGGACCGGTTCAGAATAAAAAGAGTACGGCCAAAGTCTTTGGACAACTTGGGAGCTGCTAAAAGCCAATGGAGTGTGCTTTTTGAGTGTGATCTGAAAAGTGTTTATTTCTTTTTTTTTTAAAGATGGTATTTTTCTTTTTTTCCTTTATCATGTGTTTGGAGGAATGCAAAGTTTGTTCACCTGCAGTATATATATTGATCCAATCCCCCTCTGTCTTTTTCGCTTTGTACTGCTGTGTTTTCTCTGTGTTCTCAGGTTCACCGTGGCAATGCATTTTCAAAACAGCTGTTGTTTGTAAGGAGATGATATAGTGACATGCATTTGTTTCCAAAACATGAATCATCTTCTGAGCCAGGTTTTCTGGGATGAAAACAAAAGTCATTGTCTGTTCTTGGCATGGGATGTGGTATATTTACGTCTCAACAGTGCAATTACCTTCTCTGGTGAAAGCCATCTCGCTTGTCATAATGATACACAAGACATAGCTTCACTACTGGCGCAACAGCGCTGTCCCGACCATAATGAGACAGCAATGCTATACTTAGGCATGTTTGGCAAAAACAGAGCATGACTACCTTGTGTTGCTGGCCATGACTATGAAAACCGATGTCAACAAAAGTTCAGGATTTTGTAACGTGTTTGGGCTTCTGAAAATAGAGCCGACGTTGTCTGCTCTCATTCCATTCACTGTCCAGGCTTTAGTCTTGACCGACCTGTTGCCCAGCTGTTGAAGGCTGTTTTAGTGAAAGGCTGAATAAATAGAGAGAGAAGAAGGGGTGGGTGTTTCAACAGGGAAAACGGGAAGGGGTGATCGGTGGCAGCAACTTAATGCTATTCAGTCTTGGTGAATAATGGCCAACAAAGACACTATCAGCATGTATTCCCCTCACTCTGCTCCCCTCCACAGAACCTATTGAACTGGTGCCAGACCCAACCAGTCTATTTCTCAGCCCGAGAGCCATCTTCCTGTCTCATCTGAGTTGAGTTATGGCTAGCTCCCCACTCTTTGGACAAATGTATATATTCTATCACTTGTTGAGGTATTAACTTATTAGGTGGAGATTGAAAGCAGTCTAATAGCAATTCAGAGTTTGGAGTTGGGTGCATTTACAGCCATTACGCAAACAGAGACAAATGGTAAACAAGTATAAAGTTGGGGAGGATTTCTTATTTAAGCGCCAGTTTTAAATGCTTTTTTAGACCTTGTCTCTGTTTTCTTTAGCTTTCTTTGCTGAATGCAGAGGGAGGGGAGAAGGAGGCGGAGGAGGGGGTTGCAAGAATGTTTGAGTCACAGAAAAAGAGGGATGATATGTGGGCTTTGACAGGGGAGGGTGGGATGAGGGAGGCACAGCGGTGGGAGCTGCCCTAAGGAATGCCTGGAAGGTGTCCGAGAGGTCTCGGAGGCTTTGGACCGATAATCCTCCACATCACATTACAATACCCTTACCCACCAATCTGATTTCAGCCCTGTTGTCTTTCCATCTTCAGACTCTGGAACAGATACGGATGGCTCACCACTTGTTAACCACTGTTTAGTCGTGTCTTACAAAAAAACGCAATTGACAAATTAACTCGGTGTGGGTCTAATGACGGACAAGCACACAAACACCGAGTGGAAATGGTCAGTCAGGATCCATGAAGTGTTCTCTGCTGCTTTTAAAATGTCACTCCTCCATGGCACCTCAGCCTTTTCTCACTCTCGCCTCTAGTACCTCAGCAGTGCCTCAGGAGGCTCTCCCCCCACCAGTGTGGTTCAAGTGATTTGTCAGACAACACAGCTCTTAGATGTGCCAAAAGCTTTGCTTTATAGGCAGAAGAGTGAAGCGGCTCACAGGGATGCAAACTGACTCCTAGCGAGCCTCTGACTCACCCTGGCTAAAAGCTACAGCCTTCGACACAGTGGTATTTTGCTTGCATGATTTAATTCATCAAATTAATGCAATTAATCCAAGATGTCTATTTTTGGAACATCTGCTTTATACAATGTGCTCACTGGTTATTAGGCGCGGTGACTACATGTCCTCATTAGTCTGATCAGAATACAATCTGACGTCAGTAAAGGCGAAGTAAACACAAGGATGAAGGAGATATTTTGATTGTCGATGGCCTGCTGCTGCCGAGTAGGAAGTCCAATGTTCTTTTCTTTTGACTTTGTAAGACTACTTTCTGAACTGCCACTGAATTCTAACACATGTATTATCCAATATCCTCAGCTTACACAAGGAAAAAAGGCAAAGAAATGAACGTAACAGTTAAATGGTCAAAAACTCTCAGACAGAAGTAACCATGGTTGCAGAACAAATTGACCATAAAGACGTGTGAATTTTGGGTTGAAATGACAACCCGACGGATACAGTATATGTGCCGATATTGGCTTATCACAGATAACGGTTAGTAAGTTAGTAGACATTATAGTTTATACACCAGAAAAAACTATGAATAATTCTTAGCTGTAAAATGTCAAAAGCTCAACACATATCTTGGTCACTGTGCTTAAAAACCTTCAGATTTTTCTCAAATATTTACATTGGTATAGTCTTTAAAAGGTGATTAAATAATTTCATTTAACATGCCTGTACTTTCTAAAGGCTTTATCATAGTTTTTATTTTTCTAATTCATGAGCATGTTCATTTTGTAAACGGACAGTCTGGCAGATGCTTTGCAATCTTGCAGTAACAGCTGATAACAGCAGGCATTTACTTTGGCATTTAGTTATGATTTTACTTCACTTTATCATATAGTCTGCTGGCTAATATGCTTTGATATGTAGCAATTTACTCTCTGTAAATTCATTTTCATTGGCCAGTCTTTAGTTTCAAGTTTAGGGGGGATGGTAAGGGAGAAAGAAAAAAGAGGCGAATAATGGTTCAAAAGTAGGATTTAGGGATCTGTGATGATGGAGAGGAGGGGTGTCATTAGAAAAAAATTAGTCGGCTCATGCTGAGGGGCTCCTACACATTCTGCCTGACCCATTGGTCACGCATGTCTAAGCTCTGTGTTTGGGTGTGGGAGGGAGCTGTGGAGATGGTCAGTTCAAGAGTGTGGCATTGTTTTATGATTGCATGAGTAGTAATAATTGATTAGGCTTTTGTTCTTTTACATGTGACACTCCATGTACCAAGGTTGTCAGATTTAAGTTGCTTCATTCTCAGATTTTTCCCACAGGGCATTGTCCAACTAAAACACACACACACACACACGCACGCACGCAGACGCAGACTCACCAAAGGCACCTGGTCGGCCGGACGATGACCTCATTCCAGGAAAAGGAAGAAAATCACCTGACAGACTCATTTGTGTAATCAGCTGTTCATATGACTGGAGGCCACAGGGTGGATGTCTAATGCCTCAGGCTATATGTTGTTCAAACAGTAGACTCGTATGCAAATACACATCCATGCAAAGAGTTCAAGTTTATTCTGCTCTTATCTCTCTTATCGCAGTCGTACAAGCCGCCCTTTGTGTCATTGGAGAATGTAGGATGAAAAGAGAAAAACTGAGGAAATTGATACGGAGCGAGAACGACAAAGCCGAAAACACAGCCGAAAATATGCTTTCAACTACCTGGAAAAGGGGGAGGTACCTGATCCGTCAGCACGGCAAGAAAGGGTGGGGAGAACAAGAGTGAGAGAGGAGTGACTGGTGTTTCTGTGTGGGTGAGAGATAGAGAGAAGGAGGAGGGGTGGAGACAGCGAGTGAGAGAGAGAGAGAGAGAGAGAGAGAGAGAGAGAGAGAGAGAGAGAGAGAGAGAGAGAGAGAGAGAGAGAGAGAGAGAGAGAGAGAGAGAGAGAGAGAGAGAGAGAGAGGAGAGGAGAGAGAGAGAGAGAGAGAGAGAGAGATCCCTAGCAGTCTGTCAGATCTTGGCTGTGGTGAGGACACCCAGGAGAAGTGCATTCCTGAGGCAGCAAGCGAGGAGAAGGCAGTAAGATAGAGCGGTGAAGTCGCGACATCCTTTATATCTCTCTGTGAACACGTCAGACTGCCTCTGACCTCAGGACTCAGGACTCTGGACTCGCACACTCCTCTCTCTCTCTCTCTCTCTCACACACACACACACACACACACACCACACACACACACACCCTCATTCAGTCGCTGCCTCGCACACAGCAGCCGCACAACCGGCTCTGCTGCTCTGACAGAAGTAAAGGATTTGAGGAAAAGAGACGGAGAGAATAAAAAAACAGACAGAGGAATTAAAGGACACAGAAGAGAAGGTCCCTCTCACGTGGTGAGTGTAAGAGCTTTCTTTTTTTGGGGATTGTTTGAATGTGTCCTTGCCTGTTTGAATGTCAGCGTCGGGGAAGTTTCTCTGAAGTCAGCCGATCTGTCTCTGGCTGTGCCAGCCTGCGTGTTAAGAGAGCTATTATAAGTGAGAGCTAGTGCGTGAATATGTTTGGTGAGTGGGAGAGAAACAAAGAGAATCTCGTGTTATGTCTTCGGGGAGCTGAACTGTGTCATTACATGTACCTGTTGACTCCAGACCCGCCAAACAAAGTATTCCAGGAAAAAAAAAAAAAAGGACCCAAACCTGTTTGGGTGAAACGCCACTCTTTAGGCACTTGTGTTTTTTTAACTTGTTTTTGTGAGTTTTTCTCTTTGTGTAAGTACTCCCAGTGTGAGTCAGAGAGCCGACCCCTACGTGCTCGTGTTTTTGTGTAAAAGTCTGTTGGAACTATGAGACATGTGCAGGCTTTCTCTTGCACTGGCCCACTGTCACACGGGCTGCTCCTTTCACCACCGAAGGATTAACGACTCATTTATGGAGGGCATGAGCATGTTCCTACCTCATTCAACTGTTAGCGTTGTACACATCTCAAATGCCAACACTAATGCACACAACCCCTCTAAGCCTATTTAAACATTGACTCATTGTTATGCATGGCTTGCATCTTATTTAACATTTGCCACATTTGATACCTGTCAGATAGTGGAACTTGGAGCTATTTGTTATCCATTCGGGACCATCGATTAGAAACCCCTAACCCCTGGGGAGTGATTTATTTTTGTTCCTGGCTGACTGTGGGAGTTACACGGTTATACCTCATGTGTTATCTCTGTTTGTGTGTTTCACACACATTTGTTTCCAGAGAGATGACGTCATAATAATTGGTTATAGTGGAAAGAACCAAATGGAAAACTTTTAATGAGGCATACATCAGAGCTTTCACTTGGTTCCCATTCATTTACTTTTATTCTAGCATCCAATTCAGTTTTTACCTCTTTTTTGTGTGTTATATATTCCTGCAATTGGTAATCCTTGTTTGCTCATTTAACTGTCAGGTTCTGATACCGACTACGTACCACAAGCTCCCTGAGAAACCAGTCGTCTTAAGTATAGTGCATTTGTTACCTTGAACCAGTAAAATGTGGAAGGTTGCGCATGTCTGCTTCCCACTTGATGGAAAGCAGAGAAGTGGTCTTTGAAACACTAAAGATATTATTCCTAAAGCAACTATCAGATGGCGGTTGATAACGGTTGCCAGCCGAATCGTTATAAAACTTTCAGCTTTCTTTCAATCCTCGTTTAGTTGGCACTTCTTTTCCCTCTCCTTCCCTTTGTGTCTCCCTCACTGCCGAGATATTTTTTTTGTTTTCTATCACATGAATGAGCCTGTTCAGCATGGAGAGAGCAGAGTGTCCTCTGAGAGTCGTCGTGCCTTGTTCTCCGCAATGTTATTTTTACTGCTCTTTCACTGCTCGAATACACAGATGGACTCTCCTCTTTTTCTAGGATAGTCTGTCTGTCTGTCTGTCTGTCTGTCCGTCTGTCTGTCTGTCTGTGTCCCCGTCAGCTCGCATGGCAAAGAAAGCAAGTCCACCCATGCACACCGAGAGATCTCTCAGGATTTTTGATGGGAATTTTTTCAAAGTCACTCTTCATGCTGGGCCGAGACTTAATTTCTCACCGTCCTTATCAAGAGTGTTTCCCCAACTCCTGCAGATGCACTCAGGGCCAGAAGTAATTGGAAACGCTATGACAGCATGTCAGCGAAATAATATGTTTGTGTGTTTTGGTTCGTGATTGTTTCCCCCCCTCTTCCTCACGTGTTGCTCCGTCGACCACTCTTGCTCTCTCTTGTTCTTTCCGTGCGTCCTTCCCCTGCCTGTGCAATGTGACGGAAGGTAGTGCTGTGCTCTGCTCATGTCGTAACCATTAGGGATGAAAGCACACTGCAGTGATAAAAGATTGATCCCGGTCCTCCTCGCATCACATTCACATCCTCACACCCGGCTCCCTCTTCCCTCACACCCCTTTTTTCAATCCAAAGTCAACCCAGTTTTCAATTTATCAACTCATCTATGATTCTCTAAATTAATCATCTTCACCATTTACCATGGCACACTTTTCCCCCACAGGATTTCAGAAAGGGGAACATTCAGTTTTTTTCTTGTGCAGGATGCTGTACTCATCCTGTTGTACAAGATAAAACATTCTCAGTGAAAAAAATATCTCCCGTCTTATATTTTCCGGACAGTAATTCTTTTAAGAAGTAGGGCTGTTCCTCCCTCAGTCCCCAGGTGCTATTTGTTGTAACAGGAAGGGTATTATGTACTTGGTTAGCAGAACCAGAAGAAGACTGGCATCCAGCCCAGCACACACACAGGCCTTACTTCACCTGTTGTATCCGAGGAGGTAAAGACAAACACAACAGACCTGTAGTTTGTCAGCTGGGAGGCTATAATTACTGAGAGGAAGGAGGGGATATGGGGGAAAGAATTTCACTGCGGTTCTGCTTTTAGATGTTAAGACATGAACCTTTCAAGAGCACTTGAAAACACATCATTGTGTTGTAAAATTGCAGACTTTTTTGGACCGATTTGAAAGGAGCATCTTCGTGTTTCTGATCCCAGCTGGAGGTTTTAGAAACGCATCCCTAAGGAAATGGATTTTTGTCAACTAAAAGCCATTCTACTTGTTTTTTGTCTTTAGTCAACCTTTTTAGGGAATGCTGTTGGAATAGTTTTAGGTCATTGAGCGGCACAAACACCCATCGCCTGAATCTTTCTTCAGTCATCCAACATGTGCAGGTCAGAGGTTAGATTGATGTGAGATTGTTCTTACAGAGCTTAGTCATCCTTAGGATATGTTCCCATTCCCAAATGAGTCCAGCTGGCTGTAAAGTTCTCTCTGTCCATGGCTCTCAATTCTACCGTGTGTAGTGATTGTAGCGCGGGTAAACATCTCTGCCAGACCCGTGGGACGGTCGTGTGTGTGTGTGTGTGTGTGTGTGTGTGTGTGTGTGTGTGTGTGTGTGTGTGTGTGTGTGTGTGTGTGTGAGAGAGAGAATGAGCAGCAGGTTGCTCCCTTGCTCTACCAGCCATGCCGTGTTGACTCTCGGCACACAGAGCTATCTGGGCAGTAAATAACATGATGCCTCAGCCAAGGGCCCCGGACAGGGCCATGAAGGGGGGTCAAGACGCCAGCAAGAAAGAAAAAAATGTCTGCTCGGAGATACTAAATCAACAGAGGATAGAGGAGCGGAGAGAGGCAGGTGGATGTGACCGACTCGTCCCTCACTCATAGAGGCTTGGCGTTAGACCTGTCGTTGAATGTAGATGTGTCTGATCAAGCGCATTAGAAGCAAAACAAGCGAATGGGAAGATGGCAGCTTCTGGTACACAACGCACAGTGGTGAGCAGCAGTGCACGTGTGCAGGAGGGCTTGGCAAGAACTGCAATAATTCACATATATATTTGACAAAGTTTCGACAAAGTTTATCTATATGTATAAACTATTCTCTCTGACAACTTTAAGTTTACATCGTAGGATGTCCTGAAAGATCATATTTGCTAAATATAAGAGCATTAGTAATTATAATGTTTGTTTTATTTAAATGCAGGTGCAGAACCAGAGCATGATGAGTTGGAAGCATGTGACAGTATTCAGGATGAGGGTTGTAGTTTTTTTTAAAGAGACAGTTCTCAAAGCACCGAGGAAAAGCTCTTACCAAATACCTAAAGATGACCAATATTCTGTTAGACTATGACGCATATAAGCCGTAGTGAAGGGTCACTTCATCTGTTTTTAAGCATGCACAAGGAATGCATTGAAAAACTACCTTTACAGATATAGATCTGTGCCACTGAATGTGCACGTGATTGTATACGCACGACCACCATGCTTCCCACAACCCAGTGACAAACAGACCAGAGCGGAGACTTTTGTCACCCATAGAGATGAGCAGATAAGACATACTCTCAGCCTCGGGTTACCCGCTTCTCTGCGGTTTAAGGTGTAATGTTAGACTCTGGGCCCTGCTCCAAGCCGCAGCTTTACTGTGTTGCCTGGGTGCCTTGGCAGAGTAAAGCCTGGATCTTTCTCAAATGAACTGAACACGAAGTGCTCCAGGTTTTACGTTTGCAATGTTGGAAAGTTAACGTGGATTAACTTTCTTCATGAAACAGTCCTCAGTTATCTTATCTACGAAACTAAACATAGTCATTGTGTGGTCAGCTTTGTTTTGACATATTTCAGGCTGGGTGTTTGTGTCCGTCTGCTTGCTGTTGAATATTCCCTCTTTAACAATCACAGCAGCCTTGTCAGTATTAAGCTGTGTATATGCAAGTGTATCCATGCCAAATATCCCTCCAGTGATGTTGAGTCAGAGAAAGGCAGCTTTCTGGAAGTGAAGGGGCTCCTCGGACAGATACTGTCTTGGTCCCGAAGGAGTTCCTACGATACTGGAAATCAGCCATAAATCTGCACCCCGCCCTTCTACCTCTTTCTTACTCATGACTCTTGACTGTCCATACATCCTCCCCCCACACTTCTCTGATAGGCGTGATCGTTGCTCCTCCTCAGAGTAATGACAGGGAGAGAGCGGAACACCTCCCCATCAGGCTGTAAATCAGGCTTATTGAGAGGCCCACCCTAAGCCTCTTGATCCACATGCAACACAAACAGATTCCACCCTTTACTTTCCCTATGTTTTTTAATGAGCACATTTCAGGCTGGGTATCAACCCTTAATACTTTTTAGGTGTCGACCAACACTGTCCATCAAATTTATGGTCAGATTTGTAATCGTGTTTGCTCACTTTTTGGTCAGAAGCTTTTTCTACTATTTTGTTTTTCAGGCAAAGTTGTTGTTACATTTAACATTTGAGATATTCGTCTCTATTCTTAGAATAAGATACGGAAGAGTTTTGTTTTTATAGTTTGGTATGAACATTAGTGTTGAAAAAATTACACTATCTATCCATATTTGCATTAACATTATCCTAATGTGGTTTTATCCTCTTCCCAACACATTAAACACCCACACAAGATTCAGTTTCTTGGCACTGATGCTATAATTATTCTGTATTGGTGAACCTCTGCACCCTCATGCTGTCATAAAATAAAAGATGTCATTGATGCCTGTGGGAAAAAGATGCCCTCTGCCTGACCATCTTTGGTAATAGCCCTTACTTCATATACACGTTTGGCTATGATGTATGTTTTCTTCCTTGTGTTGCGTCTGAGGTTTTTTATATTTTTGCATTAGCTAACCTTATATCTCCGCTCCAGTCTCTGTTATAATACTATGTTTTCACTTATAAGACGTGGTTTATTCAGAATAAGACTCTACAATCTCTAAAAAGCAGTGTGACTTGAAATGGAAGTGTGTTCACAGGACAAACGCTTGTGTTGTTAACTGAAGTCAAACATTGTTCAGAGTCTGATGACACATTGCACATTCCACAGTGCCCGTCTGTTCAAACCCCCCGGTTTAGACCTTATCTCAGCACAGACAACAGCATTTTTGTGGAATGAATCCCCTTAATGTTAACAAATAGACAACATCGTATCAGGCTGTTGCAGGGTTTGACGTGCTGTGATAGGTCACCTGAACGTCTGACGCACAAACACACACATGCAGACTCCCGGTCTCTCCCGCTCCATCCCGCTCCATGGCTGTGTTTACCTGTATCCCTGTCTCCAAGGGCCTGGTATGTTGAAACTCCCTAGGTAAATATCTAGAGGGTGTGAGAAGAGATGTTTTGCATCATAGGCTGACCTTGGCAATGGAATAACATGTTAATCTGTACAGCCTGCGGTTTTCTCTTAAACTTTTCTTGCAGTTGTTCCAAGAATGTCACAGTCAGGAACTTTGGCTTCAGTTTCAGAGTTGGGTCTAATGAAAACCAGAGGTGAATGGATCCCATTAGCCATAGTAGTAGTTTGGGAAGTGCCGTGTAATGTCCGTGACCTCAGATCGGTGTCTTGGGAGGGAAACTGGGTGGACTTCTTCACTTACATCTGGGAAAACATTCATTCAGATGATGGGTCTGTATTTTCTCTCTGTTGGAGTCATATATTTGGGTTGTAATATTGCCGTTCCAACCCTGCACAAGAATGTTTACCTGCTCTGTCCTGGATTGATAACCGCCTCACCTATGACTTAAGTCTAGTATATCGTTGTAAACACAGGATTTGACGGGCTGAGCTGTGTGTAGATGATGTCAGTTTGTGGGTTTGAGCCCTCTTGTATGCCACTTTCTTTGCAGCAAAACATATATATATATATTTGTTTCCTTGGGCTTGCTAATGGAAATATGCCCTTCAGCTCAGATAAAGACCGACAAGTCTACATTGCATCACAGATTGCATGTTGGTAAAGTATGATGAAACAACACCTTCCTTCAATAACTCTGCAGTCGATGGAGTTAACTATATGACTTCAATAACATTTAGTTGCTTAGATTGGATGATTGATGTTTCCTTTTGCATTATTCGAGCCCCTATTTTTGGATTGTGTTTAAAGAATGTAAGATAACAACAAAAAGATGGAGTGAATAATTGATATGAGCAGACATGGAAGCGGCCTTTAAATTACTAATGAGTTTAGCTTCAAACCTGTGACACCGAAGGCCGTGGCATTCCTGATTCCTCAATGGCACAAGCACGCAGGCGAGCAGGAAGCGAGAGCTGAGCCCCAACACATGCACCTGCAAAAAAACTCAACTATAAATAACACGTGTCAGTCATTTTCAGGCTACTCATTTCCACTCATGTACGCCGTAATTGCATCCTTGAAATTAGTAGGTTCACTTTATGTTATTTTAGTTCCAAATGAAGCATCTTTAAGTTTGAGTCAGCCTGTCTGCCTTCTATCTACGTAACGTGTTATTTTGGATATGAGATAAGTGATTGTCTGTCTGAATGCATCTGTATGTGTGCATGTATTTACTGCACAACCTCTATGTGTACGTGTGTGTTCTCTAGTGTGTGTGCTGTGTACATATGAGTGTGGCTGGGAACAGAGCAATGTCCTCCTTCCCTTGCAAGCCTTGCTGAGTCAGGTCGGGAGTATATAATTACACATGGGTGCCCATCAGCAGTCTGAGAGCCTTCTTCTCCGGCTCAACCAACAATACAAACTCCTGTACTCGCAGGGTGAAGCCAAATCACTCATCCTGAGCCGAACGCTCGGTAGAGGCCGGCTCTGCCCGGCCTTCCACAGGCGATGTGCAGTCCTGCATTATCATTCTCACCATTAGCTGCTGGCTTTGTGGATGGATCCATGAGTGCGCACAAACAAATTCCTGGTCTCTAAAGTACTCGCCTCCGCTCGGTTACCAGGATTAAAGCGAACGAGAGAACGGCCAAATCAGGTATGAGTAAGTCTTTCTCCCGGTGAGATGAATAATGTAGAAGGGTTTTATCGTGGCCACGGTTGTGTAAACTATTGCGGCCACATGCTCATGGGAGTGTACCTTATTGCTTTTTCAATGAGTTTCAAAACTATTTTCAAATTTAAGAATAACCAAACTACTTCCGAAGCATTTTCCAATATATAAATACAATAGAAATACAAGATTCTTTCTCTCACGCCTTCTCCATTTCCTTCACTCCTGTGGTTCGGTTACCATCTGTCTGTGTGAGTGCTGCTGGTGATTCACGATGACTGGGATTTCACACTAAGTGCTGTTTTACACAGTGTGACTGAAGTGATAGTGACAGCCACAGGTGATGGCCAGACTCTGAATTGCCATGTCGAGGCCCGCTTCAGATCAACTAGAGTAATCAACATCCACCTTTTAAACCTCCTCAATCATCAATTACATGCGCAACGATTACACAGCTTGTGTGTTCAGTGACTGTGCATGAGATATAGAAGCAAAGAGTTGAATAATCCCGTTAGTCCAGCTGAGCTGAGATTTGAGTTACAAACCTTTTATTGGCGAGTCTGCTTTTGTAAATAGTTGGTACCGTTGCCTATATTTGTCCTTGATTTGGAACGAAAGGTGTCCCCTGCATTAATGAACCACTGATCCACTCTCATTGAGATTTCACACTTGGACGAGCCAATCATTATAATGGAGAAGGCTGAAGGCTGCAGCGACAGATCCCTGTATGCAAGTATGACGACTAAAGCTTATTAGTGCTGTTTCTGATTCCTTAGCGCTGAGTCATTAGCATGTCAATAGAGGAGAGATACAGGCGGACGGGGGGCATTTTCAAAGAGTTGGTCGGTCACAAGCGTTTGGATTTTGTTCCGAGAAATATTTGCCAATTTAATGTGCTTTGAAAAAATGCATTATTCATTAGGTGTGTTGAGGCTTCAGTGAAGCTCGGTTAGCGGGGAACCAGGCAACCGTTCAGTCTAATTAACAAGCAGTATGTCTGGAGATGCTGCTGCAGCTTGGCCCTCTACTGTGATGAAGAAGAAGCAGCAGCACAGTCACCGTCACCGTCGTAGCAAAACACACATTTTTACACATGCATACTCTGATGTCGGCACACAAATACAATTTTATCTCTGCAGCGCAACAAAAGCACACATAACCCTGTTTTCTTTTCAAATGTAGAGCAAAATCCACAAAGTGAACAGGATGCTGTTTGATGTTTTGTTAACAACTCCGAGACAAACTAAACCATCCAGCTGCGACTTTATTTTTCCAGCATTTTACTGCCTTGTCACACTATAAAAGCAAATAATCTCCCGTGTGAGAGGTATGTCTACATTGGAAAGTTATTTAGTTTTAGTATCAGCCAATAGAAGCCCTCATATTGGAGCTCTGGTTTCCTCGTGTGCCCAGTGCACCACTCCCTGCTCTCTGACCGCAAGCACGAAAGCCGTGCTCATTAGGACTTCTACATGGTGTTATGGTGTTATGGTGTTATGTGGCTGATAAAGACATACACCTGTCGGTGTTATTATACTCTCTCCAAATGTCTTCTGTATTTGCCCGATACTAAATTGGTCCTAGCCTGCGCAGGTGTTTTGTACAAGGGTTAGCACAGTTCAATCCTGGAAGCAAGAAAGACTTCTGATCTTTTAAAATGAGATGTTAAGGAGTCAAACAATACTTTGTGTAATGGGAGACACACAAGTAACAATGTGACAATTCTACAAAGCCTTGTTCATTAAAGTGCTATGTAGGGAAACTTTCCCTAGCCCAGGGGCTGCAGCTGCAAAAGCATTCTCATTATTAATAATGACGATGATGGTTTTTTTCTCACTTAGTTGGTTGCTTCTAGCATCACCTGAATACTTCTGTCTAAATGTAAGCCGTCACATAGGTAATGATAGAACCCTGAGTCAGATAAGTGGTTTGTATGCTTTTTGAAATTATAAATCACTTGAAACTCAAATGCAAATTACAGTATAATCCCAAAGGTTGTGTGTGTTTATTATATACTACAGCATCACACTTTTGTCAGATTTTTTTTCGTTGTGTAATGAAGCAGCGGCTGGGAATGCCCATGTGATTCATCATTACGGGCATCTTGTGAACTTTTCTGTTTGTTTTTAGTCTCACCGGTCCTTGAACACATACACTGTGCTCACTTGGTCGACTGAAACACTGGATGACGAAGAAGAGGGAGGAGGAATACAGAATGCAAAAAGACAGAGGCAAGGGAAGACAAAAGAAAGTATCTGTTCTCCCTTTTATGAGTTTTATCTGTGGTAACATGTGGACACAGCAGAATGGCACTAAAAGCTGGCGTGGCACGTCAGCCGACCCGGCGTTGCCAGGGGCCACAAAAGAGGCAACACTGTCTGCTGAGTGTGGAACCAGGACAACAATAGTGTCTCTGCAGGACAGATGAGGCAAGGCTGCTCGGTTCCAGCACGTTACTGGCTCTTTGAGTGTTTGTGTGTCTCTGCCAACCTGGACCAGAGTGGCACTGAGGACACAGCTTCACCCGGCACTGTTCATTGTCCTCTTAACAGCAAAGCCCATTATGTCCACTTTAACCAGCCAGGGTCAGGGTCTTGTTGTCTCTGCTGATACTGATAGGGATAACAGTGTCTACTTGTTGTATTTCTGTGTGTTTGTGTATCCGTCTTGCGGTTCGGCTCTGAAACGCTGCGTGATGTACGCTCTGCTCTTTACTCCTGCCATTGTTCCGCTGGACTTCTGTTGCTGCAGAGATAGCACACTAACCACCGGAGCGACATCTCGTAAAGATAGGCCCAAATGGCAAGTCTGCTTGCAAACACACTTGCACATGCAGGCTTGTACATGAATGCAAGCAAACCCAACCTTTGACCATTGCACCAGCATGACACAGTGTACTGTACTTCCCGTGCACACACAAACACACAAACACACACACATTACACACCCAGTAAGCATACTCTTCTATAGCCTCAGGCCTCAGGTGTTGAAAAGCCACAGTGCATTCATAACCTTGCTTGGAATTTTCCTGGTAAGCTTTAATCTGTTTTGCATGTTACTCAATACTGCTCATGACTAGAACAGAAATGAATGGTTCATCTTTAAATTAAATCGAGGAGGAAGGGTGTGTCCGTCCAACTGCATGATTACTGGTGCATTTGTGCTTGTGCGTGACTTAAAAAAAAACTTTTATTGGTGATACTGTTTTGCTTTTAAATTCTCACGTGTAAGGGAAAGCACAACAGTATGTGGAGATTGGATGTCTGCAGTGTTGTAGTTTCGGCATTTAGACACTTCTCTGTGCCCAGCTTGTCCAAAAAGGCCCATCAATTCCCAGCCTGTCACTGTTACTCACACAGGATGGCTCACAGACGAGCCGAATCATGCCCAGGGCTGTGGTGCTAACCGCTTTTGCCTTGAGTCGAATCCAGCGAGCAGCCGGGAGGCTGTTATTGAAGAGAGACAGGCAAGAGGCACAGACAGGGTGATGAAAGACGCAAAGCGGGTTAGCTGGATGGGTGAGCGATGATGAGAGGGGACAGAGGGAATGGCACATGGCTCCAATCACTGCGCTTTTCTCTATCTGTCTTATCTGTCAGTCCTTCTGCCCCACACTTATTATCTCCCTTTCTCATTTACTCACTGTCTGTCTTCTTCACTCTCTCTCTTTCTCTCCTCTTCATCATACAGTATGACTAGCCTATTTTATGTATTCAATTTAAGCTCCCCAATTGGCTTCTTTGTGAATTTGCGTGTGTCTGAGCCTGGAGTGTGATATTTTTGATTGCTTCAGTTTGCCGATTACCTCACAATTTTATAATTTTTTTTGAATGTTTTTTTGAATGTTTTTCCTCTGAGAAAACATGTGACGTGCCAGAGCTCAGAGTTTCAACCGAAACTGTCCTGTGCCGTTTTGGGTGGGTGGGGCTGGCGTTTTTTGGGGGTAACCTGAGATTAAAGGGTGGCGTGTGGAAGCCGATGCCTTTCGGATAACTTTAGCGGCTTATATTTGTGTGTGTGTGTGTGTGTGTGTGTGTGTTTGTGTGTGTGTGTGTGTGTGCGTGTGCGCATCATGACTGTAAGCAGTCTGAAGCTGGTGTTCGTTTTCAGCATTTGCATGTTGACTCTGAAACCAAACATTCTACAGTAGGCTTGGAGGTTCTCCTCTGTCTGTATTTCAAGGAACTGAGAACAGGACTCCAGAGCTGCGCTGAGAAAAAGGAGCTGCGTTAGGCGGATGTCTGGTTCTCAGTGTTGTTGTGCCTGTGACAAAGAGAATAGACAGCAACCTGAAACTCACAGGCCTGTTTGTTTCCTGTTAGTGCAGATTATCACATTTCACCCGCCAGGAAGGATAAGAGAGAAACATCATGGGAGGGTGAAATTCATGCAGGCATGTATTTGACAAAAATGTCAAGAGTTCAAGATCTGTTTGATCTTTGTTCGCAGTTTTCTCACTTTTTACTCTGAGGTATTAAAATGCTTTTGCATAGAGGAAAGTTTGATTCTGGCCTGCGAGGTAGTATTGCAGTGCATGAGGCTTGAATACTTGAAATGGGTATCCTTCTTCACCTTTCCATGTTTAAAAAATGCCTCCCAGCTAAAGTAAATGATTGTCTACTGACTCAACTAGTCAGGGTTAATTATGTATTTCAACACAGCACACTCTGTGCCGTCTTAAAGAAACACATTGACATCTTGGCTGTGTTGAAACTCCTGGTGTTTGATTTTGATAAGCACTACCTTTTCATATCATATCAACTTTCTCTCTAGATGAAACCACCACGCTCGCGTAGCTCAAAAGAATTTCTACCGCATGTGATCCACCGTCTCTATCTCCTGTGATCTCGATCCGCTGGTTCAATCTCTGAGCTGTGGCGTCATTCCCTCCCGTATGCGGTGTCATGTTGAGCTGTTCTGTGTGATGTTGTTGCCACATCAGATAGGCTGTTGCTCCCCAGCAGAGTTTGTGTTTGCCGTTTAAACAGCGGACAAGTAATGGTGGTGCGGGGCAGCCAGGTCAGCGGCAGACGAGGGGCGGGGTGAGGGCTTTGTTAAGAAAAGCAGGAATTCTTCCGGCCGGCAGATGAAGTCAGTGCATTCCTCCAAAGCAGCTCCCTATAGGCAGCCAGTGGAGCAGAGCCAGGCCCTGAATGAGGGGCAAGATAATGGTGGGGCTCAGTATTAAACACCTCCCATTGAGAACCGGAGAGGCAGGCGGAAAGAGAACACCATCTGTCTGACTCTGGGTGAAGAGTTGTCTTTTACCCACCTAGGCTACAAAGTTTCCTTTACTGTGCCAAGCTCTAGAGATAATCCTGCCACCGCCCAAAGCATTTTACTTTTTATGAGCACTGCGGTTTTTTATTACCTTGTTTTGAAGCTTAGCTGTAAAAAGTACAGACCCAGAGACAGACGGAGGACTGAACATAACAATATTTATTTAAATTAAACCTGCTGCCCGGCGCGTGGAAGGCAACCTGCTGATCTACTGTCTGAAGTCTGATGAGACAGTTCCTGGTCCTGCTAAGGGGCTCAAACTGACGCACACACACACACACAACACACACACACACACACACACACACACACACACACACACACACACACACACACTCTTGTTCTATCTCTCCTGCCATGTTTCTATGTATTTCTCCCCACACAAACACCCTCTCCCAAACATAGACACACTTGAGTTGCTCCACTTTCCCTGTCCGTTCCCCTCGGCAGTAAGCTATCATAACTGCTTTGAAGGAGGGCAGCAGAGCGTTTAATTGGGTTACAGATTGGCATTTATGCTTCCAGGTCCACGAGATACTGCCGGGGCTCTTAACTAACCACTAGGAACTTTAACAAAATGCTACACTGCTCTCCCCCCTTGGCTGCTGGTCTGGAAATTTACAATTCAATCACACTCTCACTCAGCACAGTACTTTTTGAAGTCGGCACTGTTTAGACTAGAAACTGGTATTTCAACAAATTGACTAACAAGTGAGAGTGCCGTGTATATATGACAGCTTGCAATGTGTTGTGTTTAGGTTAGCAACAAGTTGTGTCACATGTCGGGGTAAGATTACAGTATGATCAATGAAGCCTTCAGAGAGTTATGGTGTGTTTTCTGTCTTCTCAATACGCTCCCTACTTTTTCTACAATTACAAAGGTTTGTTGTTGCAACTGGGAAATTGGATTTCTGGATCAATTCTCAATCTTATCAACACACGTGTAACATGTCTTTCTCTTTTTTTCTCTTTCAGAGTCTGTGCCATGCAGTGTTGAGTTGAGGCAAGCCAAGCTGAAGTGATCCGTTGCAAAGACCATCTTACCCTTCGCCTCCTCCTGCCTGGTCCCAGATGGAGCTCAAAGTGTGGGTGGACGGAGTGGTGCGGGTGGTGTGCGGCCTGTCTGAGGAGACGTCCTGCCAGGATGTGGTCATCGCTCTGGCCCAGGCCATCGGTGAGAAATAAGTTCTGCTGTGAAAATCATTGGGTCATCGTGTTGTGATACCAGCCTCCAAGCTGTGGTTACTTGGCACCTTGTCTGTGTGCTTGATTAATTTATCTTGCCTGAAGTGATTAGATAACAGCGATGGGGAATTTGAGTCAGACAAAACATGAGTACACTCACCTTTTCATTCTCCTCTGACCCGAATTGAGTACTTTGTTGGATTTTCAGGGGGTCAGTTTGGATTTCTGGCTCCCTGTCTCTGTATCCTCTGGCTTTATTCAAGCCTTACGCTGCAGCAGCGTTGAACAACATAAATCCAGATTTAGCACTCTCCTCCTTCCATGAGTGAGCTGCCTGCCAAGTCATCAGGGAGGGCTTGTCCTAATTTCAAGGTCCTTGTGGAAACAGTTTATTTGAACATTTTTTACATGTTGTGCAAGTCTTACGAAGAAGCCTTTCTTCCAATCCTCAGAGGCAGAGATTTAAAGGTATCAGCATCATCCTAATGCGTCTGATTTCATTTCACTCGCGCTACTTGCGTAGAAGCTGGATTTAAATCAACAGCATTAATAACAGTGAAGGAGGAGAAAGTTATTGAGTTCTCTTCAGTTTGATATGGTGGTGTTTTAGACAAGGTCGTTTATGTTGTCTTTCAGCTTGGCGGTGCATGTCTTTGTCCTCACTCCCCGTTTCTCTCTGTCCCCAGGTCAGACAGGCCGGTATGTTCTGATCCAGCGTCTTAGGGATACAGAACGGCAGCTGTTGGCCACAGAGAAGCCTCTGGAGTCTCTGGCTAAGTTAGGCCAACATGGAGGCGAAGTTCAGTTCTTCCTGCGTCGTACCGGCCCGAGCAGCAGTGACGGACCCAGCTCAAAACAGGACAGACCAAGCCCCCCTCCACTGCCCAAGCTTCCTGAGCCAGAGCCATCCAAACGCAGCCAGCCCAAGAAAGCACTCACCTTTAACCTAGGGCCATCCACCTCTCCTAGAACCAAAGCCAAACAGTTTCAGAGGTCTGCTCGGGACTCTCCAGAGCAAAGAGCCTCCCCGTCCCCTTCGCCCAGCCCTGTTTCCCCTCATGTGCCATCTCCATCCCCATCACCATCACCACCTATAGGCCCAGCCAAAGAGGAGGTCTTCAGGAAGGTTCTTCAGCAACAAGAAAGACTGAGGGCCATGGAGGCCCAGCTAGAAGCTCTCGAGAGGGAGTCGCATACCTGGGAGCGTCCCTACCCATCTCCGTGTCCTTCACCAGGTTCTGACGCTCACTTGCATGAAGAGCTGGACATTTTGGAGCTGGAGATGCGGAGGAACCAGGCCGAGCTGGCCCACGAGCAGTACTGGGAGGAGGAGCTTCAGGCAGAGGTGGAGAGGGAGCGAGGAATGAGAAAGAAGCTGGGGGAGCTCCACGCCAAGCTCGACGACTGCGGACGGCGGCTCCACGACTTCTCTGTTCGCTCGGCTCAGCTGGAGCAAGAGATCCAGCGGGAAAGCCAGACGGAAGAGAGAGCAAACGGACCCGAGGAATCCCTCGATGCCATTAAAGCAGAGCTCCAGAGCCGGGAGAATCACCGGATAGAGCTGGAGGAGCAGCTGTCTGAGACTGACAAGTCTCTGGGGAAGGCAGAGTCTCTGATGCAGGTAAGGAGAGAGGTAACGGTTCTGGAGAAAGGGCTATAAACCCACATCAGCCCGTGTGTTGTTATTTGAGGGGCGTAGCACAGACCCTCTTCTAGCCATACTGTAAAACTGTATCCCTCTCCTACCTGCATACTGCAGCAGACAAACAGCAGTGCAGAGACACTTGAACACATGATTTATTATGGCATTATTTTTTATATATGAATAATTATTCAACTAAGTATGATGACATGAATGCTGTATATTCATATCCTACCGTGTATGAAAATGTTATATTGTCTGGAAAACAATTTGCAGTCTCGCCAAACTGGTTTGGCAGGTATGTTGTTGTATGCATGTTCTGAACACATGGTTACGAATGGTGTTTATATTACATTGCCAGTATCTACATATTATTGTACCCTGTGTATTGAAAAGGAGATTAAAGAGGATTGATTTGTAGAACAAAAGCCCCTTTTATTGGATCTACTCAGCCTCAACGTATGCTAGTTTGTGGTGTCATTGTTTGTTTACTTATGGTGGTTGTCATAGATGTGGCTGTATCAATAAAAGCCGAACCCAGTTTGAAGCTCGAAACTCGAGTTTCCTCATAATCCAAATGAAACCCAGTACTTGGGTATCCACTTCATGGAGCTCATTCAGACTAGTTCCAGCCAGGGGAGTGAATAATTTAATTTTGCTTTTATTGTAGTATAGTTTTTAATGTTTTGCCAAAAGGAAATGGAGCACAGTGAAAACAAGTGCTTCCATGTTTTCATTAGCATAGCCAGACTGAAAGGTCTTTGTGTCTAATGCTCAATCCACTGGGCTAAAAGTAATAACTAACTAACATACTGGCTGCAAAACTGATTAAAACATGACGATAAGCTCATTTGCTTTTCAGTACGTCATCCTTGTGGGGAGCGTCTGACTCAACATTTACTCCCTGATTGATGGAACAGAGAAGGACTGTGTCATGATCAATTTGCCAATTATATAGACAGCATGCCGCTGCAGAACAGAGCTATTAGATTTCAGTTTTTTTCTTCTCATACATCCTGGAACAATATGTACCACCATGTCATAACAGGACTGCAAGAGTTTATAATCCAAAAGTAACCACAGAGGGGTTTGGCCACCCAGGCAGTTGTCGCCTAGAAATGAGATGCATGTTAATACTCATAACCTAATACAGAATAATACAGCTCAGTTCATAGTCATTGAAAGGGGTGCATGTCTGACTGTGTCCGTCATCAGTCAGCCGATGGGTCGAGGCTGACAGTCGAGTGTTTAAGTGCTGGTGATGATGAGCACAGCGTTCCTGCCATTAGACTAATGGAGGCAGACCTGCAAGTGTGAACTGCCTCAGCAGGCCACTGCCTCAATCCAACATCAATTACAGGCACAAACACACACAGGCGCTGGAGTTGGGGACTCCGCCATGCTGCTGCTGCTTCCGGTCCTGTGAGCAGACACATTGATTAAGCACAAATGGATAGTCGATTAGGACTGATTGACTGGCCTGTTTGTAGGCATCACAGTTTAATCTGTGTGTGCAAAGGTGATGCCACTGTCTCTATGGAGCATCTCCCGTCTCCGTGTTTTAATTTATTGGAGGTGATTAATATCTTGGGCCCCTTGGCACCTGGTCGATTAAGACAACTTTGAAATGCAGCAGGCAAATGAGCATTTTTATGTGTCCATCGATAAGCATGCGCCTCAGGCTTTTGGAATCAGATGGAATTAGAAAAATGCTTATGGCGGATGTGGGACTTTGATGATTCATTGCAGCTGAATGGTCTGATGGTGGATGATAGCTGATAGTCTCTGTCAGTGAAATGAGACTCGATGTGTAGACTCTGCTGCCCCCTCATGGTGAAAAGTTGCTTTACATGTATAGTAGAAGTAATGTGACCTAAAGGCAAAATACACACAGAAGTTCTGCCTTATAAGTACATCCAATTCTGCCGTTGGTTTGTTATTTTTACAGTTAACTTTCAAGCCATGCAGAACATAATTGTATCTACTGAATAACAGGCATAATTACTTCATCCCGTTTTCATACGCCGCACCCATTGACAGGCAAACAAGGTGTCAGTCCTTTGTTTTCCTCGCTGATCCATGTTGTTTTCCATCTCAGGACAAGCAGGACGAGCTTGAGGAGTTGAATAAGGAGCTGAGGCAGTGTAACCTGCAGCAGTTTATACAACAGGCAGGTGTCCTTCCAGCGCACACCCACTCACGCACCGAGCTTCAGGAGCAGCTGGAGCAGTTAGAACTGGCACATCTTCTGCATGAAGGGTACAGGAACGGAGGTATGGAAACACAGCTCAACATTGTATACTCTGCTGTTAGAGTGAGAGGACTGGCCCTCTCATTGTGTTTCTGTTTCTCCATCAGGCCTCAGTGCAACTCAAATGGAGTCACCGCCTCGCCCCTCTGCCAAACAGTTCCTGGGACATCCACGCAACCTGCAAAACCCTCTAGTGTCCAGTCTCAACCCTGAGGGTGTGTATGTGTGAGACCCTGCTGCTTCACAAGTCCAACCTGCTCTGCTCCTCTCCTGCCCGTCCCCTGGTCCCAGAGCCCCTTGCCCCCATACTTTCTACCCCAGCTTGATTGGGTTTAAGGCTACAACTGCCGGGTTTTTTTTGGTGTCGGGTAGTGGAAGCATCTGTGTGGTGGATCCCTGCTCCTTCTCAGCAGCTTCCCTGTGCTCTACCTTTTTTAAAGGCTGAAAGACTTCACTTCTGCGCCTAACTCTTCGGCTTCTGCTGATTTTTGTCTATATTCTATATTTTACAATTTATTTAACATATTCCTCCTTCCATTTTCTCAAGTATTCCTTCTTTAATTATGTGGGTCTATCTATCCTTTCATGTCTCTTCTCTCCGCCCTCCTCCTCTCTCACTGTTTGCTTCTGGACTAATAGTAGCTGCTTTTTGGTTCTTCTGGGAACTTGCTCCTAATACCCCCCTCTGTAATACAGAGCGGCCTTCCCATCTTCAAGTCAACAATCGTCTACTGACGGCTGCTTTTCACCGTATCTCCATGTAACGCATCGATCACACTGGGAATGACTGTAGAAGACATTCTGATTGTAGTGCTGTTTTTACACTGTGACATGGGAAGATATGAGACCAATGCCATTTCAGTTTGCCTTTTATGTACGGATACTATTTATACGTGAGAGGGGGGTGTATCTATACACTGCCTCATACTTTGGTGACGCTTGACTTCCAAAGAGCAAGAGCCTTTCATGAAAGGTCTCTGCAAAATGTATTGCACTGTCCTATTCTCTTCCTGTGTGAAGCCTTGGCCTTGGTTTGCTTACAGAGAAATGTGTCTTTCTTTTCTCTATCTTTGCTCTACTTGAGGACAATTTATTATAGGAGGTTTTGCCAATCTATCTATTATTTTTCAAGCTCCATGTTAAAACAAAGGTATACATTTCAAAAGTAGTGCAACAAGGCCATAGTTTGTTAAAATACTTTTCTTTTTCTCCATTGGGATGTATGCGCCTGGTTCTTCTGCTGTCATCACACTTAACATTTGACCTGCCATAACGTGTATTGTGCCTCAGTGTACTGTAGATTTAGTATAAGCTTACTTACCTAAGTTCTTATAGCGAACATCAAGCAGTATGTGAAGCTGCTGTTGTCAGTTGTCTTCATTACTGTTATCCACAAATAACCATCCGAACCACCGAAACCAATATTTACTTTATTATAGCACTTATCATCCTATTATGTTTCTGTTATGCTGACAGGTCAAAGTGACGTGTGTTGGAGTGAGCACTCTCTTCTACCATCTGCAGTTTGGTGTTTGCTTTGTGTGATTATACAACATCTACGTTTTTGGGATAGAAATCGATGCTTGAACCGTTTCTATCCCAAAATGCTACTCTGACTGCAAGACAGTCTTCGTCCTCAACCCCCGGCGGGTAAAGGAATTAACCCAATAACTATGTGTGTGTCAGCGAGTGTTTCTCATAGGCTTGTGTGAATATCCTGACTGACCCTGGTGTCTCCTGCTGTGTCTTAGCTGAAACATGTTTTCCAAACAAAGGGATCATCATCCCCACTTATTTTTGTGTGTCTTGCAGTCCTGACATCCCGAGAGTCGTCATGGAGATAAAACATGGACCGCAAGGCCAAAGGAGAGTTGTTCACTGTTCTGTCACCGTCACCTCTTATTTAAACCCTTTCTTTGTAATTCATTATTTAATCGACCATGATATACATACTGTATATACATAAGACAAATATATTTACCGAGTTTTGCTACTGTAAACACTGCAAAGTATCTGTATGAAATGTAAAATAATTTAGAAACCTTTTACCTAGAGCAATTACTATTACTGTATATTTAAATACAATAAAAAATGTGCATTGTGTTTTAGATGATATTTTGTTGAGTGATTGTTTTTCTTAATGCCCTGTTTGTGGAGTCACATTTTATTATAATCATCCTTAAAACTGCAGTAACTAGGAGTGGAGCTGCACTGCACCCTGCAGTAAATAATTAACACACCAGTGTGCACTTTCTAAAAATGACAGTACCATGAAACTCCTATGTGACATGCATTATGAATATGTTATAAGTACTGAAATATGTATGCTCCCTTCATAACTTGTGCTACATGGATCCATTGATGCGCAATCATTCCTGGGCGTTTTATGTCTGTAATTCTCAGGTGGCTGATCAAAAGTTCACAACATGCATCCTTGTATGCAGATGGGAATGTGGCGGACATCCTGGTATCGCACACCCTCGGCTGATATGGGTGATGTAACCCAGTATATACAAGACATGTGACCATGAAGGCACAGGGCCTAACATGATTTGTGAGAGCCGCCTAAAGACCTTTTTAATTGTAAATGCACAATGTTAATAGTCTATTGTGTGTTTATACTTTTAATAAGAAATTATGTCTTTTTAGCACCAAAGGACATCTGGGAAAATTCTGGACTTCTGTCTGATTCTCTCTATCTATCTTTAAAATACTGGCAACAAAACAACTCAGTTATTTTCTGTCATTTGTTATTTGCCGACAAATAGAACTGCGGTATGATAGAATAAGCACGCAGTTGCACAAAGTCAGGCTTCTGCACAACACTCTTGTCCTCCAACCCTTTCCTGTTTGTTTACCCTGGAGAGTAAGTATGCTGGCTGTTACACACTGAGTGACGTGGGCTTCCTTGTGCTCTGGCTAACCCCAGAGCGAAACCCTGCCGGTTTCTATAAATACTCATCTGGTCTCACTTGACAGGTAAAACTCCAAGCAGCCACATATTTTCTTTCCAATTAAATATATACACCAATTTATATAAAATATTGAAAAAAGAAAATCAAATTTTTGTATCCACCATTTCCACTTTGTGCCATTGTTGTGCATGTTTGACGAGCATGTGACGTGTTCAGTTTAGATATTATGAGTAATTACATAGAATTGGATTTTACTGAGAAGATTTAGATCTGTCTGGCTTGGCAGGGGGTTAGATAAGCTGTTTAGTTCCCACTGTCTGCACAAGTCCACAGCATGGTACACCGCTGACACCTACCTGTGGACATGAGGGGCACATATTTCTAAAGTCATACTATAAAGTCTTTCTCTTTGTATTTCCCACCATCCCCTTGAAAGTAATGCTCCCTTATCAAGTAGAAAACACTGGCCCAGTGGTGTACATGTAGTTTTCCCCTGGTACCCTACAAAGTGAAATACATCCAACCTCACCCACTTCAAATCTAAACGCAGAAGACTCCAATCTCGTAAACGGGGCATTAACAGATTATCAGGATGTTTCGGGACACCTCAGTGAGGGAATTATCATTGCTCATACAATGGCCCCAAATCTACTTTAGAAGTAGTCGGATGAATGCAAAAGGGGTGGCAGAGCTAAACGTTTGACGACTTTTGTATTAAAACTAAACGATGCAAATATATATAATGGGCAGTGAGAGTCTGTGAAAGGACCTTCTTGTTGTTGGACGGGAGTGAGCATCTGCACGTCTACATTATGATGATGAATGGAGGCCACAAGTTAATGAGTCTGACATACTGCACTTATCTATTCCTCTGTGTCACAGTGAGTCATTGTGCACTGATGGAAATGAAACATCCTCACTGATGCCAAGAAATGCATTACATGTTAAAACAGAAAGACAAAACGATGCCACACTTGATTTGAGTAGAAACTTTACTTTCACTTGAAGGAACACACATGGTACATAATGTTTGAATACACTTGACTTTGATTTTATTACTGGCAACATGCATATAAACTAGAAAAATGCTTGTTCTACTGTAAAAAGGGGTGGACACATTATTGTATAACTGCAAGTTCGGTGTTTTTATAGTATAATGCTCATTTTTGCTGGAGGGAATCCCCTGACCCTTAAAATGGGAACCAGTATGGCCGATGATTATCATGTCTAAAACACAAAGCTGAAAAAGAAACGGAAATAAAATACTCACCAATAGTCTTCACAGTAGGGGGCTCTATAAGAAGCATTGCAAAGCCACTGGCCCCAAATAAGGAACAGTATGTGAACCTATAGGAGGAAGTAAGCTACACTACACATGGAGACCGCTGGGCAGGCAGTCATGTTGAAGCAGGCCTGTCCCAGCAATGTGCATGGGACATGATCAAGGAGGACTGCTTGTAGATGGAGGAGTCTGTCTGTTCCAGCTGGGGTTGGTCTTGGACAGGCAAAAAATCAGAAGTGTTCCCAAAACCAGGTTAGCCGCTGTCACACGCACAGTGGATTTGGCAACTGGCACAATGTGCGTTAGTCAGTGGCTTACCTGGTTTTAGATCTCAGATATCATAACCATAAGCACAAACAATCTGTGGAGTAGCACAGACAACGGTGTAATAAAACAGTAATAGATAATACATACATAGTCAACATGAAGTGAGGAGATTAGTGGTATATCTTCCAATAACATCACTGATGCATAGAACATAATGTTATCTAAATTCATGTATACAACACCAAATTGTCGAACAATTCAATTAAATCCCAAATCTCATCAATCACCAATTGTAACTGTAACAAACTGTATCCATGTCATTTGAAATCAAAGCTGGTTCACTTCATGCATTTGGCTGCCGAAATACATTAAAGTGCTTTACATTTCAATTGCAATGAAAAAGTTCTAAAATAAAAAATGAAAAGAGAAATGATATCTAACGGTAATGGTATGTTGGATGTGGCCTATTCAGCCACACCATATATTATACAGAATAGTGGCAGATAAAGGAAGCTACTTACCAGAATCCAAGTTTTCTTTGGTATTAATTGTAAAAGAAAAAAAGATGTCATTTCCGCCGATAGGAAGCGTTCAACTATCAATCAAAACCTCCAAATTATTTTTTCCCTCAAAAAGAAATCACTGTGCATGGTTAAAGTTAGGTGCATTTGGATGATATAGTGTTGCCTACACCGACACAGAAGTTCAGTTCACTTGCACTACCCCTACCCTGCCCACTCCCCTGCATCTGCAACCCGACCTGGTTATGCAAATTAGAAAGAAACTGACATCAAGCACAGCCAATGGGCTGCCGCGTTGAAGGCGAACGGCCCACCTATTCTTGATAACCCACGAATATAAATCTCACGGAGGTGGGTGCGATGAGGCCAGCAAGTCCAGCGGGCTTTGTGAGTTATAGTTGGGGTGCGGCGCGTTCAGTTCTGCACGTCGTACATTAGGAATAAACCATTCTGCTGTGAACAGTGTACTGTCCTCACCGGTTATTTTTTGCAAACAAAAATGTGACACCGTTTTCTTTACACCCCATGCGCCATGCGATGCGACAGCTGCTGCTGCAGGCGGGATAAGCGCACTTTCAGCCGGTTTGACGAAGGTCGCCCCTACCCCTACAGCGGGAAGTGGTTGAACTCGGCTTACTTGTGTACAGTGTTGCCATGAGCGGAGTGTGGATGTGCACGTACCAAGGATGCAGCATGACAGTTTGATCTGATGATGACGACGAGGTGGAGGAGGATGAGGAGGAACTCAATTATTAACGGAGAGTTATGAGTCCACGACAATAACACATTGTAGAGCATAAAAACGACTTGATACTGCAATACAGATTTTAATTTGTTTCACCTTTGAATTTTAACAACATATAAAAAAGTTAGGCGGATTGGGAACTTCAATATACTCCTTTACTCGCTTAAAGAATTGCAATATCATACCATAGATATTACAGTATTATTATCCACAACAATTTTCGTCGTGATTAATTGTAATAAATGACATAAACAACAACAAAAAACACAACATATTTTTTGATATATACAAAAATGTAATTGACCCCCATTTCAACTTGTCAGCTGGAACATGATGTTCTTTCCATGTTTTGTTTTGTTTGGTCTGGATAATATCAACATTTTTTGGGGGGTTTAGGTTAGTCTATTCTAGAGCTTCCTTCTGGGCAGTTTTTGACTGTCAAAACACTGTCGGATTATTCACAGCCAGGATACACATAACCCCTTGACATAAAGTAGCAAATCAGGATTACATTACGTTATGTAACCGCTGGTTTGTGCCAAATCTGAGTTACCGCTAGGGGGCGACAACGGCACTTATCTTCTGCAGGCCACTGACTGCTTGTGGCTTGTGACCACCCTGGAATAAAGATATACATGTTACGTTTTGATTAGTGTGAAGCTAGGGTTTGGAGCTATGGCTAAATAAAGCCATGTTAAAATGTATAATTATTAACACAGACAAAAATGTATCCTGAACACAGATCATCTCAGTGTTACTTATTTCAAACAGCGCACCCCTGCACACTTTTAGACTGACCACCATGCACTAATAGTGTGACGTGTACTTTGCAGTACTTATTAACTACAGACCATGTGGGCCTACTGTAATCAAGGCCAGCTGTGTGAAGGTGGTCACCAGGTGTGTTTTTCTTTTGTTATTGTGAGCAAAGTCTAGATTACAGTGTGGGCATTTAAAATCCCATTTCAGTATTCTATATCCTTTTATTTAAACATATATACATGTTTTAAAGTACTAGTATCTGTTTGTTATTTACCATATGTATCTATTATTGCATTATGTTCATTGTTTTTATTATATTTCTATATTTGTATTGTTTTATTCTACGTCTATTTATTGTTATGCACATTTCCGAGTCAAATCTCTCGTATGTTTAACGTACTTGTCAAACACACACTTGTGATTCTGCTTCACATGCGGCCTGCTGTGTGTGTGTCCGTCTGACCGCTCTCCTCTAAAGCGACACTGTCTCTTTAAGAGCCGCAGTTGCCTGAGTGCACTCTGCCATTTCCGTCTTCAGCCAGCCGGTGGTGTCAGTCAACAACCGTGCAGACTTCAAATACTACCGAAAAATCACTGAGTCGGGTAGGTTTTTAATTATTATGAAATGCTCCGATAGGACACTGCAGCTATGATGGTTGGATGAGGGTTGTGTGTGACGCCACATTGACGTTACCTCTCAAACTGGGTGCCTCATGGGCGCAGGGTCTGAAGGTGCTTGTAGTTGACGTTCGCTAAATTTAGCTATTGTGAGGCTAGCTAACACGCTACACTGACGCTAATGTTACTTGCTAGCATAATTTGTTCGTTAAGGTTAGTCCCAACTTATTGTCAGTGCAATATGTCTTTAATATGCATATGTACATATACCCTGCATGTGTATTTCATCCGAGGCGGAGAGGAAACAATCCGCTTGGTGCAGAGCTTTCTTCTTTGTTTACAAATGTAGCGATAGCACAATGTGGACGTTAGCTAACAATTTCCTATTTGTCTGCAAACAATACAAATTAGTTGCAGAAGTCTTTTCATTCAAAGCTTCTGTTTTGTAGTTTCTGAACTACCCACGAGTGCTTCAAGTGTGAGGATATCTTGCTCTGTTCGGGCTGGCTGTTCACTGAAGTCATGTCCTCCTGACCATTTATAAACAGAGTAGCCTGGCTTAGTGCCTTAGGCTTCATGCAACCGCCACACTTGCATCTTAATGAGATGATGTCATTGTGTGATACATTTGTACACAAGACAAATCTGGACAGTTTCTGTTTTGTAAACACGATCTGTAATTCTGTTCCATCTTCGAAGGATTCCTTTAAAGTGAAGCTGTCAGAAATTGTTGGGCAGTTTTTCTGATGGTCAACCATGGATGAAGATGAGAGCCAAGATGAGCTGATCAACCCCAGCGCATCCCACAGCAAAGGAAAAAGGACTGCGTTGTGGGCCATCTCAGGTAGCTTGAGTAACATGTTTGTTATGTTTAAGATACTGAGCTGATGAATGAATGAGTACATAAATGTCATTCACTTCCATAAGGGTACAGTACCAAACATACCCGGACGTTTTTAACACCTCATGCATCTGTGTTCCTCAAAGATGACTCAGACAGTGGTGAAGAGGACTCTGAGGAGGGAGAATCTGACAGTGGTGAGGAAGAAGAGGAGGATCACCCAGATGGAGAGGATGACGATGAGGAAGATGAGGAGGAAGAGGAGGGAGAAGAGGGAGAAGAGGAGGATGGTAAGAGTGACATACTTTCTACAAAATCATCAGATAGCCTTATTATTCTTTGCTAAACTTTTTTTCAACTACAGTTTATGTAATTACAAAATAAACTAAAGTCTCTTTTAGATGCAACCCACAATATTGGCTTTTTTGTAACACAAGAGGTTTTTGCTGTAGAGTTGAAAGAGAAAGCAATTAGCTTCTGCAATACACTACACATGTGAAGTATATCATTATTTGCCCAATACTTTGAGTTATGTGTTACTTTGTGCAGAAATAACCTCTTTCAATATACTATGTATAGGACATTCACAATAGATTTCTACCCACTTTTATCAGATGAGGACGAGGAGGAAGATGCTAAACCGGTGGATGGAGCTTTTGGGGGACCCTCTATTGATCTTGCAGAGATGAGCTCGGATGAGGATGCAGAAAAGTGCCCCATCTGCCTTAACTCATTCAGCAGCCAGCCTGTTGCAACACCAGAGAGCTGCGAGCATTACTTCTGTCTTGACTGCATCCTAGCATGGGCCAAGGTGGGTTCTCATAATGTGGTATGAGCCCAAGGAGAAGGCACTTTGTTAGAGAGCACTTCATATCATTTGATTAACAGTAAATACTTTGCACTTAAGAAGCATCTGTGGTAGAGGAAACTCAATGACTAATTTCCAACGTTTTTTTTCCCGCTATTTAGAATGCAAACTCGTGTCCCGTAGACCGTATTGCCTTCAACAGCATATACCTAAGAAAATGTTTTGGAGGCAAAGTAAAGAAAGTGGTGAGTGCGATCAGTCTTTGTTCGTAGCATAACTTCTGAAACATTTGTGAAATAGGTTCACGCTATGTACATCATGCTGTGTGGGCTGATTGTTCATGTGGGGTTTGTGATGTCTGCTTGCTTCAGATCACAGTACAAAAGCCTGTGAAGGAAGGGCAAGAGGAAATAATAGATTTGGACCTGGAGCAGACCAGCTGTGAGGTGTGTGGGGGCAGTGACCGCGAGGACCGTCTCCTGCTTTGCGATGGCTGTGATTCTGGGTGAGATAGATATTATTAACCTAAATAACCATTTCTTAGTGTTTTGAAAGTCAGCTTTTATTTAGGCTTTAGTCAGATTTCATATCATCCGAGAGATTTGTCATGCCTTTTTGTTCCATAGGTATCACATGGAGTGTCTCACGCCATCTATTGACTCTGTTCCTGTGGAGGAATGGTTCTGCCCTGAGTGTGAAGCCACTAACCGTCACTCAAGTACGCCTTTACGTTATTTGCCGTCCTAAAAACGTTCTCAAACAATATTTTGGACTTGTTAGTCCTTTACAGACAGGAAGAAAACTAAATTGGAATATTATGTCTCGCGATATACCGTATATTACGTATTTCAGTGAATTTACTTTGAAAATGCTGCTATGGTACGTTTTTTCTTTGTGGAATTGCTCCCTAAACTACATATTTAGCTATAACTTTGTTCATTATATACCAAATATGTTTGTCTTAGGGGGTTCAGCTGAAGATCCAAGTGATACAGAGAGCCTACCTTCCACTGCCCGCTCTGCCACCAGTCGCTTTCAGTCTGGTGCTGCAGGTCCCACCAGAGCTATCGCCCGAACTCAGCAGAGTGAGAGGGTTCGAGCTAATGTCAACCGACATCGCATCACACAGGCACGGACATCCCAGGTTTGGCATGAGGCGTGATGCTTCAGTCTTGGCTTACTTTCTAACCTACTACCACAGCATATGAGCAGGCTGAATCTTGCAGAAATGTCTTGATGTTCCACAAGGTTTGTTGTTGTGCAGATATATTTACTGATGGCATTTATGACTCATGGAGTTGTGCGTTTGGGTAATGTACTTTAGTGCTGCCGACAGCAGAAATGATGGCATGAGGTTTTGACATTCGTTGTGTTGGATTGTTGATGAATTGCTTATGTTTAAGAAGCAGTGCATGTGTTTCGGAGTTGTGTTTAGACAGCAGTAGTTTGTGAAAGCAAACTAGTGGAGTAATGCAAACTGTATCTTCCTAGTTGGCCCCAACGTATCTGATTCAGTCCAATTGGCTGGATGATACTATTAATGCTGTGGTGTCTGGGCTCAACACGGCTGTGTATATACGGGATTTAACACCTCGTGTCCCTTCTAGCAGCAGGCGCAGGACTGGTAAGTTAGCACACACACAGTTTTCTGATAGTTAACATAATCACATGCGCACACACACACATGAACAGATGTTGTGGAAGGAAAAGCATGAAATAGTTATGAGGCCAAACTCATGACGTTTTTGGTGTGGGATAACTTTTATGAATGACAGGGAAGCGCAGAAAGGTAAAAAGAAGGAAGACCTCTTCCACTAAGAGTAAAACCGGTACAGGAGTCAAGAGGAGGAGACGAAAAGGGAGAAGGACTAAATCCAGAAAAAGTCTGGTAAGTGTGTCATCAACATCAGTCTTGAGATTTACATGATTTGGTTTTAAATGTTTCACTTGATGAATCTAATGCGGAATGTGAATAATGAATTAAAAGGATTTATAATTAATAATACCTAATCATTTAATTGATCATGTTGGTTGTAAGATGCTTTTCTCTCTAGATAAACACTACTTATGTTTCCCCACTAGATGTTGAAAAAGGCAGTCACTCCTCGAAGCCGTATTGCTAATAATCTCAGAATCGTAAAGGACAAGAAGACCTCTTCGCTTCCGACAGTATATCGGCCATCAGAGCAAACGCTAAGCAGCATGCGTGCCGACATAGGTGCAGCATCCCTCTCTATCTGTGGAGAACCCTTTGACCTGGATCCATTTGCGGATCGGTAAGAAGACTTGTGCATATTGTAGTGCTGACCCAAATTCCAATATCTTTAGTTTATAATATTGTATAATAAGTAGCTAATGAATAGAGATGGTTGCTAGTGCCACTCTCATACTGGTCTAGTGGTCCTGACTCCTTTGTACAGTAACTCCTTCGCACATATGCTTCACCAAGCTTTTTCATATCAGCGATGGTGTAAAATGCTCCCACGCATTTTTTTCTGCCAAATGTGTGCTTTGCTTTGACGCTTATGCAGCATGGATGTGAGATACAAATTATGATACTTTCAATTACAAATTCAGTTTACAAACAAATATTTGATTAGTTTGGGAGATTCTTATCATAATTATTATTATGCAGTTATAACCATCACCTGTGTGGATTGTGTATATTTCACTGTTTGTATGTAGATGAGCAGTGTTAATTAAGTAAATTGTTCCTTACAGTATTGATGTGACCAGTGAGGAGGAAGAGCAGCAGGCCCGCGTTGCATCGCTGTTGGAGGCCAAGAGACGAGGGCTCTCTCGCTCCGCTCTTCGCTCGCACCAGCCTGTAGCTCGACCAGTCACTGCAGGCCTTTCCAGGTAACGTCCCCTTTTTGCCATGAAGTGTCAGGGTTAGTTATCCAGAAAAGGTTCGGATTAGGAACCAAGGCTTTACTGCAGCATGATATAAGAATGCAGGGTTTTTAAATGTCCTCAATATTAGTGATAATGACCCAAAAATCATCCAATGTTGATTGGCTCACAAAGTACCTTGCTTTTTATGACATGTTGCTCTCTGCTGAATGTAAATGTGGTTGAAAAAGATCAGTTAAGATAAGAGCCAAAGATTATGAGCAAAATAATGATTAAACAACAAGTTACACGTCATCATTACTTCTAAATGCGACGTGTGAGGTGTCTTGGCTTCGTGATCAAGATGGCATCTAGTTAAATGAATACTAAAGAAACATGGTTGGTCTAATTAAAGCTTTGCTTTGCTTTACCAGGAGAGGTATGAATACGCACCAATCAGGCGGAGATGTGGAGGTGGCTCCTGTGCCCGACCTCCTGGGCAGCATCCTATCGGGACAGAGTGTCCTCATGCTGGACAGCTCTGATGTCGTTATTAATCGGGATGGTACCCTTAAAGCTATAAAGCCAAGTAAGTGTGTGTGGCACAGTTTTAAACACATCTGACCAGCAAAATTGAATTAACTGTGTTATAGCTGTTGGATTGAAGACACCTGGTGCTTTGTGAGACTAACTAAGGACAAGAGATCTGACTTTATCATACGTCTTATACAAATAAATGTTCCTTTTGAAATATCCAGCTTTTGAATATCAAACGACTTCAAATTAACTTATAGAACTAATAATACTAAACCAACCAATCCTGCAAAGCTGAAGCCTGAAATGCATCCAAACCCAAACAATGCACGATCTCCGCTCATTTATTTATATTTCTTCTTTTTTATTTCTTTGCCTTCTCCATTATTTTTAAGTAAATTTTTTATTTTTTTCATATGCTGTCTCCTTACTTACTTATTTGTGTCTTGTTTATGTGTTGTAAATCAATGACATTTGTGGTTGCCTTTGTAGTTGTTGATATCTTCAAAATTGTATACATGTGTATGCAAGAATTGGTAAATAATAGAGGAAAAATGTATGAAATTATCATAGATAAAATAAAAAGATTTCAACCTGAATGCTTTTTGTAAAATGCAGGTCAAGTTAGTGAATATCAATATTTAAACTATCTTCATGCGATACGCATGTGCAATAGGTTATTCCTCACTGGCTCTCAGCTGACTGTGACTGCCTGTTGCTGTTACCATTTCCTGGTTTTCCCCAAGACCGTGACATGTTACTCTAAATAATTACTTTAAGCAGTGTACAATGTGTAAGTCAATCTGTCGAGCAAAGCAAAAAAGCGTAATTATTCCACTCATTTAAGTGTGTTTATCTTTTGTAAATGGTTTGTGTTACAGTGTTGCCATCGGCCTTTACTCCAAGTTGCAGCTCAGGAGATGCCAGCGTCCAGATCAGCCCGGTGATGTCACCGAGCCAAGGAGACAGTTCTCCGTCTCTCCAGTCCAACGGAGACCTACCAGGATCCTCCCACGGGTCTATGAACAGACCTTTCTCCCAGAGCTCTTCTCGCTTGCCTCCCCACATGCCCTGCTCAGCCAGCCACAGCCATCCAGCTTCCCATTCTGATTTACCACCCAGAGGTCATCCAAGGTTGCAGCCCCCTCGTCCAGTCCGACCCACACACCCTCCTGGTGACTTGAGAACCAATGCCGTTAGAGACCCCAGCCCCTCCTCATCCATCCACCCCGCGCTCAGCTCCAGCTCCAAGAGCAAGACAGTGGCCTTATCACAGTCCCAACCTAAAAAGGCACCTACAAAGCCCATGTGGGTTGATGTGTCTGTGCTTCCTAGGATACCAAAAATAAAAAGAGAGAGCAGTGATGGTGGCAGCAATCAAAGCACCAGTGGTAGCGGAAACGGTAGTAATTCTACCAGCAGTAGTAATGGTCACCGCGTGCCAGAGACGGGCATGAACAGCTTTGCTGGGGATAAGGGAAGGCAGCAAAGTGTAGACCAACAAAAGGGCAGGGCTGACGGTCAGGCTCCGAGGCAGAGGCCTGATGGAGCCGGCTCGTCCTCAACCTTCTCCAACTCCTTCTCCACTTCTTCATCTTCCTCTTCTGCCAGCCAAACGCGGCATCCCCCGTCTTCCTCATCTTCATCAGCAGTGAGCTTCCGTATTAACTCCAGTGGGAACTCTTGGCAGTCAAGGCAGCTAAGCAGCTCGTCATCCTCTGCTGCTGGAAGCAGTATGCAGACACCTCAGAGTAAAAAGGAAGATGATGCAAAAAAGAGACAGCTGCACAGGGATAAACAGATTCTCCTGACATCACATATGCTGGTTGGTACGGAACAAGACACTAATATTATCTATGATCCCTTTGATCCCACTCTGTCAGACTCGAGAAGCTCAGACGATGAAGCTGAGAGTGCAAGCCTGGGTGGTAGATCCCGACATGCCACACGTGAGGGGAAGGCTCCTAATTTGGGCAACAAAAAGAGTCTAGTAAAAAGCAAGCAGGACCTGGTTACTGTGAAAAGTGAGACTCAGGAGATTGAGGTCTCACAGGAAGAACCAAGGAGAGATGGTACTCAGGAAACCACATCACAGAAGGTCCAATGCTCAGAGAAAAATGTCAAGGTAGAAAAAGAATCTAGATTAATAGACACTAAGACTGAGAAACGAACTTCCTTACTTGCCACTTGCCAAGTTAAGAAGGAGCCAGAGTCGGACAATACAGGGGAAGATAAAAAGTTTGCTCAGAGCCTAAAAAGTTTGAAGTCGGAGAAGGCAGACGACACAACACCTGTTCAACACAGACTGGATCTTTTAAAGGCTGAGCGAGAGACTCTAGAGGAGGAGAGTGGACCGATTGTTCAGACCTCCAACAGTGCTCCCCCTGACTGTAAGGACAAGTCATCAGCATCTAGCTCTACCCCCACCAAGAAGAAACAAAAGCCAGAAACTAAATCCTATTCCAAATCCTCTCCCACGTCAAGAGATTTGGGCCATAACAATAAGACCGTCCAAGCTTTAAAGGAGAAACGCTCTAGCAGTTCAGAGACAGAAGACGGGAGAGGAGACCATCGTGCCTCAGGCCAGGGAGGCCGACGAAAAGAAACGGAGAAGGACAGAGGAAGGAGTTCCAGGCGGTCAAGCTCCCGAGAGAGAACGAGGAGAGCACACTCGACTTCAGAAAGCTCTCAGTCCAATTCCCCAGATAAGACTCGTGGCAAGAGACGGCGGTCCAGATCCAAAGACAGGAGGCGATCTAGGTAAATATGTAATACTATTTCCAATATTCCTGGTATCAACCATTTAGGAGCTGTCTGTTTGTTGAGACCTTTTAATGAGGGCCATGTCGTTTTCTCCAGTTAAAGGTTTTGTCTGTCATTACTTTCAGGTCTGATTCCAGCTCTAGCAGCAAAGATCATTCAACGAGGAAGAAGCGGAAACAAAGGAGCGAGAGAGACTGTGATAGAAGACGGGTGTCAACGGACAAGAGACATGGCCGGTCTCGCTCAAAATCACGTTCCAGGTCTAGATCCAGATCCAGGGAAAGGAGGAAAGACCACACACAGCTGCAACAATCGTCTCTCTCCTCTAGAGACAAGGTGGAGTCACGGCCAAAAGACAAGAGACGACACCGGTCTAGATCTAGCTCAAGAGAGAAAAGGAAAGAAGGATCATCATCAAAGAGTCTTCAGAAAACTTCAGGGTCCTGTGTTTCGTCCTCTAAAGACACAAAACTATTACCAGGCAAGAAAAAAGAGAAGGATATCAGACGAAGCTCCCTCAAAGAGGACAAAGCTGCTACAGTGAATAAGCAGAAGATTGCACCCTCTGAACTTAGAAAAAAAGGCAAAGACCCCATGGCAGACAGCCAGGCCACAACAGCAGAAATGGTGAAAGAGATGAAGATTGGGAAAAATATTAAGAAAGAACAACAAGCGTCTCTTGATATGTTTGAAGATTCTATTTTTCTTACGAAACAAATTAAGAAAGAAGAAACTGACATTCATTCTTCGGTGGTAGCCAAAGGCATAGATGAGGAGGGGAACGAAGAAGACCCCATCAAGACTGAGGCGTTTGAAATCAAGACTGAGACGTTTGAAATCCCCAAAATGAAATCAGAGCCAAGCTCCCCAGAAGTATGCCACTTTACCCCTTCCACCTCATTTTCAACATTGACTACACCGGGTACAGCAGACAGTCTCCAGGATACAGGCTCTCAGTCTCACACAGAGTTAATGCCCTCCAGAGAACAACCGGACACCTCCGGGTCGACTGTCCCTGTAAAGCAGGAAGCTCAGGAACTCTCAGACTCTGACGATGACTTTAATGTCGATGTATTGCTGGACAACCTGGACTATGTGAAGTCTGAGCGCACAGAGGAAAGCGGTGCGTCCGTCAAACTAGAGAAAGAAATAAAAGAGGAGAAGAATGATCAGGTGTCGACTGCAGTGGGAGCGAAATCCAAGACTCAAGTCAAGAGGGTTACCTGGAACATACAGGAGCCCGAGGGGCCTCAACCAGAGAAGTCTGCAAGCAGTAAGTGTTGCAGACTCCACGGCAGTTTTTGTTTGCTGCTCACGTAACTGAAAATAATAGAGCTGAGGTGTAAAAATGTCCTATTTACTTAAATTGTCTTTCTGACACGCACATTGATAATGTTATCTTGACATTTTCTGAATTTTGTCTTGCATAGAGCTATCTCTGTATAAATTAAAGCTGAAGCAGGAAGGAGCTCGCAGACCATCTTCAACAGTCCAGACATCCAGTCAGGTAGGACGGAGTAAAACGTTACTCCCAGAGTCAGCCTAACATTTCATTTTTAGACAGCAAGTGTTCAATGTGGTTAAATGACCAGAGGGTGGCAGTGTTTATCTAGAAGAGGCCGACTATTCTCTGCACTGTCTGTATGGTCATGTGGTCGAAACTAAAACTGATACTGGAGCATTTTCAGACTAAACGAAAGTAAAAGCCTTCCTGATGAAAATCAAAACCTTTGTCTACAACACAAATTCCAAACAAGTACTCATCACATCTATAGTTACCAAGTCTTCATAAGATTTTGGACTGAAATATAAAACGAGTATTATTTGGATAACTTGCCAATGTATTAACTCAACATTTTAAATTGTTAGTTGCAATTACTGACTAACCTTGTGTTCTCTTTTAGTCACGTCACTCTGTTTGACTTTAACAGGAAAGCTCTGGAGCAGTCGGTCAGTCCTCCAAGAGGGGTGCTGCTGCCGGTCCGCTCAGTTCCTCCTCTACACCTGATGGGGAACAAGGAGAGGCAGAGGAAGGGGATTTGCCGAGGAATGACCAGGTGAACCTGGCTTTTGAATGTTGAAGCTTTGAACTGTTAAGGAGTCTTGTGTTGTCTTTGGTTGTAAATAAATATCATAACTCCTTCTACTTAATAGTATTACTAATATTTGTGGAAACTACCATGACG